>NC_142467.1:91216666-91519696 GCF_049115385.1 Moschus berezovskii
TCAGGTGGTCTGGTATTCCCATCTCTTTCAGAATTTTCCACAGTTTATTGTGATCTATACAGTCAAACGGAGAAGGCAATGGCAAGCCACTCCAGTACTCTTGCCTAGAAAATCCCATGGATGGAGGAGCCTGGTAGGCTGCAGTCCGTGGGGTTGCTAAGGGTCGGACACGACTGAGCGACTTTACTTTCACTTTTCACTTTCACACATTGGAGAAGGAAATGGCAACCCACTCCAGTGTTCTTGCCTGGAGAATCCCAGGGACGGTGGAGCCTGGTGGGCTTCCGTCTATGGGGTCGCACAGAGTCAGACATGACTGAAGTGACTTAGCAGCAGCAGCAGCATACAGTCAAAGGCTTTGGCAGAGTCAATAAAGCAGAAGTAGATGTTTTTCTGGAACTCTCTTGCTTTTTCCATGATCTGACAGATGTTGGCAATTTGATCTCTGTTTCCTCTGCCTTTTCTAAAATCAGCTTGAACATCTGGAAGTTCATGGTTCACGTATTGTTAAAGCCTGGCTTGGAGAATTTTGAGCATTAATTTGCTAGTGTGTGAGATGAGTGCAATTGTAGTTTGAGCATTCTTTGGCATTGCCTTTCTTTTGGATTGGAATGGAAACCGACCTTTTCCAGTCCTGTGGCCACTGCTGAGTTTTCCAAAGTTGCTGGCATATTGAGTGCAGCACTTTCACAGCATCATCTTTTAGGATTTGAAATAGCTCAACTGGAATTCCATCACCTCCACTAGCTTTGTTTGTAGTGATGCTTCCTAAGGCCCACTTCACTTCATATTCCAGAGCAACTTCTTCTAGGTGAGTGATCACACCATCGTGATTATCTGGGTTGTGAAAATCCCTTTTGTATAGTTCCTCTGTATATTCTTGCCACCTCTTCTTAATATCTTCTGCTTCTGTTAGGTCCATACCATTTCTGTCCTTTATTGAGCCCATCTTTGCATGAAATGTTGGTATCTCTAATTTTCTTGAAAAGATCTCTAGTCTTTCCCATTCTATTGTTTGCATCATTAAAGAAATGCAAATGGGAATCAAAACCATAATGAGATACTACCTCATACTCATTCGTATAGCCATTATCAACAGAACAGAAGACACGTATGGCTAAGGATGTGGAGAAATTGGAATCCTTGTGTACCACTGGTGAGAATGTAAGATGGTACAGCCATTATGGAAAACAGAAATTTTCCATAACACACAGAGTCTAGTGGTTCCTCAAAAAATTAAAAAATAGAATTATTGTATCATCTATCAATCCGAATTCTGGGTATATATCTAAAATGATTCAAAGCAGGATCTCAAAGAGTTGTTTTGCACACCCATGTTCATCACAGCATTATTCACAATAGCAAAGAGCTGGAAGCAGCCCAAATGTCCATCTACAAATGAGTGGATAAAGATAATGTGGCTTATACATACAATGGAATGTTATAAAGCCTTAAAAACAGATGAACGTCAAGGATACTATGCTAAGCGAAATAAGCCAGTCACAAAAGGACAAATTCTGTATGATTCCAATCATAGGAAGTATCTAAAATAGTCAAAATCATAGAAATTAGAAAGACAGTTACCAAGTCAGGGGGAAAGAGAGAAAAAGAGATGAGGAGGAATTAGTGCTTGGTACATTTCAGTT
The DNA here is from genome assembly GCF_049115385.1 of Moschus berezovskii. NCBI lineage: Eukaryota > Metazoa > Chordata > Mammalia > Artiodactyla > Moschidae > Moschus > Moschus berezovskii. Next base: position 91,218,313 of record NC_142467.1, read on the forward strand.
TTGCAAGATGAAAAAGTTCTAGAGATCTGTGCACAACAATGTAAATATATTTAATACTACAGAGCTGTACTCATAAAAATAGGTAAGATGGTAAATTTAAATATTTTTAATTACAATTTTAAAAATTCAGTATGGAAATAGTTAAATCGATAATGGTGTGTTTTTATGAAAGAACGTTATTTGGCCTTTAAAAATAGTGTTTAAGAATTATTTTTAATAACATGATACAATACTTGTGATATAGTACAAGTATTTTTAAATGTGTACAATAGAACTGACCAGTTAATGAATTCATGGATGAATAAACTATGTTTAAAAAGCATGAAAAAAATAACTTGAAGGAAATATCTCAAGATATTAACAGTAGGTATGTTTGGATGGGGGATTATAGATGACTTCTATTTTAGTTTATTTCCTGCAGTCTTCCATATTATAACAAATAACATATTTTTATAATCATACAGAAGTTAAAAATTAAATTTTTTATTTTTTACTTTCATTTTATTATTAACTTAATAAAAGTTTTTCTTTTTTAATTTCTATATGATTATAAAGTACAAAGTCCTGGGGAGCAAAGATGAAAAACAGGAAGAATATAAAACTGGAGCTCTTCAAGGACTCAGTCTAGCCAGATCATAAGCTCCTTCCTTTTGGCCTCAGTAACTAGGCCGGTGCCCCAACCTGGACCTGAGCTCTGTGGAGTTGAAACCCAGGTCAAAGTCATTTTCTCCCATCCCAACCTGGCATTTTTATCTCTCTCTCACTCTGCTTGAGCAGCAATCACCTCTACCCTGATTTAGGTCAAGTCAAACTTGCTCTGCTGAGGTAAATTACCTTATCATGAGGTCATATTTAACAGACTGATGAATGGGTCATAAAACATTATGAAGATCTGAACTATCACTCGGTGTCTCTGAGTTAGAACAAACATGTCTGAAACCTGATTTTTAGAACCTTGAAACCATCTCTCTCCAGCACTGCAAATTTAATCCCTTTAGTTGGATACTCTCATTCTGGCTCCCCTCTGTGCTCCCTGTCCCTGCATAGACTACCGTCTCCCACTCTCACTGTTTCCTTCCCTGCCACTGTGTTCTCTGAAACCCTGCTCCACTGTGGACAGGCAGCTTTCCTCCATCAAGGAAATCCCTGGTTGCTCTCTCCACATCCTCGCCTTGACAGACCTCCAGCTTCCCCTGAGCACTCCACTTCCTCGTGCTCCTGTCTTCCAAACGGAGGCTCTTTTCTACCTCCTGTGAACTTCAGAGCCAGGTAAGATCTCAGGACTTTCCGTGTTCTCCACCATAACTCCCTCACCTTCACTTATATAAAATGTTTCCTTCAAGGTTTATGCTCTGCCCTTCTGTTTGCTGTTACCAACAATGTGCCAGTTGCTTATCCACATTCTGTGAGTTGTCTGGAATCCAACCTGAGGTATTGATGACTTTTGTGCTCAGGTATTGAGTAATCCCTACACTACATCCTCATACTAACCTGGCCTTTACAGTTCTTTAATCCCTCCCTGACAAGGACACACCCTGGGCCCCGTCATCAGTCACAACAACTCCACCTCATTCCAGGACCTTTTATTTTCTTCACAACTGTTTAGCTCTGACCTTGACATCCGTTCCTTTCCCTTCCAGTTTATGCCTCATGATCCCTTCATTACACTCACACTGCTACCCGACTCATTCTGTTTACCCATCTTGCAAAATCTAAGCCCAAGATAAATCAAAAACATTTTACTCTTCACTCTCAACCTGCTCCTGAATCAAGACACAGAAGGGAAGGGGGATCACTGATGGACTAGAGGAATATGTGGGTTGGGAGAATAACATGTGGGGCAAAAGCCCACCTGTGACTGAAAAGGTCCGTTTGTAGAGACACTAATTCACATAGTTGTGTGATCTTCTCTACTGTCCCAGGGCAGGAACGAAATGCACCAAGGGCTGGACTGGGGCTTTGCAGTACAGGTGAGGAGAATGACAAGATAATGGAGGAACTGAGACTGAAGCAAAGTGAGTGAGTGAAGGTCGCTCAGTCGTGTCTGACTCTGTGACCCCATGGACTATACAGTCCACGGAATTCTCTAGGCTAGAATACCAGAGTGGGTAGCCTTTCCCTTCTCCGGGGGATCCTCCCAACCCAGGGATCAAACCCAGGTCTCCTGCATTGCAGGCAGATTCTTTACCAACTGAGCTATCAGGGAAGCACTTTTGAAGCAAAGGACCATAATATCTAGATAGAAGATGAAAGGGAGTAAAAATGTGACAACTTCTGTTGTTTCTAGTGTGCTGTGTCCGTCAGTTTTTTTTCTTTTCTTTTTGGTATATGAGAACCTGGCACAGTTTTAAGATCCAGAGTGTTCAAAAGAAAAGCCTGCAGATCAGCCTAACTAAGGTGTCAGGATTGGTTCTACCTTTCCTGGACCATTCACCGCCAACAAAGACGTGACTATGGTGATATGAAACCTAAGGAGACTGAATGCAGTCAGTTGGTAAAGGCCGGGGGATAGATTTCATTTTTCATAATAATGAGATTAATAATTAATAGTGTAGACTTGAGGTAGACCAATCAGAGTTTTAATTTGGCCCTGCCACTTACTAACTATAATAACTAGGTGAATTACTCACTCTGGTTTCTTTATCGTAATGTAGGGACAATAAGAATATCTTAAGCAGCCACTGTGAGGACTAAATGATGTCTTGGGCTATTGTTAGTATTATTATTGTAATAATACAATAGCAAAGAGGGTTGATACTTTTCCAGGAGTTTCTAATTTCTAACCCGGCATCTAGCTCAGAAGATTAAGATCTTCAATAATTCATGTTACTCGAATTTAACTCAGTCAAAACCTTCTGATATTTTCCTATGAAATCTCACTTCAGTATGACTGCATCCTATTAGGAGGCCTATGTGTTCCTATGTGTCTTCTCTTTTGGTTGGTCTCATATAGACCCATAGTTATAAATACCATCCATACATGGATAACTCTATATCTCATTCAGACCTTTCTTATGATCTTCAGACTCGTATGTCCAACTATCTCCAAACTTTATATTTAAATATTAGTTTACTTTAATATTTAAAAAAAAAACTCTTTTGCACAGACAACAAAAGAAAATATAGAAAAAATTGAACTCCATCAAAACTTAAAACTTCTTAACATAAGCGGATCTAATCAACAGAGTAAAAAGGCAGTCCATGGAATGGGAGAAAATATTTGGAAACTATACATCTTATAAGGGGTTAATACATAGAACATAAAAAGAACTCCTACATCACAACAACAACAAAAAAATCACCCAATTAAAACTGGCAAAGAATGTGGATAGACATTTCTTCAAAGAAAACATACAAATGATCAATAAGCACATGAAATGATGCTCAACATCACTAATCATCACAAATCACAATGAGATATCACTTTGTACCTGATTATTAATAGAATAGCTACTATTTTTAAAAAAGGGGAAAGTAACAAGTGTCAAAGAGGATCTTGTTGCATTGTTGATGGAAATGTAAAATGGTGCAGTCCCTATGGAAAACAGTAAGGCAGTTCCTCCAAAAATTAAAAATAGAGTTACCATATAATCCAGAAACTCCATTCGGGATATATACTCAAAGAACTGAAAGCATGGACTTGAAGAGATATTTATACACCTATATTCACACTATACACAAGAGCCAAAAGATAAAGCAACCCAAGTGTACACTGATAGATGAATGGAGAAACAAACTGTAGTATATGATACAAACAATGGAATATTATTCAGTCATAAAAAGGAAGAAAATTCTGACACGTTTTAGCACAGATGAACCTTGAGGACATTATGCTTACTGAAATGAGCAGTCACAAAGGACAAATATCATATGATTCCATGTAAATGAGGCACATAGAATGGTCAAATTCACAGAGACAGAAAGTAGAAAGGCGGTTGCTAGGGGCTGAGGATGGAGAAGGCAATGGTAAGCCACTCCAGTACTCTTGCCTAGAAAATCCCATGGATGGAGGAGCCTGGTAGGCTGCAGTCCATGGGGTCACTAGGGGTCGGACACGACTGAGCGACTTCACTTTCTCTTTTCACTTTCACACATTGGAGAAGGAAATGGCAACCCACTCCAGTGTTCTTGCCTGGAGAATCCCAGGGACGGGGGAGCCTAGTGGGCTTCCATCTATGGGGTCACACAGAGTCGGACATGACTGAAGTGACTTAGCAGCAGCAGCAGCAGCAGCAGGGGCTGAGGAGGGTGGAGAATGCGCAGTTACTGCTTAATGGACACAGAGTGTCAATTCTGCAAGACTGAAAGAGTTGGTGGTTGTAAAACATCATGAACATACTTAATGCCACTAAACTGTACACTTAGAGTTACGATGATAAATTTTACGTTATGTGTATTTTATCACAATAAAATTTTCAATTAAAGTAAAATTCTTAATTTCCCAAATCCCCCACCCCACCCAATTTCCTCATTCCAAAAACTGGCACCAGGTTACTTAAGCCCAAAACCAGGAGTCATTCTTAACTCGTTGTCTTGTGCCCATATCCAATAGTAGTAAGTCACGTTACCTTTTGCTTCCACATTGTATTCTGAATTCATCCACTTATCTCTTCCACAGGTACCACTCTACTTCAGCCCATCCTCTACTCTCGCCTGTGAAGCTCCAAAAGTTTCCTAACCAGTCGACTTGTTTTCATTCTTGTCCTGCATGGTCAGTTCTCCACACGGCAGCCAGAGTACTCTTTTTAGGATAGAAACCATGCCTATCCTTTCTCTGCTTAAAAATACTCTGATGGTTTCTCACTGCACCAAGTATAAAATTCAAACTCCTCGACACTGTCTACAAAGCACTAGATGGTCTGGCCTCTGGCCAATGTCTCTGACCTTATGTCCCATCACTACTCACTTTGATCACTATGTTCCAGTAACGCTGACCTTCCCTCTGTTGCTCAAACACCCTAAGTGCATGTTCTCACCTCACAGCCTTTGCACTGTTCCTCTGCTTGGAACACTGTCTTCCAGTCCCTCGCATGATAAGACTCCTGCTCACCCCTGCGTCTCAGCTCAGATATCACCTTCTCAGAAAAATATTTACTCACCATTCAGTCTAAAGTAGCCACCCACCCACTGTCACTCTTTACACCCTACGCTCTTTTATCTCTACTTGGCACTTAACCACTATTTGACATTCATATTTATTTTCACAAGTTTACGGTTGGTTTCACCATCCTCCAATTATCTCACCATCTGAGCTCCCTGAGAACAGTGTCTTTCTCAATTCCAGAACAAGGTCGGGCATATAACCTAATTTGCTGAATGAATGAAGAAGTAAATAACATTAACAATCCAATTTTCCTTCAATGTCCCAGATGCTCATAAAATCTTTTGGGGTAAATTTGTATTTCTAATGTTAGCTGTCACCAAGGTCTCTTCCATCTATTCTAGAATGTGCTAACCAGCCTTTAAAATGTAAGCAACCTGTTTCACATCTCATTCTCTGTAGGTGTACCTGAAGGGAACAAGTTTATATTTCTACACCCACTTTTGTGGCAGTGAGTATTTATATGAAATTTTTAAACTCTCAGGTGTCTCTTGAAGCTAGATTGTGGGTTTTTGTATTGGAAATTACACTCATTCAAAGGAAAACTCTGGATATCTGATAAGTCCTTTGAAAACTGTTCAAAGTATTTGATTATATAATTTTTTAGTCTGCAGAATGTTTCAAGGCCCATTCTCTTTATGATTAGCAACCTATCAGTCCAGGACAAAATAGTCTAGCACAAATGTGATTTCTCTGGCCCTTCTATTTGTGCAACTCTAATCTCCAACCACAGCTGGGCTCATGAACAAAGACTTCTCTTTTTTTTTTTCCTGAGATGTATCTGTAGTAGACACCTGGATAACAGCACAAAAGTGTTGCATACCCACTGACAAGTGAAGTCCTGCATGCCAAGCTCAGCTGCAGCTGCTCTACTGTGCCCAAAATGCTGATATACATAGGTGATGACATGCCACTTGGGATGTTGTCTGATGATGTGGATAGAGTCCTGTTCCTTTACTCGAGTCATACACTGGTGTTTTGAGGCCAAGGCAAACAATGTCTCAGAGATCTTGGGCAAAAAATAGCTATTTTAAATTTTACTCATGGTCCCCTTTCTATAAAATCCATACACAGTCTAGGGGATCACCTGAAGAGGCTGGACAGACCTTCTGCATTCTCCTCTATTCTGATGCAGAAGCTCTAATATTCATCTAAGCCTGGACCCTCTACTCTTTTCTTCCTCAAAGGAGTTCTTTAGCGCTTTCCTCTTCCTTGGGCAAGTAAGTACTGACTTCTACCTCCCACACAACCCACAGACACATCCAAAGGTGTTTCTTTAAAGTCAGTGATCAAAATAAAAACCATTAGTTATGGCTAATAGTTATTTCACACTTAATGGGTCCTAGGCGCTGAGTTAAGCACTGTCCTGAGTTAAGCACTATCATCTGGGAAACTGAGGCTTGGAAAGCTTTAAAAACTTGCTAAGCTAAGACTTAAAGGAGTCAGCAGTTGAATACTGATCTTTATTCAGAGGTTATGCTTTTAACCAATACACTATTCTATCTCTTATCAGGGAAATAAGTTATAAAGCTTATCTGTAAAATTCTATTCTGTTGTTTAGAAGGTAAAACAAATCAAGGAGTTACAGATGTTTATTCTTCTGTATTTTAAGTCAACATATTGTTCAATAATCTATGTATTAGTTATATTTTGCTGCATAACAAGTACCTCAAAATTTAGCAGCTTAAGACAATGAACTTTTATCTCTTACAATTGATGAGGCTCGGGAATCAAGGAGTTCCCTTAGCTGGGTGGTGCTAGCTCACAGTTTCTCATGAGGTTGCAGTCAAGCTATTGGTTAGGGCTGCAGTCATCTAAAGATTCAACTGATGCTGAAGTTGCCCCTCACAAGCTCACTCATATCACGTCAGAGCGCCTTGGTTCCTCATTAGCTGTTGGCAGGAGTCTTCATTCTTTGCCATCACCTGGGATAGTCAAAGGGCTGTTTACAACATTGCAGACAGCTTGCTTCTCCCGAAGAAAAAGACAGACAGAGAAAAGGGTGGGAGGGGTATCTAGGAGGGAGGTCACTTTAAAATGTAATCACTGAAGTGATGAAATATTACCTGTGCTATATGCTGTTGGTCACAAAGACTAATCCTGGTACTAAGTGGGAGAAGCCTACACAGGAATATGAATCCTGTCAACAACAACAACAACAAAATTACAGGAGGCTGTAAATAAGAATATGGTTTACCTGGGTCTTAAGAATTACAATTCAGGAGACACAGATTCAGTTCAGTTCAGTCACTCAGTCGTGTCTGACTCTCCACGACCCCATGAATCACAGCACGCCAGGCCTCCCTGTCCATCACCAACTCCCAGAGTTCACTCAAACTCATGTCCACAGAGTTGGTGATGCCATCCAGCCATCTCATTCTCGGTCGTCCCCTTCTCCTCCCGCCCCCAACCTTTCCTAGCATCAGAGTCTTTTCCAGTGAGTCAACTTGTCGCATGAGGTGGCCAAAGTATTGCAGTTTCAGCTTTAACATCAGTCCTTCCAATGAACACCCAGGATTGATCTCCTTTAGAATGGACTGGTTGGATCTCCTTGCAGTACAAGGGACTCTCAAGAGTCTTCTCCAACACCACAGTTCAAAAGCATCAATTCTTCGGCGATCAGCTTTCTTCACAGTCCAACTCTCACATCCATACATGACCACGGGAAAAACCATAGCCTTGACTAGACGGACCTTTGTTGGCAAAGTGATGTCTCTGCTTTTTAATATACTATCAAGGTTGGTCATAACTTTCCTTCCAAGGAGTAAGCGTCTTTTAATTTCATGGCTGCAATCAGCATCTGCAGTGAGACACAGATTAGGGTAACCCTAAAGGAGTGTTCCATGGAAGAGAAAGAGCCAGGGACTTATAAAGATAAAAAGGCATGGAAGTTGTTAAAAGTTTCCTGGCAAGGGGTGTAACTGACTCTGATACAAGTCAGAAAGCAATTGCCCTTAAGGAACCATGAGCTGTTTTAGGGTAGGAGTCTTAAAAGTAGATAGACTATTACAAGTTAAATCAGAGTAAGGGTCCAAAACTGATCACATGAACCATAGCCTTGTCTAATTCAATGAAACTATGAGCCATACCATGTAGGGACACCGAAGATGGACAGGTCATGGTGGAGAGTTCTGACAAAGTGTGGTCCACTGGAGAAGGGAATGACAAACTACTTCAGTATTCTTGCCTCCAGAACCCCATGAACAGTATGAAAAGGCAAAAAGATATGACACTGAAAGATGAACTCCCCAGGTCGGTAGGTGCCCAATATGCTACTGGAGAAGAGTGAAGAAATAACTCCAGAAAGAATGAAGAGACGAAGCCAAAGCAAAACCAACATCTAGCTGTGGATGTGTCTGGTGATGGAAGTAAAGTCCGATGCTGTAAATAATAATATTGCATGCTGCTGCTGCTGCTAAGTCACTTCAGTCGTGTCCGACTCTGTGTGACCCCATAGACGGCAGTCCACCAGGCTCCCCCGTCGGAACCCGGAATGTTAGGTAAATTGCATGTATCAAGGTATGTATCCATGAATCAAGGCAAATTGCAATGGTCAACAGAAGATGGCAAAAGTGAACTTAGGCATTTTATGAATCAGTGAACTAAAATGGACTGGAATGGGTGAATTTAACTCAGATGACCATTATATCTACCACTGTGGGCGAGAATCCCTTAGAAGAAATGGAGTAGCCCTCACAGTCAATAAGAGGCTGAAATGCAGTACTTGGGTGCAATCTCAAAAACAACAGAATGATCTCTGTTTCCAAGGCAAACCATTTAATAGCACAGTTATCCAAATCTATGCTCCAACCAGTAATGCTGAAGAAGCTGAGGTTGAACAGTTCTATGAAGACCTATAAGAGCTTCTAGAACTAACACCCAAAAAAGATGTCCTTTTCATTTAAGGGGACTGGAATGCAAAAGTAGGAAGCCAAGAGATATCTGGAGTAAAAGGCAAATTTGGCCTTGCAAAATGAAACAGGGCAAAGACTAACGGAGTTTTGCCAAGAGAACGCACTGGTCATAGCAAACACTCTCATCCAACAACAGAAGAAAAGACTCTACATATGGACATCACCAGATGGTCAATACCGAAATCAGATTGAGTATATTCTTTATAGCCGAAGGTGGAAAAGCTCTATACAGTCAGCAAAAAAGAGACTAAGAGCTGACTGTGGCTCTCAGATCATGAACTCCTTATTGCCAAATTCAGACTTAAATTGAAGAAAGTAGGGGAAACCACTAGACCATTCAGGTATGACCTAAATCAAATCCCTTATGATTATACACTGGAAGTGACAAATAGATTCAAGGGATTAGATCTGATAGAGTGCCTGAAGAACTGTGGACAGAGGTTTGTGACATTGTACAGGAGGCAGTGAACAAGACAATCCCCAAGAAAAAGAAAAATAGCAAAATGGTTGTCTGAGGAGGCCTTACAAATAGTTGAGAAAAGAAGAGAAGTTAAAGGCAAAGGAGAAAAGGAAAGATATAAGCATCTGAATGCAGAGTTCCAAAGAATAGCATGGAGAGATAAGAAAGCCCTCCTCGGTGATCAATGCAAAGAAATAGAGGGAAACAATAGAATGGGAAAGACTAGATTTCTTCAACATAGAAATACCAAGGGAACATTTTATGCAAAGATGGGCACAATAAAGGAAAGAAATGGTATGGATCTAAGAGATATTAAGAAGAGGTGGCAAGAATACACAGAAGAACTATACAAAAAAGATCTTCACGACCCAGATAACCATGATGGTGTGATCACTCACCTAGAGCCAGACATTTGGAATGCAAAGTCAGGTGGGTCTTAGGAAGCATCACTACAAACAAAGCTAGTGGAGGTGATGGAATTCCAGTTGAGCTATTTCAGATCCTGAAAGATGATGCTGTGAAAGTGCTGCACTCAATATGCCTGCAAATTTGGGAAACTCCACAGTGGTCACAGGACTGGCAAAGGTCCGTTTTCACTTCAATCCCAAAGAAACGTAATGCCAAAAATGTTCAAACTACTGCACAATTGCACTCACTTCACATGCTAGCAAAGTAATGCTCAAAATCCTCCAAGTCAGGCTTCAACAGTACATGAACAGTGAAATTCCAGATGTTCAAGCTGGATTTCAAAAAGGCAGAGGCACCAGATATCAAATTGCCAACATCTGTTGGATCATCGAAAAAGCAAGAGAATTCCAGAAAAACATCTACTTCTGCTTTATTGATTACACCAAAGCCTTTGACTGTGTGGATCACAACAAACTATGGAAAATTCTGAAAGAGATGGGAATACCAGACCACATTACCTGCCTCCTGAGAAATCTGTATGCAGGTTACAAAGCAACAGTTAAAATGGGACATGGAACAACAGCCTGGTTTCACATTGGGAAAGGAGTACATCAAGGCTGTAAATTGTCACCCTGCTTATTTAACTTATATGCACAGTACATCATGGGAAACACCAGGCTGAATGAAGCACAAGCTGGAATCAAGATTGCAGGGAGAACTATCAGTAACCTCAGATATGCAGATGATACACCGCTATGGCAGAAAGTGAAGAAGAACTAAAGAGCCTCTTGCTGAAAGTGAAAGAAGAGAGTGAAAAAGTTGGCTTAAAATTCAACACTCAGGAAACTAAGATCATGGCATCCAGTCTCATCACTTCTTGGCAAATAGATGGGGAACCAATGGAAACAGTGAGAGACTTTATTTTGGGAGCTCCAAAATCACTGCAGATGGTGACTGCAGCTGTGAAATTAAAAGACGCTTACTCCTTGGAAGAAAAGTTATGACCAACCTAGACAGCATATTCAAAAGCAGATACATTACTTTGCCAACAAAGGTCTGAATAGTCAAAGCTGTGTTTTTTCCAGTAGTCACGTGTGGATGTGAGAGTTGGAGCATAAAGAAAACTGAGAGCCGAAGCATTGATGCTTTTGAACTGTGGTGTTGGAGAAGACTCTTGCGAGTCCCCTGGACTGCAAGGAGATCCAACCAGTCCATCCTAAAGGAGATCAGTCCTAAATATTCATTGGAAGGACAACTGATGCTGAAGCTGAAGCTCCAATACTTTGGCCACCTGACGTGAAGAACTGACACATTGGAAAGGACCCTGATGTGGGAAAGACTGAAGGTAGGAGGAGAAGGGGATGACAGAGGATGAGATAGTTGGATGGCATCACTGACCCAATGGACATGAGTTTGAGCAAGCTGCAGGAGTGGTGATGGACAGGGAAGCTTGGCATACTGCAGTCCATGAGGCGCAAAGAGTCGGAACACAACTGAGTGACTGAACTGAACTGAATTGAAGGGTCCCCAAAATTAGCTTGAGTTTCTGGTAGGTGTTTTGGATGACTTCATCAGGTCAAAAGGTCAGATTCCACTCAGATTAAGACATTCATAAATCACATTTCTTTAATGGCCTCTGATTCAATTTATAATGCTCTCTTAACAATACTGACTCTGTTTTTATTTTTTTGTAATAACACAGGACACAACAATCATTGTGTATTATCCTGGAGACCAAATACCACATCTGCTAACATTTTAATCCATTTAATATAGGGTTGGACAATTGCACTCATCTCACATGCTAGTAAAGTAATGCTCAAAATTCTCCAAGCCAGGCTTCAGCAATATGTGAACTGTGAACTTACAGATGTTCAAGCTGGTTTTAGAAAAGGCAGAGGAAACAGAGATCAAATTGCCAACATCCGCTGGATCATCAAAAAAGCAAGAGAGTTCCAGAAAAACATCTATTTCTGCTTTATTTACTATGCCAAATTCTTTGACTGTGTGGATCACAACAAACTGTGGAGAATTCTGAGAGAGATGGGAATACCAGACCACCTGACCTGCCTCTTGAGAAACCTGTATGGCAGATCAGGAAGCAACAGTTAGAACTGGACACGGAACAACAGACTGGTTCCAAATAGGAAAAGGAGTATGTCAAGGCTGTATATTGTCACCCTGCTTATTTAACTTACATGCCGAGTACATCATGAGAAATGCTGGGCTGGAAGAAGCACAAGCTAGAATCAAGATTACCAGGAGAAATATCAATAACCTCAGATATGCAGATGACATTACCCTTATGACAGAAAGTGAAGAGGAACTAAAAAGCCTCTTGAGTAAAGTGAAAGAGGAGAGTGAAAAAGTTGGCTTAAAGCTCAACATTCAGAAAACTAAGATCATGGCATCTGGTCCCATCACTTCATGGAAAATAGATGGGAAAACAGTGGAAATAGTGTCAGACTTTATTTTGGGGGGCTCCAAAATCACTGTGGATGCTGATTGCAGCCATGAAATTAAAAGACACTTACTCCTTGGAAGGAAACTTCTGACCAACCTAGACAGCATATGAAAAAGCAGAGATATTACTTTGCTAACAAAGGTCCATCTAGTCAAGGCTATGGTTTTTCCAGTGGTCATGTATGGATGTGAGAGTTGGACTGTGAAGAAAGCTGAGTGCCGAAGAATTGATGCTTTTGAACTGTGGTGCTAGAGAAGACCCTTGAGAATCCCTTGGACTGCAAGGAGATCCAACCAGTCCATCCTCAAGGAGTCCAGTCCTGCATGTTGATTGGAAGGACTGATACTAAAGCTGAAACTCCAATACTTTGGCCACCTCATGCAAAGAGTTGACTCACTGGTAAAGACCCTGATGTTGGGAGGGATTGGGGGCAGGAGGAGAAGGGGATGACAGAGGATGAGATGGCTGGATGGCATCACTGACTCGATGCACATGAGTTTGTGTGAACTCTGGGAGTTGGTGATGGACAGGGAGGCCTGGCGTGCTGCAATTCATGGGGTTGCAAAGAGTCAGACATGACTGAGCGACTGAACTGAACTGAATCCTCAGTCTGCTATTTACCATAAAAACCAGTTTCATTTTATTTATAAAGTAAGAACATCCTAATTCAGAATCTTGCTTGTACTGCAAGGAGATCCAACCAGTCCATTCTAAAGGAGATCAATCCTGGGTGTTCATTGGAAGGACTGATGCTAAAGCTGAAACTGCAATACTTTGGCCACCTCATGCGACGAGTTGACTCACTGGAAAAGACTCTGATGCTGGGAAAGGTTGGGGGCGGGAGGAGAAGGGGATGACAGAGAATGAGATGGCTGGATGGCATCACCGACTCTGTGGACATGAGTTTGAGTGAACTCTGGGAGTTGGTGATGGACAGGGAGGCCTGGCGTGCTGTGATTCATGGGGTCGCGGAGAGTTGGACACGACTGAGCAACTGAACTGAACTGAACTGAACTGAGGGTTAAAGGGACTCAGGTAACTGATTCAGATTCTGAGTTCAATCTCTTTTGAAAAGATGCAATTCAAATAATAATAACATTCAGAGAATAATCCCTGCCCCACCAAGAACTGGAAGGCCCTGAGTTGCTCTTGGCTTTGTGCATTTGGATAAGCGATACATGAGAAATGGTTTTTCAAGATCTGCAACCTCTTTGGTAGCCTATTGAATTGTTTCTAAACCCTTTCAGGTCTGTTTTCTGATGCCCAACTGATTATTTCTTAAAATTAGACTTTTTCACCTCCTTTGGTCTGGACACAGTTCAGCACTTTTCTCATTGAAGCTTTCATTTATCTTGCAATATGAAACAATTCTGAAAGTTGATTTTAAAAAGTTTATGTTCATGAAGCATTGTTTTCCTTTCTGTTAGTTCCAGCAAAGGGCTGTTACTTGAGATAAGATGCTAGAAAGGATTAAGTACATTTAATCCTAGCCAGCTATCTTCAGGAGGCAGTAACAGTAGTAGGTACAGTCGGTGTAAACAAGCAAGACCTGTTTAGTAAGACTAAACCCTGAGCCTAATTTTTAAAAATCTTTGCATTTGATGGAAATGTTTATTTATTTGTGTAAATCATTCTGGCAAGGATAGCTTCTCTATTTTTATTTTCAATGTAGAATCCATTACAATTGGTTTATCCAACAGGTTATATTTAAAAGTGAACGTTTAGTTCTCTATCACTAAGCCACTATTATTACAAAAAGGAAAATGCCCCAATGTTAAATTTAACAACCCTAATTCTTAAAGGCCTTAAAACAGCGCTGTCCAATAAAATAGCCCACAAGCTACATGTGGCTACTGAGCTCTTAAAGTGTGGCTAATCCAAACTGAAATGTGCTATAAAATTACACACTAGATTATGATTTAGTATGAAAATTATAAGATCTTATGTAAAAATACAAACTATTACAATAATTCCTATATTGATTACATTATGAAATATGTTATGGGTATATTGGGTTAAATAAATACATTAACGTTAATTTCACCCATTTCTTTTGACTTTATTATGTAGGTTTGCGCTACACAATACATTTGAATTTCACATATCCCTGTGCACATTTTATTAGTATAAAATTATTCATTGTTTGCGAGTTCTCTAGTGGTCCAAAGCTTAGGATTTCCAGCTTTCACTGCCATAGCCAGAGGTTCAATCCCCTGATCTGGAACTGAGATTCCACAGGCTTCATGGTTTGGTCAAAAAATTTTTCTTGTATATACGAAATTCAAATTTTAACTGGATGTCCTACACTTTTACCTGCTAGATCTGGTAACTTAATTAACATCACTACTAGAAAACTTTAAATTACAAATGTAGCTATTTATTCTATTGGACAGTGAAGCTTTAGAATCACGTAGTTGCTTTTTAAAATTACCCTTCAACTCTTAACTCTGTGCAGAATAACTGATCTGAGAAACATTTAATCCTAGACTGAGATCGTCAATAACCCTGAAGTTAAAATTTTACATTCGCTTGAACAAGTTAAAGGACAACAAAAAGGGCTTGTTAAAGACCACAATGTGAAAAGGGCATGTGGATTAGAATTAAGTCCTTGTTCCCAGTCTCTCCATTGGGGTAGTTAACGGTTCCGGTTTCAAAATAATCACGGTCTCTTTTACAAAAATGGGCGGTGTCAAGGGCAGTATACTAACTACGAAACCCTGGGCTAGTCACCTAGCCCTCTGGGCCTCTGGAAAGGAAGGCGTGGCGGGAAGGGACGCTGCCGTACTTTTAACACCTGAGCCTAGATGCCGGCTCGCCCACTCGGGCGCTCCCCGGGCTCCGCGCTGGGCCAGCGAGCTCGGCCTCAGACGCAGGCGAGGTCACAAGTCTCGCGGCCTTCCTCAGCCCAGCCAGGGCTCCTTCGGCGGTAACCTCAGGGCTGGGCCCACGGAGGCCAGCGGAGACCGAGAGCGCCCGGGCTCAGCGACCAGCCGGAGCCCCAGGTGCGCCCGGCGGCCCGGGCCCGCCCACCGCCGTCACGCGCGGCCCAGCTCCACCCCCGTCCGCGCCGCACCACCGGCGGGCTGGGCGGGCTTGGCAGCTCAGGCCCAGAGCCCGCCCCGGCCTCGCGCGCTATGTAAGGCCGGTCGCTGCGGCCGCGGCGGCGGCAGGAGCTTGCGAACCTGTTCAGTCAGCGGGCCGTCCCCGAGCTCCGACCCCTGCTCGGTCGCGCTGTGGCGACCCGCCGCGCACGCGCGCAGACTCGCCACGCTCCGCCCCCGCGCGCCGCCGCGGCCTCCGACCCCCGGCCCGGGCCGCGGGCCGCGCGCCGCGCGCCGGCAGCCGTGCGCAGCATGCAGGACTACGACGAAGTGACCGCCTTCCTGGGCGAGTGGGGGCCCTTCCAGCGCCTCATCTTCTTCCTGCTCAGCGCCAGCATCATCCCCAACGGCTTCAATGGCCTGTCGTCCGTGTTCTTTACGGCGACCCCGGAACACCACTGCCGGGTGCCGGACACCGCGAACCTGAGCAGCGCGTGGCGCAACCACAGTGTCCCCGTGCGGCTGCAGGACGGCCGCGAGGTGCCTCAGAGCTGCCGGCGCTACCGACTCGCAACAATCGTCAACTTCTCGGCGCTCGGGCTGGAGCCGGGGCGCGATGTGGACCTGGAGCAGCTGGAGCAGGAGGGCTGCCTGGATGGCTGGGAGTTCAGCCGGGACATCTACCAGTCCACCATCGTCACCGAGGTGGGTACCAGCTCCGCGCCCAGGGCCTGAGACCTAGGCGTAGGCAGGACCTTCACGGTCTTTAGAGTCGCGCGCTCCACCCGCCAAGGTGCGTGCTGGATGCCGTCACTCCCTCTCCGCGGACTCACTACATACTGGTGATGGACATCCTCCAGCCAGGTGGCTCGGGAGCACTTTTCGTGGTGACTTCCAGAGAGATCGTGGCCATCGCAGCACGGCTGTCAGTCTGGCCACCCATCCTTGTTAGCTACCTTGGAGAGGAAGCCAAGAAGGCCCTGGCAATTCCTTGTAAATCCTCTAAGGTACTGAGTAGTCAAAGTCATTCCCCATAAAAAATTGTTTACTGTTTACTCATGGTCAGTTATCATTAGTCTTTTAGGATTCTGTGCATCTGAAGATCCATTTGGAGTGACTTCTTGACCTGGAATGATTTTGGGTTTTCTAAGGAAATGTCTTTAACCTTAGTTCATTGGAAGCAGGAGGAAAACCTTTCTCATTCCCCAGCCCCTTGCATTTTCCTTTTGGGTGGCCTTTGCTATCCCCGGTGACCTCGTAGTCATTAAAGCTGGATGTATGATGTGATATTTATGGATTCATGTGGTTCTGCTTTGCATCTTACTCCAGCTCTGGCACTCTGACTCTGTGTAGTCTCAGCAGAACTGAGCAAGCAGGACATTAAAAAGAGCACTTCTTGAAAGACTCTCTGGTGCCCAGGTTCACTGAGTGTCAGGAACAGGGGTTTGAGGAGTAGGGAAGGCTTCTTGGAGAAGGAGGCTTGTCGATGAGTCTAGGGTGTATAGCTTAACAGAGACGAAGTCTGAAACAGCAAGAAACAACCTGGCATAAGGTCAGAATTCGCAAGGAAGAGGCTGAAGGGAATGGTCCATAGTTCCTGGTATGGCATCAAACCCTACTGGAGCCTCAAGGAGGCTTACATGGGTTCTGGAGACTGTGTGTATGTTGTTTCTGGGGGTTGTCACCCTTCAAGGTAGTCTGAGTGCTGCCGTAACAAACATGTATGTGTTGTTTTTTGTATAGTTGGACATTTGATGTCCCCAGCATCTGTGTCTCCTTACTCCACGTGTGTGTAGTAAGAGTGTGAGAAGAGCCCCACTGGGATCTCAGCAAGTGACACCATTCCAGGGTCCTCAGGCATCGCTGCTTGAGAGAAGAGGCACTGATTGGAGGTAGTTGACTGTGATCTGTGGCCAAAGAGTGCACAGAGTATTAAAACTTCCAGTCATCACAAATCCTCGATCCTAGCCTCCCGAGCGAGTCTGTCACCCTCCTGGAAACCAGTGAGTATTGTGAAAGTAGAGGCTGTCCCTCAGATTGCATGCAAAGGCCACGGAGGGGAAGGCATACTCCATGACTTAGAAGTTCCTGCAAATTCTGCATCTGGCTGCCTGCGGAAGGAGAAGGCAGTGAAGTCAGAAGCAGCTCGTGGCATTTCTTAAGACTTTGCCCTAACCCCTAATGTTTCTGACTTACTCTAATCATGTGCTGTTTCTTTGCTGTCCCCATCCTACCTTTGGCTGAGAGCAGTAGTGGCATTGATGAGTTCCCAAAGGCAGACTGTTCCAGAAGGTCCTTGAGCTATGTTGCTACCAACATCAGCCTTTCCTTTTGTATATTTAGGCTGTTTCTTTAGCTGTCTAAACAGTTTCGTAAGAGCTCTGTGCCCTTTCACCTACTTCCAGGTTGTCAGTCTTTGCAGGGAGGGAAGATTAATACATTACTTAGCTCTTTGTTTGAGGATGCTGGTATGCCAGACTTTTAGGTTCAAGGCTGCTCGTTCTCTTCTGGTGAACAGTCACTGTTGGAAGCTGTTACATTAACATTCTGATGGCTCCATTTTTCTAAGCCCCATTTTCTTTCAATCAGACCTGCCCGGCTGACCACTGCAACTAGTCCTGTGCCTGTTAAATGTCTTCACGCCTGCCCTCTGCCCCAAATCATGCCTAGAGGTATTTGTAAGTACACTGGTATGGAATTCCTATTCATATTTTTCAGCAGAAGATGAAAACCCCCGGTTTCCTGTTTGAGTTTTTTTTTTCTTTTTTGGAGCTCTCACATGGTATTAAGCTTTGTGGTGCACTTATATCTTGCAAGTCCTGACACTGATGCTGGATGCAGAGTGAGTGCTCAGGAGCATTTTTGTTGAATGGATTAATGAATAATTTTGAAATCTTCTCCACCGTGGGAGAACTGAAGAAGAAAAGGGTGGGTTTAACTCATAGAAGAGAAACTCAGGGATGGTCAAAAAGCATTAAGTGGAATATTTCAAAGTAAATGTAATCCCCCACTCCAGAGACTGGGGCTTGTGCCTGTGTGGATCTGCAACAAGGCATTGGGATTGGCAGAAAGAAGGGGACACTGTTGATGAGGTGAAAGAGGTTGGTCTTCCATGTTTCTGGAATAAGTTAGTGGTTCGTGAGCTTCTAGGCTGAACCCTTCTTTAGGCCTTCAGTCACCCCAGGGGTGCTGGGGCATCAGCCACCATACTGTGCAGTAGTGCTCCAATCCCTGAGTGTTCCTTGGCCCAGCACTGCCTCCTTCTCTGGGAACATGGGTGATTTTTCAGGCTGCCTGGGTCACCTGCTTTTTGGTGTTGCCATAGCACAGCCTGTGGCTATAGAGTTTTCCTTTGGAAATGTCTAGCTACTCCAGCACTTATGAGTTAGGATCTCTTCAGCCAAAAATCCAGCAGTTCTCTGTGTCCCCTTGCCCCTTGTCAGTCTCTGCTTCCCAGAAGCTCCTTGCCCCGGCCCTTGGCAACACTCTTACTCACTCCCTGTTGTCCTGGAAAGCCTCTTTTTCTTGACCAGCTTTTCCATCAGGCTTATCTCGTAAGTGTATAGTCTTAGAAAATAGGAGAGCACCTGCTGTTATCTCCACATCCACCTAAAGAAAACGCTACGTCAACTGGGGAGGCATGCCCCGGGCTGACTATAGGGTGGGGAGACCAAAGCGGCCTGGAGCCAGTGCCTCACTGCTCTGCCTTTCTGACTCCCCTCACGCTGGGGAAGTGCAGACCCTTTCCCCTGCCCCTGCAGCTCATGGCAAATCCCCGAGGGCCCCTGTGTACACACAGTCACAGCAGACCCATCTGACCATGAGCTGTCAGATTGAGACTCTAGCTAGCTAAGAACCAACACCCTGGGTCAAAGTTCTGACAGTTGACACAGAGAAGGGATGAGGGAGAAAGGAAAATAATCTGTTCTTGAGAAGGAAGTTCAGGGTTCATCTGGGCTTTGAGCAGCCAAGCCCAAGGATGAAACCCAAGGGATTGTATGGTTTGGAAGGTTAACAGTCCCTTATCCATCGAGTCACTCACTTGCCTAGGTATCAAACAGGTACTGAGTCTCTCCGCTGTAGGGCTCTGCCAGGCTTTTAGAGGATGTGGTCGCAAATTCTTCTCCTTGCCCTGACAGCCTTGGGTTAAGGATTC
The DNA here is from genome assembly GCF_049115385.1 of Moschus berezovskii. NCBI lineage: Eukaryota > Metazoa > Chordata > Mammalia > Artiodactyla > Moschidae > Moschus > Moschus berezovskii. The sequence continues at coordinate 91,237,857 of NC_142467.1, forward strand.
ATCATTAACTGCAACAGGAGGCAGGATGCAATGTGTGTAGGACTGCGTGGCCTTCAGTAACAGGCAATGCTTACCAGTGTGTTTGACCACTGATGCGGTCAGGCTAGGTACATCTCAGGAAAGAGCTTCTGCCCTGTGGGCACAGGCTTGGTCACTTTTTTCTTCCAGTCAGCTCACAGGTGAGAACATTTAGTCCTAGGGAACTACGTCATCTCTGTACTCCCCATAACTGAGAAGTAGCACCAGTTACATACTGCATTCAAGAGAGACAGTTCTCTTTCTTTTTAAAAATTTAAACAGCCTTAAATTACATAAAACAAACTGTGCCTAACTAAAGTATGTAATTTAAAAAGCTTTATATATATAAGCTATCTCTAAGAAGCCATCACCGCTAGAAAGGCACATTTCTAACCAGGAAGGGTAGCAAGCCTAGGCCCCTTGCCAGGGTTACTCTCAGATTTTTTTTTTTTCTTCCTCCGTTTGCTCCTGCTTTTACAGCTCACCCAGCTGAGGGGTAATGATGCTAGGCTCATGACATAAATCTTAAACCTACACATTTAGTTTTAAGGTTAATAACTATTATCATCAGCCAATACAGTTCATCCTTCATACCAGATGGCGTCTTCAGTGAGCTAATCTGTAGCTGCCTTAGTCACGGCTGCCAAGCCAGGAACTCAGTATAGAAATACTAGATTCTTTTTGCTATAGAGACAGTAAACCTTGGGTCATAACCTGGACTCTATGGGCTTCCCATCCCACCCCTCCTTAGCGGGGTCAGGCCAAGTCCTAGAGCCCACTGCAGTCCAGGTGGTGGTTGCCAGGTGGGTGGGTTGGGTTGGCTGGGTGGAACCTAGTCTGAGCTTGCCCTTCTGTTCATTTTTTGAAACCTAGTACCTTTCCTGACCCTATATACAGTCCCCTTGTGGCCAGTAGGAAAGAACTGTTAACCCATGCTTGCTTTTGGACGGCCCAGAGCCAGGCCATGAGAATTGCTAAGAAATGTCGGTAGTAGATGGAGAGCCCGGTTACTTCAGGTAGTTACATGCTTCCCCAGAGTAAGGACACTGAACCAAGTGGTGGGGGTGAGGCTGCTGGAGCCGGAGAGATGCTGTGGGGATCCACATGATGAGCACTACAGTCACCTTATCTCCTGCAGAGCATTGTTTGACCTGGTTTCAGGTAACATCTGGACTTGCCAGTCGAGAAGGCCCTAGAAGCCTATACTGGGAGACCCGACATGAGGTGGGGGGTTAGAGGCTCCACTCCAGAACTCATTGAAAAAGCCCCTCTGGACTTCTAGTCTGGCTCAGCTGTATCAGACTCCAGCTCTCATGAGAGACCTATTGAGAAGCAGCTAATGACTCTATTCAGTTTTTGTTTAAATCTCTGTCACTACAAAAGTAATGCCTGCTAGCTGGGAATAGATCCCATCATATTCAGTTGTGGCCATAACCATAGTCAGGCCCTGAAGCTCTGTCTAACAGCGGCTGGCACCCCCTCACCGAGTCCCTCAGCTCTAACTCCCTGCCATTCCTATCCTGACTTCAGCAGCCGTGTCTGGATGGCAGCTGCCCTAAGAGCACACACCCTCCTAGAAGGAAGATGGTATCTGGATGCTGGCACCACTGAGACTGCAGAGATGAGAAGGCTGCCATTGCCTGAACGTTTGGGCCTTAGTGCTCCTTGCTTGTCCCCTGCTAGTTTGGGCTTCCTCTAGACTTAAGAGTTGGTGACGCCCAACTCTTCCCTGGAGTGGGGATCACCATCCATTCTCAGTCCATCCAAGGCGCAGGCTTGCTCCAGAGTGGAGAGCCAGCTTGCGGCTGAGTGATCCTTATCATCTTCTGCAGGGGTTTTTGATCTATCCTGAGGGCTGCCCTCCTACCCATTCTGAGGTGCCTGGAGGCTTTCTGCATGCACTTACCAGCAGGGCTGAGCAGCAGACTTGTTTTTCCCTCTGACCTTGACCTGGAAGAGATGCTTTCTTCTTGGAAGCCATGCACTCCCCAGGAGCCAACAGGATCCATTGAGGGCAGGCCTGCAGCCTGTCACCGGGCAAGCAAGGGGCTGAATTCCCTGGAAGGTGGCCTTCTTGGTTATTGCAGAGCACCATCTCTCTGTTTGGGAAACATTTTTCTGGGAACCAGCAAGCTTCCTATTTTGGCTTCTCATCCTTCTCTTGGCCCTCGTTAGGCTGGAGCAATCTCATGTGTGAGTGTTCAGTGCTTCCCCATGCCCGCAGATCTCTGCCTATGCCAACAATGGGTGCAACTCTACACCAGGTTCTGGGAACCAAGCACTGTAACCTGTTTCCTCCCCCAATCACTGTTTCATAAATGGGGAGATTAAAGCACGATGGGGTTGGGTAGCTAGTTAGCAGAGTAGAAGCTACAACCCAGCTTCTTGGCTCCCAGCTCAGAGCTCTTGGCTGTAATCGGGCCTTACATTGGCACAGCATCAAGGATACCAGCTCTAAATGTCAGCAGAAGGAGCCGGGGCTCATTGGCCCAGAGTCAGGACCTGAGCAGAGCTGAAGGAACAGATCCAGGAGGTGCATACTAGGTCTTCTGGCTGCATTTCCTTGCTGGATGCCATGACGCTTGGAGCTGCAGAGCCCTGCTCCGGAACCACTCATATACCATCCCTGCCAATGGCCTGAACCCCACTGAGAGGTTGCCTACTCCACCCACAGTCCCAGCCTCAGCCCAGATCCTTAGAAGTGACCATGAGAAGCCTTGCCCTTCCTCCTGGGTTGGCACATGGGCAGAGTACCTGCTTCCTGCCTGTCTCCCCTCCTGAAACTGATAACAAAACAATGAGGCTAAAAGCTGTGAAAAACAAGATGGCCAGTCTCCCCACTGAGGGGAAACCTGTGCCATGCCTTGCTTCCCGATGCGCTGTCACCTGCCTTAGTGAGCTCACACATCCTTGTGGTCATGTAAACAAAGCGTGCAGGGATATGAGATGTTCTGATTTCATTTTCCAAGAAGCTGAACATTTACAGTGTTTTTAAAAAGAAGTAATACATCCTTCTCTCCTCTTTCAGTGGAACCTGGTGTGTGAGGATGACTGGAAGGCCCCACTCACAACCTCCTTGTTTTTCGTGGGTGTGCTGATGGGCTCCTTCATTTCTGGGCAGCTTTCAGACAGGTAAGGTGGGTATCTGTCTCCTGCAGCTGCTGGGGACCCCAGCACAGAGCCAGGTAGTGTTCTCTCAGCCTGGGCTGTGTGTTTGAAAAGGGGGAAGGCACATCGATACTATAGACTCCATTACAAGTAAGGAGAGTCAGCAGCCTCCTCTCACTGATGTTTGCTGAGCAAAACAACCTCAGCTGAGTGTATCCATGATCCAGTTGACCAGGAAATATGCCTTGATTCACTTTTGTGGCTCCTGGCAGGCCTTGCCTAGGTAAGCATAACTCTTTGGTGTCTTCACGCATTAGGAGAGGGAGACACCACACACAAGCACATGAGCTGTATTGTAGATCTTCAGTTCAGTTCAGTCGCTCAGTCATGTCCGACTCTTTGCAACCCCATGAACTGCAGCACACCAGGCCTTCCTGTCCATCACCAACTCCCGGAGTCCACCCAAACCCATGTCCATCGAGTTGGTGATGCCATCCAACCATCTCATCCTCTGTTGTCCCCTTCTCCTCCTGCCCTCAGTCTTTCCCAGCATCACAGTCTCTTCAAATGAGTCAGCTCTTCACATGAGGTGGCCAAAGTATTGGAGTTTCAGCTTCAATATCAGTCCTTCCAATGAACACCCAGGACTGATCTCCTTTAGGATGGACTGGTTAGATCTCCGGCAGTCCAGGAGACTCGCAAGAGTCTTCTCCAACACCACAGTTCAAAAGCATCAATTCTTCGGCGCTCAGCTTTCTTTATAGTCCAACTCTCACATCATATATGACCACTGGAAAAACCATAGCCTTGACTAGACTTAGGGCATTCCATAGACAGTTGCCTCTGTGTTCCCAAAAACCATCACTCTTTCCTCAAGGTAAGAGGCGGTCTCACTAGCCAATGGCAGTGTGATGGGCAGAACTCATGTCCACAGGGCTAATTCCCTTTAGCTAACAGGCTTGTGGTTATGGTACTTCACAGCAATCAGGAAGTGTGCTGTTTCGACCCATAAGCAGGTGATTTGTATAATTCCAGGGCTCTTGACTCAAGGCCTGGGGCTTAGGGAGTTCATCTCCTCCGGAGATTACCTACAAAATTTTAGAGATTGTATGCTAGCATTTTGTTGGAGAGAGTTCAAGAGTTGCCACAATATTCACAGAGGGATTTATGATATTGTGTCTTTGTATCTCAAGACTTCAGGGTCTGTGAGAGAAGCCTGTAGCAAGGAGAATAGCCTTCAGCAAGGTCCTTGGCCACACTGGATCACCCAGTGGAGCAGAGTCCCAGCATCCTCCCAGCAGGGGGAGTCTCTCATAGAGAGGTTCAAGCTGAGGATGTCATCCTGCTTTGAGAACATAGCCATTTAACCCTGTAGCTTTTATGCAGAGGGATGTTTGGGCATGTTGCATCTATGGATTAATATCTTTACCTGATAAGTCTTTCCTCATAAGAAATATGTGCATTTTTCACTAGATTTGTCTTTTCCAGTGTGTCATCTAGTGATTTTTGAAAGGGACAAATTCCCACAGTCACCTGTAAGCATTAAAGAGTTAAGTAGGCTGTGACCACTGATTGTAGATTCTAGATGAGTCTGAGAAACTTGCTCCTTTAGGGGAAAGGCCTTTGCTTCCCTAGACTCTTAACCTAGCAGCAAGTATCAGTTAGTTACTTACATTTATTTAATAAACATAGAGGATCTGAGAATTCCTTGGTAGTCTAGTGGTTAGGGCTCTGTGCTTTCATTCCCAAGCTCACAGGTTCAGTTCCTACTGGGGGCGGGGAACTAAGATATCTCAACATTTACATACTTAAATATATATTTTAATGAAACATTTTTTTCCTGTTTTTCCTTTATAAATACACTTAGAGCGTAGCAGTATTTACTGAAGGTGAATATACACCTACTCTGTGACTCAGCTACCCCACCCAAGAGAACTCAACCTACAGCAAGCATCAGTTAGTTACTTAACGTTTACTTAATAAACACAGAGCATCTGAGAATTCCCCAGTGGTCCAGTGGTTAGGACTCCGCACTTTCATTGCCAAGGTCACAGGTTCAGTTCCTAGTCAAGGCAGGGAACTAAGATCCCATAAGCTGCACAGCATAGTCAAAGTAAATGAATAAATAGATAAATAAATACATACATGCGGAGCTTCTCATATGTGCCATTCACTCTTACAAATAACAGCAAATTTGTAAGACAAATAAACAGCAAATAATTTACTGTACAAATAAACAGCAAATAATTTAATCTTTGTAACCCTATGATACAGGAAGTATTATTCTTCTCATTTTACAGATGGGAAAATGAAGTTCAGAGGAATTAAATGATTTGCCCAGAGTCACACAACTGGCAAATGGCAGAGCTAGGATTCGGGCCCAGAGAGTCCTGATCCTCTGTTTCCTGTGAACTACTATTCTAGGTGCCCACTCTTAGAACTTGCCTTCTAGCAAGGCAGAATGTATTAAACACGAATTGAGGGAAGTACTTATTACCCTTTGTGATGGTAGATGATACAGAGAAGTATAAGGTACTCAGAGAGGGTATGACAGAAGAGGCCTGAGATGGTGAACCATGTGCTAGGGGTTGAAAGTGAGTAAGCATTAGCCAGCTAAAGGGATGGAGAGAGGAAAGAGTGTTCTGTGCAGAGAAGCCAGGAGTGCTTAAGCCTAGACTCAAGAAAAGGCATGGTACACCGTAGGAGCTTGGAGACAGTGCTCTGCGGTGGCGTGGAAAGTGGAATAGAGACACAGAAGAGCAGGCCGGGCTTAGCAGGTGACAGGAGTCTGGGCTTTCATCACATAGCAGGGTGGGGCTTTTGAGAGTGTGACATCATCAGATTTGCATTTTTAAAAAGTTGTTTGATAACTTGGTGGACAAAGGATTGAAAGGAAGCAAGAGGGATGGCAGAAAGACCAAGTGAGAGGTTATCACAATAATTTATACAGGAAATGAAGATGACTTGGACTAGGCTGAAGGTGGTAGACAGGGAGAGGAGTGGAAGGAGGTAAAACCAACAGGACTTAGCTCTGTACGCACAGGAAGGGAGGAGAGGGAGACTCCTGGCCTGCACAGCTGTGTGGATGATGACACCCTTCCCAGAGACAGAGCCCTGCGGAAGAGGACCGGGTTTGGAGGAGAAGATATTGAGTTCCATTTGAACATACTCAATCCAGGCAACTATGAGACTGAGGGTCTCATAGGAGTAATTGAGTATGGAGTTGGATGTATGGATAGGGTACTCCGTGAGAGGTTTGGGCTAGAGAAACACATTTGGGAATTGTCAGTTCACAGAACCCTCATCAAAGCCCGGAAAGTGGATGGGAACAGTGTGGAGTGAGAGGAGGGCATGCCGTGGACTGAGCTTAGAGGCCCTCCTGGAGCGGAAGTGGGAGTTCCTCCTCACAGGGTGGGGTGGCAGCTGAGACTCAGGGTAGTGACCTTGATGTGAAAAACTAGGAGGAAGTACCCCAGTTTCAGAGTTGAAACCCAGTGCATTTCTCTGGTCAGCTGTGTCATAGAATAGGTAGATCTTTGTGGGTCAGTTTCGGAGCCTGATGACCATGTAACACCATGATGATCTGAGGAAAGTGTTTTAAGTTTCAAAAGATCTGCTCCCAAGGAAACAATGGAAACAAAGTTAGTGACTGTGTTGAAGACTACCTTATTCTTCAGAAGGACTAGTACAGTGCTTCTCAAACCTTTAAAAAATTTTTTTGCTAGCAGACTTCTTCTTTTAAGTAGGATCCTTTAAGTCCAGTAAATGAAATAGCCAAAAATGTGGCAGTTCTGGCTGAAGCACCTCCCTTTAGCTCCTTGTACCACCCCTCAAGCTTGTCTGCATCCCCTTGGGGGGCCCCAGGGCTCTGCGGGGTGGACAGTTTTCTCCTAAGTGAGCCAGGTCAAAAACCTAAGCCTAGCAGGTTGCCTTAGAGCAGTGCGTTCATGCCCTCCAGTGCTGCCTGTGATATCAACAGTAACTTTTTATATAGGACTCCTTTCAGGAATATGAATAAGCCTGAAAGTCAAGAGCAATAAAATAATCTTGGGGTGCCAAAGCATTTTATCTGATGTCACTGAGTTACTTTTAGGTGCAGAATTATAAGGGAGGCACAACCCTGGGGAAGAAGTAGCTGACATTTTTTATTTTTGTGGACATGTGTGTGTTTAACCTTTTGTTGACAGATCTTTAAAGTGAGCTTTTCTTGCAAATCAAAACTACAGTGAAAAGTATCACCTCATACCATTCAGAAGGCCATCATTAAAAAGTCTGCAAATAACAAATGCTGGGAAAGGAAAAAAAAATTGCTGGAGGGGGTGTGGAGAAAAGGGAACCCTCCTACGTTGTTGGTAGGAATGTAAGTTGATGCAGCCACTATGGAGAACAGTGTGGAGGTTTCTCAGAAAGCTAAAAGTAGAACTATCACATGACCAACAATCCCTCTCCTGGACAAAACCATAATTCAAAAAGGTACGTACACCCCTATGTTCATAGTAGCACTGTTCACGATAGCAAAGACATGGAAACAACCTAAATGTTCATCAATAGATGAATGAATAAAGAAGATGTGGTACATATGTACAATGGAATTCTACTCAGCCATAAAGAAAGAACAAAATAATGCCATTTGCAGCATCACGGATGAAACTCGATATTATCATATTAAATGAAGTAAGTCAGAAAAGGAAAGACAAATACCATACAATGTCACTTATATGTGGAATCTAAAATATGACACAAATGAACCTATCTACAAAACAGTAACACACTCACAGACATACAGAACAAAGTGGTGGTTGCAAGGGAGAGGGAGGTGGGGAGAGATGGACTGGGAGTTTGGGGTTGGTAGATGCAAACTATTACGTTTAGAACGGATAAACAACAATATCCTATTCAATACTGTATAGCACAAGAAACTATATCCAATCTCCTGGGATAAACCGTAATGGAAAAGAAGAGGGAAAAAGAATGTCTATATGTGTATAATTGAGTCACTTTGCTGTATAGCAGAAATTAGCCCAACATTGTAAATTGCCTATACTTCAATTGAGAAAAATAAAGAAAAAAATGTTAGTGGCTGTCAGAGAATATAGCTGATTTTTATTTCCTTCTCTGTGTTTTTCTGTGTTTTACAAATGTGCTGTTCAGTTCATTTTAGTTGCTTAGTTGTGTCCGACTCTTTGCGCCTCCATGAACTGCAGCACGCCAGGCCTCCCTGTCCATCACCAACTCCCGGAGTTCACTCAAACCCATGTCCATCGAGTCGGTGATGCCATCCTACCATCTCATCCCCTGTCGTCCCTTTCTCCTCCTGCCCTCAATCTTTCCCAGCATCAGGGTCTTTTCAAATGAGTCAGTTCTTCGCATCAGGTGGCCAAAGTATTGGAGTTTCAGCTTCAAAATCAGTCCTACCAATGAACTCCCAGGACTGATCTCCATTAGGATGGACAGGTTGGATCTCCTTGCAGTCCAAGGGACTCTCAAGAGTCTTCTCCAACATCACAGTTCAAAAGCATCAATTCTTCGGTGGTCAGCTTTCTTTATAGTCCAACTCTCACATCCATACATGACCACTGGAAAAACCATAGCCTTGACTAGACAGACCTTTGTTGACAAAGTAATGTCTCTGGTTTTTAATATGTTGTCTAGGTTGGTCATAACTTTCTTTCCAAGGAGTAAGCATCTTTTAATTTCATGGCTGCAATCACCATCTGCAGTGATTTTAGAGCCCAGAAAAATAAACTCAGCCACTCTTTCCACTGTTTCCCCATCTATTTCCCGTGAAGTGATGGGACCAGATGCCATGATCTTAGTTTTCTGAATGTTGAGCTTTAAGCCAACTTTTCCCCTCTCCTCTTTCACTTTCATCAAGAGACTCTTTAGTTCTTTTCACTTTCTGCCATAAGCGTGGTATCATCTGCATATCTGAGGTTATTGATATTTCTCCCAGCAGTCTTGATTCCAGCTTGTGCTTCCTCCAGCCTGGCATTTCTCATGATGTACTCTGCATATAAGTTAAATAAGCAGGGTGACAATATACAGCCTTGACGTACTCCTTTTCCTATTTGGAACCAGTCTGTTGTTCCATGTCCAGTTCTAACTGTTGCTTCCTGACCTGCATACAGGTTTCTCAAGAGGCAGGTCAGGTGGTCTGGTATTCCCATCTCTTTCAGAATTCTCCACAGTTTATTGTGATCCACATAGTCCAAGGCTTTGGCATAGTCAATAAAGCAGAAATAGATGTTTTTCTGGAACTCTCTTGCTTTTTTGATGATCCAGCGGATGTTGGCAATTTGATCTCTTGTTCCTCTGCTTTTTCAATTTAGAAAAATAAAGGGAAAAAATGAAATGTTAGTGGCTGTCAGAGAATATAGCTGATTTTTATTTTCTTCTCTGTGCTTTTCTGTATTTTACAAATGTGTTGTATATACATAAATATAATATCAAAGAATAAAAATAGACAAATGTTTCTTTTAAAAAGTGACTGTTTTGAGTCCCAAACCCAGATTGCCAAGGATTGCTGCAACGGAAGGGCTTCCTGAGTTGTCCTCTTCACTACTCTCCAGGGAGCCCTTGGGAGGGGAGAACTGGGTAGGGAGGCTCCACCCCTTGGTTGGCGTGCAGGGCGCTATTGTTACAGAAGAATGCAGGGGAGTCTCCTTTTAGGCCAGGGTTGCTCAAGCTTGGCACTGTTGACATTTTGCCCCAGAGACTGCTTTGTTGTGGGAGACTATCGTGGGCATTTCCAGATGTTCAGAACATCTCTGGCCTCTGTTTACTAGATGCCAGTATCATCAAAAACAATAATACACTGTTGTAATGGGGAAAAGCACCAAACTCTTGCCGTGGCTGAAAGCCTTATTCAGTCTGGCCCGCTGGCACCCTCTGCAGCCTCCTCCTGACCGGCTGCCCCTTGCATGCATTCATCTTGCCCCTCCAACCACAGCTGTGCGTGCTTTTCTCATAGTCACAGCAAAACATTCCCGGACCCCATCCCCATGCCATGGCCTTCCTTGACCACACAGGTGACCTCCTCAGGGTGTCTGGTTTACATTATTACACTGGTTCCTTGTGCCTTGCCTTCACATTGCCTATCATAAATAAATAAAAGATGTTATCATGTGATTAATGTTGACCTCCCCCACTGTACTGTGAATATCATCAAAGGCTTGGTCACTCTCCCCTACCCCCTCTTGTCAACAACTACTTTACCTTTGGGTTTGATCTTGGTGCCCCATATTCAAGGAGACCTCCCCTGAATGCCCAAGTCCCCAGCCCCTACCTGCAGTCCAGGATAGTTTCTTTCTTTGGGTCCCTTGTGGGTCAGGATGCTGATCCTTCAGCACTTTTGTATCAGTGTGTGATCGTACATTGAGCAGTGTGATTAAAATATGACTACTGTCTGTCTCACCAGCTACACACTATAAGCTCCTCAAGGGCAGAGTCAGTGTCTTTTTTTCTTATTCAAATACATTTATAGTGACTAGTATATAATAGATGTTCAAATAAATATTCATTGAATGAAAATGGGTATCTGATAGCCCTGGCCAGACTCAAGCTGAATCTGCTTGAATGAACTAGGTTGATTTGTTCCTACTTTTTGTAGCACTGTCTTTAAAACCAAACAAAAAAACCCAACATTTAAAAAATTTTTAAATTGAACATAGATATAAAAAACCACATAGAACAAATGAGGTTTAAGGAATTATTCCAGGGAAATAACTATATAAATATCATCAAGTCAAGAAATAGAACAGTAAACAGTAACAGTAAACAGTAACAGTAAACAGTAAACACTAGCCTGACTTATGATAATCACTTCCCTGTGGGTTTTTGGTAGTTTTATCATCCAAGTGTGCATCCTTAAACAGAAATTTAGTCTTGCTCACTTAAAAATGTTTATGTGTCTGTTAGTCTGCTTTAACCTAGGGATTCTCCATCCTTTTCTTTGCCTAGGCTATTCTACCTGTAGAATTTCCCAGTCTGAATTTTGCTGAGGGTGTACTTACAGTGCAATTGAACATATTCCTTTTTTCTCTGCATTTCTTGCAAATTGCAGCTAGATCCAGAGACTTCATCAGATTCAGATCTAGCCCCTTTGGCAAGACTGTGGGAGTTATACAATGTTCAAGTGTCTCTGTTTATGATGTTATCAGTCATTGAAACATGATGCCCATATCTGTTCATTCACTGGGAGTCCTAAAAGGATGATGTTCTAATTTTATCACTTTGGTTTCATTTAATAGTTGGAATACTTTTATGAAATGATACTTTCCCTTATCTGTTACTGGTTACTGTTCATCAAGTTTACATAGAAAAGTCAGGACAAATGTCTTCCCCTTTATTTAAACAGTTTTCATCGATAATGAATTGTTTCTCCATTATCCTCCAAAGTAAACCAACTCTTTAAAAATATTAATTATGAATGTATGAACTTAAGTATAATGAATGTGTTTCAGTTCCTTGTGATCATTGTATTAACTCTGGCACTGCCTTTTGGGCAACGCTGGTGCCCAGGCTGTGCATTGGTAACAGCCTAGGGACCGAGAGACCAGGATTGCCCCTGTCCCAAGTGCCCTGACAGCACTATCCGCAACCCCTCCCTGAATGACCCTGGGAAAAGCCCCCCTTGGGGGGGGGCCCGTTCCTGCTGCCTTCTCCCAGCTGGTTCTCTGTCACTCTCCTTTCCTTCCCAGGTTTGGTCGGAAGAATGTGCTGTTTGTGACGATGGGCATGCAGACAGGCTTCAGCTTCCTGCAGATCTTCTCGAAGAACTTTGAGATGTTTACCGTGCTGTTTTTCCTTGTAGGCATGGGCCAGATCTCCAACTATGTGGCAGCATTTGTCCTGGGTATGGCCATCAGTTTGGAGTTGAGTACTTGATCCTGTGTTTCACCATCATCCCACCACCCACTTTCTGGGGACAGCTGTGATGTCCCTTCGGGGAGGTGGTCTCTGGCAATGCCAACCAGGGATCCTTGGCGGACCCAGTTAGTAGGCATGGAAACTGAGTCCTCCAAGTGCCCACCCAGCCTTGCGTTCCCAGCAGCATGATAGCCTAACTGCTGATTCCCAGTTTTTCTCTGGCCCCCGACGTGTGGCACCTTGGTCTCATTAGTACTTGATGGCCATTTTGCTAGAATTCACCTCAACATCTTCTGTTAAAAATAGGGCCTGCCATTTCCCAGGGCTGGGGTAGCTAAGGAAAGAGGGAGGCATGACATGAGGAGCAAGGGCCATGGTTGGCAAGCTCACCAAGGAAGAAAACTGCCTCTTCCGAAACACAGAGTGGCTAGTGAAATTGACTGGCAAGAATGAATTGAGGGATTTCCTTGGTGGTCCAGTGGTTAAGACTTTGCCTACCAGTGCAAGGGGTGAGAGTTCAATTCCTGGTTGTGAAGCTAAGATCCCACATGCCTATGGGCAAAAAAAAGAAAAAACCCAAAACATAAAACAGAAGCAGTGTTGTAAAAAATTCAATAAAGACTTTAAAAATGGTCCACATTTGTTTAAAAATCTTAAAAAAAAAGAATGAATTGGTAGGGGTGGGCTTTAGTCACGAGACCTTCAGTGTTTTAATTCATAATCGACAGTGCAAGGCTTTGGCTTGCTCTCACTAAGAAGCTGACAGTTTCACTGTTTGGAGGAATCTAACTCTAGCTTTTGGGTCATTAGGCTCCTTGGCTTGATCGTTGAAAGGATTATTTGTTTCTCTTCACATTTAATAGAAAATTTTTTCTTAAATGTGCAATAGTCAGCAAGTCTGGCTATAATAGCAACTTCTCTTTAATGAACCCTTCCTCAGTGAAGATTTAAATTTGAGGCCCCACATGGCATCTTTAGCATAGGGTTTCAGGAAGTGAGGACAGTGTCAGGAGAGAACCCCGAGGTGCCGGCAGCCGGTGGTCAGAATCCTGTCCCTCCCAAAGGCTTGGAAACTTTGAGATAATTCTGCCTGATCCCGTATCTGTATGTTGAAAGTTACACGAGAGAAGATGAATAAGGAAATGACCACAATTAAAATACTAACCTGACTCCTCCCTTGTTTTGAACAGGAACAGAAATTCTTGGCAAGTCAGTTCGTATTATATTCTCTACGTTAGGCGTGTGCATATTTTATGCGTTTGGCTACATGCTGCTGCCACTGTTTGCTTACTTCATCAGAGACTGGCGGATGCTGCTACTGGCGCTGACGGTACCAGGGGTGCTGTGTGCAGTGCTGTGGTGGTGAGTGTGCCCTGTGCCTGGTAGTGAGTGTGCCCTGTGCCTGGTGGTACCCACCAGCAGGGTGTTTTCTGTCTGGCTTTCACTAGGGGGCAGCAGCAACCCACACATCCTAAGTTCTTTCAGAATGTTTTTCCAGCCACAGAAAAGCCAAAAACAAAACAACTTCAGGAAATCAACAGACTTGTTCTCAGCCCTGTGCTGGGTTGATCGGAGTGCAGAGAGAGGAAAAAGCAGTAGCTGCGAGATGATAGTCTAGCTGTCAGACCGCAGGCCTTGGCTCTGGTTGTGTGTTGCTACAGCCTCGTGCCCCAGGACTGAGAGGAGAGGGAGCACATTGTAAGTGAGAGTCCTCCAGGTAGCAGGATGGAGGAAGCCAGGCTCCACCTTAGCCTCCAAGATAGAGCTGGACAAGCAGAGAGGAGGCTATTCCATACTAAGAGAATGCAGCTGAGGGGCAGAGGCGGGAATCCCCCTTTGCAGGTGGGGATGGTGAGGTCCCTGGCCCTAACCACGTGGATGTGAGAGCATTGCACAGCATAGTGGGATAAGATACAGGGCACAGAAGACATAGATGAGTCCTAGTTATGACCCAGAGGCAGAGGCCACCTGGTAAGGTAGAAAATAAGATCCACAGTCTCAGAATGCCCAAGTGCCTTAGAGAGTCAACTGGAAAAATCCAGGAGGGAGGGATGAGGATAAACTAGATGCTGTCAGAGGCTGGTGCAAAAGCCTCTGTGGATGCCAGGAATAAGCCGGGGGTGCAGCGAGGTGAGGTGTGCCCCGCCCCGCTCAGCCCATGACCGAAGCCAGGCTTCAGGAACCCATGTTACGCCTTTCTACTTAGTGTCCAGCAGGTGGCACCACCACTCCTCAGGAATGGGAGGTGGCCAGCCAGGGAGGAATCCCATCAGGGTGTGTCGGCCCCTGTAAGTTCTGTGCACTCCAGTGTAATCAGAGGCTCACACTTACTGGCTGTAGCACAGTGCATCTCTTAGCTTCTGGCCTGGAAGTATCGAACATTCCTCCTCTCTCTGGTTCTGAAACCCCGTTTCCCACCTCCACTTGTGCTCCACCTGGTCTGAGGGACAGAAGGCTCAGTGAGATTACTTCTTGTACTTCCAGGTTCATCCCTGAGTCGCCCCGATGGCTCATCTCTCAGGGACGATTTCAGGAGGCAGAGGTGATCATCCGCAGGGCTGCCAAAACCAATGGGATCATTGCACCTTCAACCATCTTTGACTCCAGTGAGGTGAGCACCGTGCAGGGGCCGGTGGGAGGGTCCCGGTGACCACAATTTTAGGGCAGCATCACACAGCCCCAAAGCCCTTCCTTTACACAGCAGCCCAGCCCTCTCCATGCCTAAGCCCCAGCTGCCCCCAAGGCAGGTCCTGTTAAAATTCAGAAGTTGAGAAGGTGCCAGCTGCCTCAATTCCTTTACCTTTCCTGTGGATTTTAGATTTTCATACTTTGTATAAATCTCTTTTAGGTGATCATACAGTTGAACCATTACTTTTCATAATAAAAACTCTTTATGTGTAACAGGTCTTCCATGAAGTTGGCATTCTGGGAAATCATTGTTTCTTATACCTTGGGCAGTTTCTAATTTAAAAAGAAAACTGCACTGCCTAAAATATGAAACAAAAACAGATTTGGAGTTAAAACTGTCCTGTCTCCTTCCGCCTACCAGGGGGGAGTTGTTGAGTATCGTTTTAGAGCCAGGTCCTTTTTGATTTCCACTCTCTCCCAACCTCACGCCTTCCTGCAAACCCTGTTCTCCCATGCAGTGAATAATTTCCTGGCTCCACCTGATTCCTGGGTCTTGCTTCTCTTTCCTGTTCCCTGTTTCCACCCTGTCTGTAGCAAGCAGTTTTCCTTAGTCCCATGGCTCCCAGAAGAGGTTAGACGTTGTCATTGTTGGCTGATGGGGTTCTGGAGTATGTCTCTGCTCTGACAAAGACAAGGGCCTGGCTGTGAAAAGAGTCAGCAGGAGCATATTGCTGTGTGCAAAGGCGCGTTCAAGCCAGTCTGACTTCCAATGCAGAGTTCAGGCTTGGGAAAGAGAGACCAGTTACTAGAGGTGGCAAAGAAGCCGCTGGCCACTGACAGCCCTGCCAGACTTGCAGTTAAGAAGTGGCCCAGCACCAGCTCCCACTCAGGATGTCCTAGAAAGGACTCGGTCAGAATTCAGTAAGGGGTAGATGGCAGGGAAAGCTTCTGAGTGAGGTAGCCTTGGTAGCTTTGCAGAGGTCAGTCTGGTGAACCCATGAATCCACTGGCATCTTTATAGAAATGAGGCTATTTCAGGGGATCCATTAGGTCAAAAATTGACCTTTTGTTGAACTGCTAACTCAGGAAAAACAGACTCCAAAGCTGGGTTTGCTTAAGAAAGCAACATCAGTATGTTTAGACGTGTGGTTTATTAATGTCCTTAGCCGTGCCAAATTTCATAGGAAGTTACACTGGGTGAAGCCAAGGTCAATTTTCCTGTTTTTCTATCTGAAATTTTTTTTCCTTGGAAGTAGACCAGTAACTACATGGTAGGAGGACCAAAAAACATTAATTCTTTAAAAAATATCATATCAATAAACTACACAGCCAGTTTCTCTCTCTGACCCAGAGGGCTGGGAGCCAGGCTTGGGAAGGAATGCTCAGAGGCCTCCCTGGAATGTGGCCATTGACGGGGTTCGAGGTGGTGCTCAGAGAGAGCAATCAGCTTAGGCCTCCTCCTTGGCTGCATTTCGTTACAGGCTGGTCACTTACTTTTATTCCTCTTTCTTATTCACTAATTTGTTATCGACAAGGCCTGGTGAAGCCTTCTGCAGCCCAAGACACAACTTCTATACCTACTCTTCTTTTCAAGCAAGAAACATGAACCACTCCTCAAGTCAGAGACACAGAAAGCTAAGATGCCAGGGTTTCGAGTATGTTCTGGGGTCTCTAAGTCTCCAACCCTCTCTCCCTCCCATACCCTTGTCCTGTTGTCTGCAGCTACAAGACCTAAGCTCCAAGAAGCAGCAGTCCCACAGCATCCTGGATCTGGTCCGAACCCGGAACATCCGGATGATCACTGTCATGTCCATAATTCTGTGGTGCGTAAGTGAGACCTACCTGGGGCCTCCAGACGCAGCTTCTGGTAGTAGCTCTCAGGCTTCACATTTGCAGACATGTCTCAGACCAGAATTGAAAGCCTGTGTCATCAGAAAGTGGCACAGATGTGCCTTGCAATTAAAGAAGTGGGCATGTCCTGGTTCTTAATCGAATCTCAGAAAAGGAGTACGAAAACTGTTGTGGGGGCTCTTGAGGAAGATACAAGATCTTTGGGGATCCCTCCGGGTCATAAGGTGAAGAGTTGCTCATGTTGGGTCCCTAGTTTAGTTGTTCCTGTTGACAGTGCATCAGATGCTGACGAAGGAAGACTGGTGAGGGCTTTAAGAAGTTCTAAGTGAAGACTCCATATCCTTTCGGTTACCGAGGCTGCTATGTACATTCTGGAAATGTGGAAGCAGGATGTCTTCCCTCTGGAATATTTGGAGACTGTCCTGGAGGCAGAGCCATGGCCTGCATGTCCTCTTCAAGTTCCTTCTAACATGGCATCTCCCCAAGTGTGTCAGGCAGGGATTTGTGACTTATCAAAAGAAGGAACACATCTGAGTGCCTAGAGAGTGTTTGCTCAGTGGCCAGACCCTTGGGATTACAGGTGACTACCTGAGCCTGCAGTCGGGGAGGAAGGCAGGCTACGTCTCAGAGTCCTTATTGCTAGAGTCAACAAGCCTTGGCAACCAGCTGGGTTGCTCCCTGGAGGGTACTTTGAGTCACCCATTTCCAAGGAACGGCCCGGGATCCCTCAGGGCAGCACGCCGCCCCTGAGTTGGCCTCAGACAAAACCAGCATTCAGCCTGCACCACAGACTTGCCAGCCTGCAGTGAGTCACCCATCCTGAGGTTCACCCGGGCTCTCCACCTGCTCTGGATTTCCCAGGGACTCCTGTATGAGCCCTCTTCCCTGATTATAGCGGCTGTGGCTTCAACCTGCAGATGAGTTAGAAAGAATCTGAATCATGTTGGTCTGGTATGCCAAAAAGTGCTGACCGTCAACAGAAGGAACGTCTGCTGGAGACAGGCACTCAGATGGCCCACTGGGAGCTCCCTTTCCTCCTCACAAGTCAGGTGGGGTTGGGATCAACTGCTTCTGACCAGTCTCTTGGCTCATCGAGCCCCAGAGGGTCTGCCAGGGATCTTTCTCTAAATGTTTGACCAGTGACTGTTCCTTATTTTATGTTATGTCACCAATCTTACCGCACCCCACTTAATAGCTGCCTGTTTACTCATTCCCAAGCTCCTTCTGCAGTTGCTGGATCTGGGAGGTGTGGAGAGTAGGGAGGTAGGCTTTTGTGAGTGCTTCAGCTTAGGATTCCTGGTGGCTCAGTAGTAAAGAATCTGCCTGCCAGTGCAGAAAACGCAGGAGAAGAAGAAGACACGGAAGACTGGTTCAATCCCTGGATCAGGAAGATCCCCTGGAGGAGGGCATGGCAACCCATTCAAGTATTCTTGCCTGGAGAATCCCATGGACAGAGGAGCCTGGCGGGCTACAGTCCATGGGGTCGCAAAGAGTCAGACACTGCTGAGCACCCACAGCTTAGGATTTGTAAAGTCAAAAAGTCTGTTGACAGGTCGTTGTGTCTTGGTTTTTTTTTTTTCCAACACAGGAAATGTATCTGAATTATATGTCTTTGCTGGGACACTTTGGAATGCTTTGAAAGTGCTCTGACCCAAAAGGTACCCGGGTCTGGGGGAAGTTATCTTTGTTTCTAAGAAGCAGAACTCAAGGTTAAATCTGCTGCCCTCCTGGTGAGGATAGTATTGAATTTCCTGCAGTAATGATATTTTAAAAGTCGCCAGGTAGGGAGGCACCTGGATGCTGCTTCTCCAGCTTTCCTCGGCACTCTGTTTCAGGCTGACCATATCAGTGGGCTACTTCGGGCTCTCCCTTGACACCCCTAACTTGCATGGGGACGTCTATTTGAACTGCTTCCTTTCGGCCGTGGTTGAAGTCCCAGCGTACGTGTTGGCCTGGCTGCTGCTGCGGCACCTGCCCCGACGATACTCCATGGCCACCGCCCTCTTCCTCGGTGGCAGCGTTCTTCTCTTTGTGCAGCTCGTGCCCCCAGGTAGGTCCCATACGTGTCTGCGGTCTGAGATATCTACTGAGTCACTCAGTTTCTACCAGACTGTCTCACCCAGTTAGTAAACAGCATGAAGTGATGCCATTACAGCTTGCCTGCGTATCTGTTTTCTCGTCCAACAAATCAGGAGAAAGTATCTCCCGGGACCAGACAGTCATCATGGCCTGGCTTTGGGGGCAGGAGGGGCAGCAGACATGTGGGGCTGGCAGTTGATGGTACTCTTCTACCCAAGTTAATGTGTGCGTGTTTATTTTTGCTGAGTGGGAGGGGGCAGGGAAGAGAGCCATCCCTGTGTCTTTTCAACCTGGCCCCATCTTAGTCATTTATTCATTCAGTAAGCAGCTGCGCAGTGTTCACTGTGGGGGAGGCACTGTGCCTGGGGCTAACGAGCAGAAGTAAACTAGTTGGGCAGGGCCCCTGGTCTTCCTGGAGCTCACTTCCAGTCGGGAAGACAGACAACAAAGAAGTAAATAAAATGCTTAGTATAGTACAGACAGTGTTACCTTTTACAATGACAATGAAGGACAATGGAGAGCTGGTTTATGTAAAGTGGTCATAGACAGTGTCCCTGAAGAGGGGACAGTTGAGTAGCAACAGATGAAATGATGGAGAAACCCAAGAAAAAATCTAGAAGCAGAACATTTAAGGCCAAAAAAAGAAAGCAAAGGCCAAGACCCTGAGGAGGTGATGAGCCTGGACTGTTTCATAAGAGGTGAGGGGAGGGAAATGGGATGGTCAGTCCACAGCACGGTTCTTACAGGCCAGCTGCAGTTTATTTGTAAAACCATCTTTGTATCCTACAGAAGGGTGTGAGGTCTTTGAAAACTCACAAAACGGTTTAAGGGCCCTCATGTCCGTGGTGGTACCCTGAGTTGTTATGGATCGGGGGACCTCTGGGTCCCTGAGGCTGGCAACATTCTGCATAGTGTGGCTGGGAGCCCAGGGCTGTATGTGGAAGCTCACACCAGATCTCAGGGAGACCCATAGGGCACTCGCAGCATCTCCTCATTGGCACGGCAACCAGTGGAGATCAGAGGGTCGTTCCTGAAGGTCTGCTGCTCTGTGAAGTGTTGAGTAGAGTGAAAGCTTGAAGTGAGTTATGATTGAACTTCCCATTTATACACAGATCCTCAGATAATTCCCCAGTGCTGGCAGCATGAGGTTCCATGTCTTTAGTGAGCAGACTTTGTGACTGGGGAGCGAGTTTCCTTTGGATTATCGAGGGGCTCACTCTGGTGGTCTCTGGGCTGAGGAGAAGAGGATGTCCTCACATAGCTGCCGGTCCCAGCCTCCTCTCAGTAAGCAACTCGGAAGGACATAAGCCCCTTATCCCACAATAGGAAGTTATAGAAACTTCCCTCCCCAACCCTTCCCAGAAAGAAAGGGACAAAATATGTATGTTTCAGGCAAAAAAAAAAAAAACCAGTGTCAGCAGCAGTGTACCCTGGGCTGTTGCCTCCTCCCACTTGCCATCCTTTGCCTCTCCAGAGCTGTATTACTTGGCCACAGTCCTGGTGATGGTGGGCAAGTTTGGAGTCACAGCTGCCTTTTCCATGGTCTACGTGTACACGGCTGAGCTGTACCCCACAGTGGTCAGGAACATGGGCGTGGGAGTCAGCTCCACAGCGTCCCGCCTGGGCAGCATCCTGTCGCCCTACTTCGTTTACCTTGGTAAGTCCCCCGGGGCCGAGCAAACACAGGAGGGTTGCGGTGGCAGCACTGATTGGCTGTAATGTGGGCTGGGGACTGCTCAGCAGGAAAACAAGTACACACACAGCCAAGACTGGATCTGTGCCTGGAGAAGGTTCCTGTTGAGGTGCACTGTGGTGGAAGCAGTCATGTGGAAAACAACCTATAGACAAGCTAGAAATTGGCAAGAGTGGCGGGTTTTGTGCCTGTTTTAGCCTTCCTAGGCCTTCCGTCAGAGAACATGATTCCCCAGTCCTAAGAAATTGCAGCGTGTTGAGGGAGCCAGTGTACTGAATTGGGGAAATTCCTTGTTGGAATTTAAAAGGAATAGGAATAGGGAGTTGAAAAGGAATAGGAAGGGAAAGATGTCCACTGAAGAGATCTGATGAACAGAGAACCTCTGTAACTGGAAGCACTCAAGGCAGCAGTTTTACACTGTGCAAAGATCTGCGTTGTGGCATTTTATGTGACAGGGCCCCAGCTGTATCTTTCTCAGAATGATTTCCTCACAGCAGCTGCAGTCCCCCTGCACATTCCTAGCTGGCACATCTCTGGGGAGGGGTGGCCCCACCTTGGGAGCACATTGTGAACGTGCTGCAGAGATCTGACAAGCAGAAACACCTCCTGACCTGGCCTGAAGACAAACCGAGTGGGTTGTGACACGTCTGGAGAGGTGGAGGAGTTATTCCTGTCCCTGGATAAGTACCTTGAGTTCCTTGGAAGCCCAGCATTAGGAAATAGGAATGGAGGGACTTCCCTGGCAGCCCAGTGGTTAAGACTCTGCGATTCCACTGCAGAGGGCGTGGGTTCAATCCCTGGTTGGGGAACTGAGATCCCGCATGCCACAGGGTGTAGCCAAAAAAAAAAAAGGAATACAAATAGAAATGGCCCAGCCCCATCTTTCCAGACTACACCCCTCCCCTGTACCAAGGTACTGCTGGTTTGTGCCAACTCTGGGTTCTGTGACCTGCCTAGGTGCCACATTCCAATATGTCAGCTCAGACTGGGAGATGCCAAGGCCCGAGAAGCCAGGGAGAGTCTAATACCCATTAGAGTCCCAGGGACATGAAAGGAGGGGGAGAGACCACGTCTAATTGCACCCCAGTTTGGGACTCTGTCTGCTTCACCACAGGTGCCTACGACCGCTTCCTGCCCTACATTCTCATGGGAAGTCTGACCATCCTGACAGCCATCCTTACCTTGTTCCTCCCAGAGACCTTTGGCACTCCACTCCCAGACACCATTGACCAGATGCTAAGGGTTAAAGGGTAAGGAGGCCCCCTTCTTCACAAAATTAATGTGCTAGATCTGGGCCTGGCAGAGGGTTCCCCACAAACTCAGAAATGCCACAGACGATTTTAGCCGTAAGAGGATCAGACGTGGCCAGGTGCTTACAGCCTTTTCTTTCTGGCTGGACCCAGACCACCAGGTCATCACATACCTGTCCACAGCAACAGCAACTCTGGGATAGTACAGAGACAAGGAGAAACCTTTCAGAATCTGTATGATTTTTTTTTCCCCTTTAGTGAGATAACCTCAGCAATGGCAGTGGCGGGGGTGGGGTTTGTTTTGAGACTGGTAGATAATCTTTCTAAGATTTGTTACTAACTTTTGTTTGACTTGTCTTTGTAGAATAAAATACAGGCAAACTCCAAGCCACACAAGGATGTTAAAGGATGGTGAAGAAAGCCCCACAGTCCTTAAAAGCACATCCTTCTAACACAACCTTCAGTGAAAAAGTGAAGAGGAAAGACTGTCTTGTCAGAAGTGGCTTGTGCAGACACTGGTCCTTCAGTGGCAAAGGTCTTTGCTGTTGATTCTATGGATGCCGTGTCTGCCTTGCTTGTGAACGGACACCCAAACTCAGCTGCTTATGGTCCTAGACACTACCTTTCTCCAGGGACTCTGGCTACTGACAGACAACTTTGGATAAATCCTAACCATTACAGTGATGGACTTGGCACTTCCTAAGAACTTAACCACTAACTGGAACCAGTAGGATTTGGAAAAATAGGAGAGGCATTTGCTAAATTTACATTTTAATTTCAGACTGCCTAAAAAGGCCTCTGATAGACCTGAGGGTCTAGTCCTCCCCTCCCCAACCCCCACCCCGCTGAACATCTTTTCCCCGTTTCCCTCTAATGGTGTCCTTTAGAGGAAGAGAAGTAATTTCACAGGAAGTTTGATTTCTCATACTTTCTCAGTTACAAAGGATATTGTTGCTTCCCCAAGGCAGGAGAACACAGGTCTGGGGAAAGCTAGAAGAATTTAATATGGAGGGAACTGAGCAGATACAGAACATAGACAAGTGCGTTGACTTACGAGCACTTAGACCTCTCAGAGTGACTACTGGGTAGACTTGTTTACATCTGATCAAAGCATTGGGCTTGTCTGGGCCCATAAGAGATGCATCACTGAATCTACTATACTTGTTTTCCACTGCTATGTGAATCAGGTCTCCTAGATACTATGGTTTCTGACGTATGGATTGAAGGAAGTAAATCAGTGACAGAGACGAGCAAACTTGTCTCTTCTCCCAAAACTATAATGTGGATTTTGATTGTTTGTTATTTGTCGTTATGTCTTTTTTCTCCTTAAGTTATTTGCCCTTCAGAATAGACTTAGGAAAGGCTGGTTCCTTAGCCTCCTGGTTTTGTCTTTTGTTGTTTGTTCGTTTCAACCCAGAATCACTCCGGCAATGGTTTGCAGTTGCCACCTCTGCAAGGCCTCACCAGCCTTAGCTATACTAGCACTTCTCTGAGTGCCAAAAATGATGTCATTGTGTGTGTTCCTTTTGTGATACTTAATCATGCGGGAAAAATTACAAAGAAGAAAGTTAAGTTGTGCTCACAGTCTTTCAGAGTTGCTCACTTCAGTGGTTTAACACTGGGAGATACTCTGTCTTCAGTGTAAAATTGTCTTCTCTTTTCTGAATATGTTACCATGGTACTCCTAGAGCATATGCTTCACCTGGTTTAAAAAAAAAAAAAAAAAAGGTATTTTTGTGAAAGCTACTGAAGTGCCTTGGGAAATGAAGATGTTTTAATAAATGATTTTTTAAAATAATAACTGCCCACAAATTTTATTTTCACAGTCTGGTAAGTCATACCACACCTTCACATGACTTTTCTCTGTGTCAGCTTGGACTAATTCTAACAGAAGCTTATAATTAGTCTCTAAAACTAAGATTTAATTCCCATGTACTAGGGACCCTCGCTCTACTGACTATGGACTGAGCCAGAATTCTTGCACAAATGTCTTAGCTTGGGCTCCCCTGCCAGTGGAGCATAGGACCAGTGCTTCTGTGCAGTTGTGTGTGCGTGTGCTCAGTTGCTCAGTCACGTCCAACTCTTCGAAATTCTCCAGGCAAGACTACTGGAGTGGGTTGCCATTCCCTTCTCCTGGGGATCTTCTGGACTCAGGGATAGTACCCAGGTCTCCCACATTGTAGGCACATTCTTTATCATCTGAGCCACAGGGAAGCCTATAGAAATACGAAAGACAGAGCAAAGGACGTGGAGGAATAATTCAGATATTAAAATAATAAAAAGTTTTCTACCACACATCAAAGTGAAAACAGGAGTGTACCCTGTAATATTTTCCTATTCTTGGCAAATAGTTCCTGCCTCCAGACTTCCCTAAACATGCTCCTAAATTCCAGAAGCCTAGTATTTGTCTGCTTAACATCTAGAATAATGATGGTGAACATGTTGGGCAGAGGGTCTTCTCTGTCAGGTGGTAAGTAGCACAAGAAATCTTTCCCCTGGGTGTTTGTCACTTATTTTCCTAAAGGACTTTTTAAAAATTTATTTATTTTAATTGGAGGCTAATTATTTTACAATAATGTAGTGGGTTTTGCCATACATGGACATGAATCAGCCGTGGTTGTACATGTGTTCCCCACCTAAAGGACTTTTTAAGGGGACAGAGAGAGGCATGATGCAATTCAGCACTAACAATACCTTCCTTATGTGGTGTGCCACTGCTATAAAAGCACTTTGGAAAAATACATCTTTCTCATAAAAGTCTTATGAGATTGAGAAAGGATGCCCAGGATGACACATCAGAGGTTTCTCAGCAGAAATCATAGCTACCTGGAGTCTCAGGCAGACCCACCCCAGAAGGTCTCACCTTGGGAAGAAGAGGCCTCATTTTAAGCACAGGTGTGCAAGAGGCTGCCAGAGACACTGGGACATCATCTCTCTGCTGGACCAGCCAGAAGGCAACAGCCAAGAACCAAGAACCGGACTGATTCTTCACCCAGGAGTCTCACATGAGAAACTCTTCATGGATGCGTAGGGAAGGTGTGGAAATACACCTTATACATCAAGGAGAGTTTGCTGAATGCCTGCAGCAGTATCAGTATTTCCCAGGCTGGCCTACTGAGCCTTCAGAACTATTTTATTCATAATCATGTAACCTTTGATTATGAGCAAAATAGTTCTGAAAAAAAAGAAAGAAATGTCATCTTAGAATTGCCTTCCCCTAGATGAAACAAAAAGAGCATTAAAATGTAAAAACCCAAGAGTTTTTTTTTTTCCACCAAAATGAACCAAACAAGAAAACAACATAATACACATTAGAAACTGGTGGAAGGAAAGAAATAGAAGATTTTAACATTGCCCCTCAACTCTTCAGCCATACTATGAACAAAAAGTCATCAACATCTGAAACAGTCTCTACTTACTCCCACATCTGACAAATAGCAAACTGGGTGAAGGTCTCTATTTCCCTATTCAAAGATTTTTGGCAACTACCAAAGAAAACAAATGGATGAAATGGAGAAGATGGACAACAAAGCTAATCACTCTGAAAGAAGTGAGACCTGCTTGGGACTTCCCTTGTGGTTCCAGTGCAGGGGACGTGGGTTTGACCGCTGCTTGGGGAACTAAGATCCTGCATGTTGCCAGGCATGGCCAAAAAAACAAAACAACAGACCTGTTCTATGAGAAATGCTAAAGGGAGTCCTTTGGGCTGAAATGAAAGAACAGCACTAACACAAAAACATGTGAAAGAATAAAGAATACAGATAAACTGGAACTAGCTAATAACTATAAAAGACCGTGTTAATGAGAGTGAGGAAATCACTACCAATAAGAGAACACTATAAACAATCATATGCAAACAAATTACATAAGCTAGATGAACTCGACAATTTCCTGCAAACACACAAATTATCAAAATTGTCTCAAGAAGAAATAAAATTGGAGCAGACTTTGAATTAATAAACAACCTCCCAACAAAGAAAAGCCCAGGATCAGATGGTTTCACTGGTGAATCTACCAAGCATTTAAAGAATTAACACCAATCTTTCTCAATTTCTTCCCAAAAAGTAGAATACACTTCCTAATTCATTCTATGAGGCTGGCATTATTCTGAGACCAAATCCTGACAAAGACAGCAGAAGAAATCTATAAATCAATATCCCTTATGAAAATAGATGTAAAATATTCTACACAATACCAGCAAACCAAATTCTGCAGTATAATAAGAGGATTACATATTTGACCAAGTGGGATTTATCCCAGGAATACAAGGGTAGTTTAATGCACAAACATTAATCAGTGTTATACAGCACATTAATAGAATGAAGGTTTTCAAAAATGATGATATAAATTGATGCAGAAAATCATTTAACAGGGAATTCCCAGATTATCCAGTGGTTAGGGCTCCATGCTTCCACTGCAGGGGGCATAGGTTCAATCCCTGTTCAGGGAACTAAGATCCCACAAAATACACAGCTGAAAAAAACCCCAAATCATTTGATAATATGCAACACCTTTTCTTGACACACACACACACAAAGGACAAAACACTCAACAAACTAGAAATAGAACTCCCTCAATATGATAAATGACCCCTATAAAAACCCTATAGCTAATGCTATACTCACTGGTGAAACTGAAAGTTCATCCTCTAAGATCAGTAACATGACAAGGATGTTCATCTGGCCATTTCTGTTCAACACTGTGCAGGGAGTTCTGACCATAATAATAATTAGGCAAGAAGAAGAAATAAAACGCAGCCAAAGTGAGAAGAATTAAATGAAGCTACAGTAATGAAACCACTGTGGTACCGGCAGAAAGAAAGATATACAGACCAATGAAACAGAATAGAGAGCCCCGAAACAAAGGTTCACATACATGATCAAAAGACTGTTTTAAAAGATGGCAAGACCATTGAAAGGGGGAAGGACAGTCTTTTCAACAATGGTGCTTCCAAAACTGGATGTGTGTGTGTATGTGGTGTGTGCTCAGTCATGTCCAACTCTCTGCGGCCCCATGGACTGTGTAGTCCACCAGGCTCCTCTGTCCATGGAATTTTCCAGGCAGGGATACTGGAGTGGGTTGTCATTTCCTACTCTAGGGGATCTTCCCAACCCAGTGATTAAGCATGTGTCTCTTGCATCTCCTGCATTGGCCGGTAGGGTTACTTAGTGAAGTGAAGTCGCTCAGTCGTGTCCGACTCTTTGCGACCGCATGAATCACAGCACGCCAGGCCCCCCTGTCCATCACCAACTCCCGGAGTCCACCCAAACCCATGTCCATCGAATCGGTGATGCCATCCAACCATCTCATCCTCTGTCGTCCCCGTCTCCTCCCACCCCCAATCCCTCCTAGAGACATGCAAATCAAAACCACAATAAGACACCACTTCACACCCAATAGGATGGCTGTTGTTAAAAACAAAACAGAAAATATTAAGCATTGGTGAGGATGTGGGAAAACTGGAACCCCTGTGCATTGATAGTGGGAATATAAAATAGTACAGCTACTATGGAAAACAGCATGGCCATTCCTCAGAAAAAAAAACCAAACAGAATTACCATATGATCCAGAAACTCTGTTTCTAGGTATGAAAGTGACAGTGAAAGTCGCTCAGTCATGTCTGACTCTTTGCAACCCCATGGACTATATAGTCTACGGAATTTTCCAGGCCAAAATACTGGAGCAGGTAGGTGTTCCCTTCTCCAGCGGATCCTCCCAACCCAGGGATCAAACCCAGGTCTCCCACATTGCAGGTGGATTCTTTACCAGCTGAGTCACAAGGGAAGCCCACTTCTAGGTATCAGTTCAGTTCAGTTCAGTCGCTCAGTCGTGTCCGACTCTTTGTGACCCCATGAATCGCAGCATGCCAGGCCTCCCTGTCCATTACCAACTCCCGAAGTTCACCCAAACTCATGTCCATTGAGTCGGTGATGCCATCCAGCCATCTCATTCTCTGTCGTCCCCTTCTCCTCCTGCTCCCAATCCCTCCCAGCATCAGGGTCTTTTCCAATGAGTCAACTCTTCCCATGAGGTGGCCAGAGTATTGGGGTTTCAGCTTCAGCATCAGTCCTTCCAGTGAACACCCAGGACTGATCTCCTTTAGAATGGACTGGTTTTATCTCCTTTCAGTCCAAGGGACTCTCAGGAGTCTTCTCCAACACCACAGTTCAAAAGCATCAATTCTCCGGTGCTCAGCTTTCTTCACAGTCCAACTCTCACATCCATACATGACCACTGGAAAAACCATAGCCTTGACTGCTGCTGCTGCTGCTAAGTCACTTCAGTTGTGTCCAACTCTGTGTGACCCCATAGACGGCAGCCCACCAGGCTCCCCCGTCCCTGGGATTCTCCAGGCAAGAACACTGGAGTGGGTTGCCATTTCCTTCTCCAATGCATGAAAGTGAAAAGTGAAAGTGAAGTCACTCTAGACAGACCTTCGTTGGCAAAGAAATGTCTCTGCTTTTTAATATGCTATCTAGGTTGGTCATAACTTTCCTTCCAAGGAGTAAGTGTCTTTTAATATCATGGCTGCAATCACCATCTGCAGTGATTTTGGAGCCCAAAATATAAGCCCAAACAAATTGAAAGCACACAGTTAAATATATTAGTACAACTATATTTATGGCAGCATTATTTACAATAGACAAAAGGTAGAAACAAGCCAAGTTTCCATTAACAGATGGGTGGATAAGCAAACTGTGGTATGTATACACAATGAAATACTATTCAGCCTTAAGGACTGGAATTATGAGACATGCTATAGCATGGATGAGCCATAAAAACACTGCAGCAGCAAGTGAAATAAACCAGATACAAAAGGACAAATACTATATGAATTCATTTATATTAGGTACCTAGAATAGTCAAATTAATAGAGAAAAAAAAACAGAATAATGGTGAGCATGGGCTGAGCAGGAAGAGGTACTGGAAAATACTGTTTAATGGGTAAATAGTTCAGCTTGAGATGATAAAAACACCATCACCATTCTAGAGATGAATGGTAGTGTTGACTGCACAACAGTTTGAATGTACTTAATGCCACCGAATTGTACACCCAAAAATGGTTAAAATGGTAAAATTTATGTTACATATATTTTACCACAATAATTAATTTTAAAAGAATTGTTCAAGTATAATGGAAATAAACATTCTCAAATATGAAATTCAAATAATAAGGTACCCATAAGTCCTTTTTGAAGGAAATTATTTAAAAATTAAATCCAGCCCATTGCTAAAGGAATCCATTTGCAACTCATATTTTGTTGTGTTCAGTCACTAAGTCATATCTGACTCTTTGCAACCCCATAGACTGCAGCACGCCCGTCTCCTTCCCTGTCCTTCCCTATCTCCTGGAGTTTGCTCAAACTAATGTCCACTGAGATGGTGATACCATCCAACCATCTCATTCTCTGTCATCTCCTTCTCCTCCTGCCCTCAATTTTTCCCAGCATGAGGGACTTTTCCAATGAGTCGGCTCTCCATATCAGGTGGCCAAAGTATCGGAGCTTCAGCATCAGCCCTTCCAGTGAATCAGTTCAGTGCAGTTGCTCAGTTGTGTTTGTGACATGGACTGCAGCACACCAGGCTTCCCTGTCCATCACGAACTCCTGGAGCTTGCTCACTCATGTCCAGAGTCGGGGATGCCATCCAACCATCTCGTCCTCTGTTGTCCCCTTCTCCTCCCGCCTTCAATCTTTCCCAGCATCAGGGTCTTTTCTAATGAGTCAGTTCTTTGCAACAGGTATCCAAAGCTGTTGGAGCTATTGGAGCTTCAGCTTCAGCTTCAGCATCAGTCCTTCCAGTGAATATTCAGGGTTGGTTTCCTTTAGGATTGACTGGTGCGGTCTCCTTACAATCCAGGAGATTCTCAAGAGTCTCCTGCAGCACCAAAATTTGAAAACATCAATTCTTCAGCACTCAGCTTTCTTTATGGTCCAACTCTCACATCTGTACATGACTGCTGGAAAAACCATAGCTTTGATTATATGGACCTTTGTCAGCAAAATGATGTCTCAGCTTTTTAATACACTGTTTAGGTTTGTCATAGCTTTTCTTCCAAGCAGCAAGCGTCTTTTAATTTCATGGCTGCAGTCACCACCCACAGTGATTTTGGAGCCCAAGAAAATAAAATCTGTTACTGTTTCCACTTTTTCCCCATCTCTTTGCCATGAAGTGATGGGAAGGGATGCTCTGATCATAGTTTTTTGAATGCTGAGTTTTAAGCCAGCTTTTTCACTCTCCTCTTTCACCTTCACCAAGACACTCTTTAGTTCCTCTTCACTTTTTGTCATTAGAGTGGCATCATCTGCATACCTGAGGTTGTTGATATTTCTCCCAGCAATTCTGATTCTAGCTTGTGATTCATCCAACCTGGCATTTCGCATGATGTACTCTGCATATAACTTAAATAAGCAGGGTGACGATACACAGCCTTGACATACTCCCTCCCCAATTTTGAACCAGTCTGTTGTTTCATGTCCAGTTCAAACTTCTTGTTGCTTCTTGTCCTGCATACAGGTTTCTCAGAAGACAGGTAAAGTGGTTTGGCATTCTCATCTCTTTAAGAATTTTCCCCAGTTTACAGTCAAGGCTTCAGCATATCAATGAAGCAGATGCTTTTCTGGAATTCCCTCGCTATCTCTACAATCCAACAGATGTTGGCAGTTTGATCTCTGATTCCTTTGCCTTTTCTAATCCAGCTTGTAAATCTGGAATTTCTTGGTTCACGTACTGCTGAAGCCTAGCTTGAAGGATTTTGAACACTACCTTGCTAGTATGTGAAATGAGCACAAGTAGACAGTAGTTTGAACCTTCTTTAGCATTGCCTTTCTTTGGGATTGGAATGAAAACTGACCTTTTCCAGTCCTGTGGTCACTGCTGAGTTTTCTAAATTTGCTGGCATATTGAGTGCAGCACTTTCACAGCATCATCTTTTAGGATTTGAAATAGCTCGGCTGGAATTCCATCCCCTGCACTAGCTTTGTTCTTAGAAATGCTTCCTAAGACCCACTTGACTTCACACTCCAGGATGTCTGCACCTCATATAACAAAGAGCTAATTTACCTAGTATAGAAAGATATACTACAATAATAGAATAAAAAATAAGAAATCAACAACCCCAATAGAAAATTGCTCAAGAAATAAAAACAATCTGTATTGACACATAGATGACATTTATTATTATTGTTTGGCTGTACTGGGTCTTCAATGCTGTCAGGCTTTTCTCTAGTTGCAGTGCCCAGGCTTCTCACTGTGGTGGCCTCTCTTGTAGCAGAGCACTGGCTTGAGGGCACTGAGGCTTCAGTAACTGCAGCTCCTAGACTCTAGAGCACAGGCTGAGTAGTTGTGGTTCATGGGCTTAGTTACTCCATGGCATGTGGGATCTTCCTGGATCAGGGATCAAAGCTGCATTGGCAAGCAGATTCTTGATCACTGTGGCACCAGCGTGTGCTAAGTTGCTTCAGCTGTGTCTGACTCTGCAGCACTGTGGACTGTAGCCTGCCAGACTTTTCTGTCCATGAGATTCTCCAGGCAAGAATACTGGAGTGGGTTGCCATTTCTCTCTATAGGGGATCTTCCCAACCCAGGGATCAAACTTAAGTCTCTCATGCCTTCTGCATTGGCAGGCAGGTTCTTTACCACTAGGGCCACTTGGGAAGCCCCTAGAGACAACTTTTACACCAATGAGAAGATTCTGTACCTCTCTCCTAATAAGAGAAGTACAAATGAAAACTACACTGTCCATTCGTCCTTCTCTCTGAATAAGTGCAAAGAAAAATCTATCTAATAATATTTTCCTAATATTAGTAGTAATACTTTTTAACGAGAAGGATTTGTGGAGCTTTTAACATACTTATTGTTGTATTTGCTATAGTGTTCATATTTCTTATAATGAGCATGTATAAATTTTTAAGTAGTTTTAGTTAAAAAACAAAACTGGAGGTAAATGTGCAAGATGAAAATCAGGATGGATTATTTTCTTCTGTGTACTTTTCAGTATTTTTTAAACTCCCCCCACCCACTCCCAAGAGTTCACAAATTTTAATGTATTTCAACTCCTGATATGACGCAGTTTTATATTTCTTTTTGTCACTCCCGCCTTCATACATACATTGTTCTCCTTCATCTCTGATTATCCTAATTCCATCCATGTTCAAGGTTTACTTCAAAGCACATCCTCTCCTGGGAGGCACTAGAGCTACAGCTAAGTGTCCACACCAGAGCAGATATGTGGTCCCTGAGATCCAAAAGTAGGCTTCTCCACTTACTAGTTCTATAAGTTTGAGCAACTCACTTAACCATTCTAAGACTCAGTTTCCTCAGTTATTGAATAGGAGGTCTATTCTAACCTATCTCATTAGGTTTTTATAAGGATTCAATTGGATCATGCACGTAAAGTATGCAGCAGAACTAAATTTGTGTTGATAATAATATTGCTATTTCACCTCCCTCCAATGTTATTTTTGAGTCTACAAATTATTAATCTTTATTTTCTGTTTGGTTTCATGAAGGGAATTATAACTACCTTTGGGAGAAAAAGACAGATCTTCTAACCCTAAAGTACTTAAGTAGTACATTCACTTTACATTTGGTCGTTTTTCAACAAATACTTTTACTCATTCATTCCTTAATGAGGGACAGACCTCTCAGGAAAATATATTTCAAGAAATATGCATACTTCACACAGACTTCTGTTTCTTTTTAGTCCAAGCAGACTAATGGTATCTGGACTTCTCAAAATCTAGGTAACAAAACATGTAAACTCACCTACTGTCAGCCTCCACACTTCACAGTGAGATGGATATGGGTTTTCTGGGGTCTGGGATTAGTGAAGGAATTGTTTGTCCTTTGAGAAAGCGCAGTAGTAGTCATGATTTGTGTTCAAGCCTGCTTCAGTAGGATAAGCCAGTGTTGGATCTAAAGAGCTCTGCCTTCTCACAGGTGATTCACTCCAACAGGCATTCTCAATGGCCAGGTCATCCTATGCCACCAAGCTCTCCAAGGGAAACTTGCTCAGGGAGAAAGATATCAGAGCAAGAGTGCCTTTTGGTGTGCTAACTTAATTTTCGCACAGAATGACAGAGATTTCCGTCTGTACTCCCAAATATATGTCCTTCCCTTTGGGACCACTTATAAAAAAGACTTCGTTTTCCCAGAAAACCAGGGTCACCTACAGAAAAATAATTTACCTTAGATTGTTAAAGAATAATTGCTCACTCCTTTTTATTTTTTGATTCTTGCCTTCTCCTCAAGAAGGTTGAAAGATATTTTTGCTGTTGGTTGGTTGTATTTCTGTAGAGACCAATAGTTACAGTACTGAGTTCTAAACTGAGGTTTGGAGATTATCCATGGAACAAACATTTTATAAAGAAGATACCAGCTCACACAGAGGACATAGCTGATAGTTTAATAGTAGAACAGAATATATCTTATGAATGGGAAAGTGGATAGAGAGGTCCCCTGCCCACCTGACACCTCACCTGACGTGGGCAGAACCGAAGTCCTCCAAAATAGGGTCCTTTTCCAGACACTCCAGCTCGGTGAAGGGCATTGTTGTGTCAGTTTGAGTCCTTCTAGAGCAGATGGCAAGATGGAATTAAATGTGTGAGCTTAATGGGGAAAGTGCTCATGAAGGGGCAAGAGGAGAGGGAGCAAGAAAAGGCAGAGAGACTCAGATGATGATGCAGGTATGTCACCTTATGAAAGAGAGGGAAGGAAGGAGGACTAGGTAGAAAGAGCCTCACACTGCAAAGCAGCTCTGAGACAGTGGTGGCCACACTTACAGGAAGTCCCAGAATACAGATTTATTGTTGGAGTGCCACCTTGGGCAGCAATGGCCTGGCTCTGGTACCCGCCCTGTGATGGTTCATTGACTGGTAGCAACCAGAGTGTGAGGCCTTACAGCAGTACATCTGAAGGTGCGGTGGTTGCAGGCTCACAGCTATGTTTATCATAGAAGGGGGCCTTTTATTTTTTAATCGTGCTGGGTCTTTGTTGTTGAGAGGGCTTTTCTCTAGTTACAGAGGGTGGGGGCTACTCTCATTGCAGTGGCTTCTCTTCATGTGAAGCACAGGCTCTAGGGCACCCAGCTTCAGTAGTTGAGGCACACGGGCTCAGTATATTTGTGGGTCCTGGGTTCTAGAGCACAGGCTTAGTTGCTCTGCAGAATGTGGGATCTTCCTGGATCAGGGATCAAACCCATGTCTCCTGCACTGGCAAGCAGATTCCTTACCACTGAGCCACCAGGGAAGCCCTAGAAGGGGCTCTTGAAGAGCGAGCTGAACACCTACATGGCTGCCAGAATCATTCATTCAGTTATGCAACCTGAGAATCATGCATGGTGTCTCCTTCTCTCTTATCTCTGTGACCCAATCCATTGGCATGTTCCTAGACCATTTTATCTCCTAAACAGCTCTCACATCTGTCCATTGCTCTCCATCTCCTCTACCACTAACACCATCATCTTGCTCCCAACTGGTGACCATCTTTCAATCCATTCACCACACAGCAGACAATCTTTCCAAAACACAAGTCTGATGATATAACTCCTTGCTTAAACAACATCAGTGCTCATGGGATAAAGACCTAAGTCCTTAGCACGACCTTCAAGACTCTACCTGATATGGCTTCTGCTTTGCTCTCCAGCCTCCTGGGACTTGGGTTCTCCTAACTGCTCAACCGACCCTTTGGGGTATCAGATAGATAATGGTTCAAATTCCATCCGCTTCCAGTTCTTCAAATGCTCCAGGTTGGTGCTTTCCTGCCTTGGGACCTTTGCACATGCTTTCTTTCACTGATTATCTCTTCTCCAACCCCATCCCCCTTTACAGTTAACTAATCCTCATTCTTCCTCCCAGTTCAAACAACCCTTCATCTAAGCAAGCTTCTCTGACTCTCTCCCTCCCCCCAGGGAAGTTCAAATCCTACTTATAGAATCAAATTCCCTTTGTAACATTTAGGACAGTGTTCTATAATTGACTGACTATTTGATTATCTGACTACATCACTAAACTGTGTTTCCTGAGGGCAGAGACTATCTATTTTCACTCATTATTGAATCCCCAGGATTAGCAGAGTGGCTGCATTTTGTAGTTGCTACAAAACACTTTTTGAATGACTAAAGCATCTAAAAGATTTAAAATTTTTTTTCACTTTTTATTTGAATCACACACCAGGTGTTTTCTTTTCTAACCATCTATTCCCATTTATATTGTTCTCTAGCTACATTGTATTATCTCCATCCCCACCTCCATTCCTACTCTCTGACCATGATAAAATTTCTGAGCTCTCACCTTGGACTTAGAGTTTTGGGTCTTCATTGATGAGCACTACAGGCTTGGATAAAGTGCTTATTACAGAACTTGCTATTGTACAATATTTTATTCTAGATTTAGAAGGTCAGGGAGGGTAAGAAAATAAAGTGAGTTACCCCCAAAGAGTTGGAACACACAATTAGATTATAAGTCAAGTCAATCAGAGCAAAGATACGCTTCCATAAAAAGACAGGAGGACTCCAGGACCTAAAAGGCCTAACAACACTGTTATTCAGTAAGGCCTTATTTTATCTAAAAAAGGAATGTGTGCATCTGAGAAGGAGCAGTCCATGAAGCATTAAAAAAATTTGAGGGTTGATCAGGCACCATCCCCAGGAGAAGGGCCAGCCAGGCCAGCAGGAATAAGTGCTCAGTCCTCCCAGCAGGTCACTTGACCTTTGGTGTGGAAGAAGACATAGCAGGCTACCCAAGGCTGTTATCATTAAACATTTAAGGCAGATAATTCACTCTTCCGATTCTCTGTCAAGCTCGCGAACCCACTTTCTAATGATTAGGCTCCAAATTGCACACTTACGAGAAGATAACGCATTTATTAGGCAAACTCTAGAGTCCCGTTCTCTGGACCGTTTTGCTTCTCATAGGAACAGTTAGGCTCCAGATTTTGGAATCAGATGACCTTTATTTGAACCCTGACTCTACCACTTATATACACCCTAACTGTGGGGTCTTGGGGATTTCCTTCATCTTTTTACCCCAAATGAAAAAGATCACAAGGCACCACATGACTGTATCGAGAATTAAATGAGGCAATACGTGTAATGTACTTAACATAAGCGTCGAGCAAATAGTTAATGAAATCAGTAAGTTTGCATTCTGATTTTATACTTCACTGATTTTTAATCAAAGCTGGAACACTGAAAAGATGAAAGTTTTGATCCCACAAGGTCAAGGACCGAATCTAGACCTTGGGAAATCACCAAGACTCCAGGCTAGCCCTCACCTCCTGGTACCTCCCTGTTCCCATGGGTAACATCTATAAAAGGTAACCAGGATTTGACTTTATCTCCTAGTGTCTTTTCTTCTCTTTTCCCTGCCCCCTATCTCACAGACATATTCCTTATGCAGAAGCAGATTTAGGTCTACTTTGCTGTTACAGAGTCAAGAATCATCACCCTTTAACAAGGGAGAGGCTCCGAGGCTGTTTGATTTTTTTTTTTTTTTTCTTTTTGCTTCATACTACACACCAAAAGCATCATCTTCCGGAGGCGGACGTATGTTTTTCTAAGGTCATCATTTGGCCTGCCCCACTTCCCCACCTGCTCTTGAGGGAAACACTGCCAGGACACATAAAAAGCCACAACATCAGTCACAGATGAAGGCCTCCATCTTGAGGGAACTGCCTAAATTCCACACAGGCAAACCAAAGTGACTCTGGCCGATTAAGCAGTTTGTTTTGTTTTTCTGTTCCAGTTATCAGACCACTCTGTGACAAAAACACCAAAGAAATCCATGGTAAATTGTGTTTAGAGTACAGAGTCTTGACAGTGTTTCTTGGTTTCTATGGAAGTGCCTACACAAGTATTTTTCAGATGTCAGTGGCTGATGCTGGACAGAGCTGCAGAGACTTCTGTCAAACTTTGTAGCAGTGGCATAATTACAGGGGCTAATTGTCAGGCTCAGTGTGAGGTGCCCTCCAAAAAGACTGCAGTGTTCCCCCTCCCCCTCAGTTCTTCTAAGTCAAGATAACACGGCTCAAACTTTGAAAACTATCGCTTTTCAGCTGACCATTACAGAATGTCTATCAAGCATCCAGAAAAACAACTTGATCGCTGCCCTCACAGAACCCCCCTAGAGCCTAATAGAAAATACCAAGTATTTTCTCCCTTATATCATTTAATTCCCACAACCCTGAGGCAAGTATGGTTTTTATCCCCCATCCTACAGGAGAATAAACTAAGGCTAAAAGGAGTAAATATTTTGCTCCAAATCACACAGCCCAAAAGTGCCAGAATCTGTGCTTGTTCGAACCTGGAATCTCTAAACCCTCGGGTATTGATGGGCACCACTTAGGCCAGGGGGTCCAAACCTTAAACTTGCAGTTTCAGTTTTCCTTATCAAACGAAGCGTCCCTCATTTCAGACATCACTGACTTTTAGTTCTCCGCTGACCCAGGATGAAGAGCCTGGTACCTCACGGTCAGGACCCGGCTGTCAGCCTTGCAGGTGGCCCCCAGCTCGGCCGAGGGACCAGTGCGCATGTCTGGGCTGGGGAGCGCCAGACCCCTGGGGTCTGCGAGCGAAACCCGCCCCAGTTCCCTCAGCGCCTCCCACGGGGACCCCTCGGTGACGCGCTCCCGGCCACCCAGGCCGGCATCCGCCTGCTCGAGCCAGAAACCCACGAAGCGCCGCGGGCAGTCAGGTTTCGGGCCCGCCTGCAGCCGCGAGGCCCCGGCGGGCGCTGAAACGAAAGGCAGGTGAGGGAAGCAGCGCCAGGGGGCCGAGGCGCCGCGGGCCGCGAAGCCGGGCGAGGGCGCGCTGCGCCCCGAGACGAGCGCCCTGGGCTGGCTCATCGGCGTCCCAGGTGGACGCGGCTCCAGCCGCAACGCCGCCCGGCCCGCCGTGCGCAGACCCGGGGCCCGGGCCCCCCGCTTCTGGCTGCCGGCCCGCTCTCCGCGTTCTCCGCGCACTCGGGCCCGCCTCTCGGCCGTTTTCGCTTTCGCTTTCTTGCCGAGAGCGTTGAGGAAAATGAAAGTGGCAGTGTCCAGAGCCTGCGCGGCAGCCGTCGGGGCGAGGGGCGCACCGTGCGGGGCGGCCAGCCTGGAGCGGGCGAGCCGGAGCCTCAGCCCGCACCCGGCGAGGTAAGCGCAGCCCCTTTCGCGGTCGCCTCGCGGGCTCCTCCTTGCGGACCGCGCGGGCGGGACGCCAGGCGGCCGCCGGACGCTGGCGGGCCCGGCTGGGGGTTCCTGCCGCGGGGTTGGGAGGGCTTGAGATGCGGCACCTCTGGGGCTTTCGGGGCTCTGGCCCTCCAGGCCGGGCTGGAAGACCTGGGCGAATCTCGGACTAACGTGCCAAGGATCTGGCAGCCTGAGGTCGAGGTGGGGCGGGTGCAAGCCAGGCCACCCCTCCCAGCACACATTTTCTTTTTTGTAGAATGCCGCCCCGACCCTCCCCCGTCCCGCCCCACCCCCACCCCCACCGAGTTTCGGTAAAAATCAAAGTGGGAGGATGTATATAAAATGCTGAGCAGAGTGTCTCACCTGAGCCCAGCAGGGAGGACTTCATACTTTACCCCTTCTTACCTATCAAACTCCTCTGGTACGGCTCGCGGCCCCAAACCTCCCTCGTTTGGCTAAGTTTTTCAGATCTGATGCACTTGCACGCCCTTGGGATGCCCTCCAAGCGTGCCCTGAACCGGCAAGCTTGCGACTAGTCTCTTTTGGTCGTAGGTATGGAGAGGAGTTAGGCCAGGATGCCACCCGCTTCCCAAGGCTCTGGCCAGGTGAAAACAGGGGCTGACTTTGCAGGAGCCCCTATCCATGGCTGGCAGAAACGGTCAGGGATGGGTGCACTGAGGAACTCCGCGCATCCCAGACAGGACGCTTTCTGTGCAGAGTCCGCCAGCGGAAGGGTGAAAGATGAACGCGCAGGCTTTGTATGCCCGCTCAGAATTGGGCTCCTCCTCAAGGCTGTTGGGACAGTCTCTGCTTTTGGGTGCCCCCCATTCCCTGGCAAGAGAAAATATATATGCAAAATCAGTTGTGTAGATGAGGGAAGACACTAAATGTTAGGAGTAAAGTGACTAAATCTGCAGGCACGTGATTTAACATTTGAGTGAAGATGGTGTCTGTAGGCAACACCAAGAACACCACCCCCCATTTTACTCAGCTTTTGGCTAGTCTAATCACATGTATCTGATCATCATAACGCCCGTTACTGAAAGAAAACTTGAATAACCTTAACTTTGGAAACAGCCTTAACCAAAGATATAGGTCCTTCCTAATTTTTAAAACATGGAGTTCCTCTTTTGTACTCTGCTTCAGGATGGTGGTGAGAATTTACTGCTTTTAGAAAATACCACCTTTATCATGAGACAAAATCAGATTCTTTGATTTTTGCGATGTACTTTCAACAAGCTGTTCCTTTTCTTCGGAATTCCATAATGTCTCTCTCTTCTCTGTCTCTCCTGTTAACTAAATTTAAGCTGTAATGCATGGTTCTCTCCCTTTCCTCTTCTGTCTGTGGGTGGAGAGGGAGGGGGTTGTAGTAGACACCATCCACAGCATTTTCACCAGGCCAGGTTCTTGCTTCCATGATTGGTGAAAACTGAATGACTCCAGTAAAGATCAGGCAAGCCTTTGTCTTCCCCATTGCCTTCTTTCCTCCTGGCTTTATTACTCATTGGTTTAGCATGTGATGAACTTCATTACATTTTTCAGAAGAAAATAATGCGTGGGATTTTATTTTCCGTAGGATGTCAGGACTTCAGAACTAAATTGCTCATACTCTTCAGTTAATGGCACACTATAATCCTTGGTCTGTTTAGAGTCATTTTGTTTTATTTTATTTCCTCCTTTTATCTTCCATTTCTCAACACCCTCCCTCCCATGCTTGCATACTTGGGCAGGCATGGTGACATATTTGTTCTTACATCTTTCCTTATATCTTCTCAGTAAATGTGTGTCTTTGAAAGGTATGTCATGTTTTGCTTTTGTTGTACTTATCTGAGTAAAAGCCATCGTGCTATAAATCTCATACTGTTTCTTTCTTTTCTTTGGCCACATCGTGTGGCTTGTGGGATTTTACTTCCCAGGAATCGAACCTGGACCCTTGGCAGTGAGAACGAGGAGTCCTAACCACTGGACTGCTATAATTCCCTTGTACTGTTTCTTTTTTACCCTCAGCATCATGTTTTTATGTCAAACCATATATCTTGATATATGTGAGTCTAATTCATTAGTCCTGGCTGTTGTGTACTTTTCTATCAAGAGTGTACATCACAAGTTCTTAACTAGTCTCCTGGGAATAGACATTAGGCGATCTTCATCTCCTTGCTTCCACAAACAGTGCTGCACCAGAAAGCCATGTGTTTCTCCAGCAAGAGCTTCTCTGAGATAGATAGATGGGTAGATAGATTGCTAATTTTGGAATACTTGTATGATGTCATTTACTTTTAGTAAATGCTGCTTTGTGCTGCAGAATGGCTTCATCAGTTTTCTCCCATCAGGAGTGCGTGAAGAGTCCCTTTTCTATCATCTGCCAGCACTTACTATTATCTGATTTACTATTTTTTTTGTCAAACTAGTAGGTTAAAGCAGAACTCCATTTCTGTTTTAGTGAGCATAACATCATATTGTTCTGCCATTTGTGAGTTGCCTATTTGTCTCATTTACTCTTCCTTTAGGTTTCTGATATTTTTCTGTCTGGTTTTCATTTTGATCCTTATATATTGGTATGCTCACAAAAATGTTAATCCTTCGTGGAATGACAGTGTTATAAATCATCCCCTAGTCTGGTCACCTATCTGTTAACTTCATTTATGGTTTTCATTTATTATTATTATTAGCACCTTTATTAAGATATAATTTACATACCATAAAATCCACCCATTAAAAGGATACAGTTCAGTATTTGCAGAGGGTGTAACTATCTCCATAATCTAATTTTGGAACATTTGTATTACTCCATTAGCAGTCACTCTCCAGAAGCCCTTAATATTCCCCTCTCCAGCCCTAGGCAAGCACTAATCTACTTTCTGCCTATATATACTTGCCTTTTCCAGGCATTTTGTATAAATGAGATTGTACGGTGTGTGGTTTGTTGTGACTGGCTTTGTACACTTAGAGTGATCTTTTGGAGGTTTATCCACATTACAGCATGTATCAGTAGTTTGTTCCTTTTTACTGCCCAGTATATTCCATCCCATGGCTATACTGCATTTTGTTTATCCATTCATCAGTTGATGGACATTTAGATTGTTTTTGTTTTCTGGCTATTACGAATGATGTTTCTGTGAACACCCCCATACAAATTTTTGTGTAAGCATATATTTTAGTTTCTCTTGGGTATATACCTATTAATAAAAGTGGAATTCCTGGATCATGTGGTGTGTCTGTGTTTAAACTTCCAGTTCATGCATGCAAAGTCACTTCAGTTGTGTCTGACTCTCTGTGACCCTATGGACTGTAGCCTGCCAGGCTCTTCTGTCCATGGGATTCTCCAGGAGAGAATACTGGAATGGGCTGCCATGCTGCCATACTTTTCCAAAGTAGCTGCAACATTTTACATTCTTACTAGCAGTGCATGAGTGTTTCAGTTTGTCTGCATTCTCACCAGCACTTGTGTATATTTTTTATCATAGCCATCCTAGCAGGTGTAAATTTCTAGCTCACTGTGGTTTTAATTTGCACTTCCTGGATGACTAATGATATTGAGCATCTTTCAATGTGCTTGTTAACCATTTGTATATCTTCTTTGGAGTAATGTCTGTTCATATCTGTTTGGAAAATTTGATTGTATTTTGTTACTGAGTTGTGTAATTTATATATTGTTTCTTTTCTCTTATGACATCTGAAATCATCAAGGTGTCTTTGGCTCCATTCTTTCCTTCATTTCATTCAGTGACTTGGAATTCTGTATCCTATTAGGAGCCCTAAGCGTAGGTAAACATTTTCCTACAAGTGCTAAAAATTAATTAAAATCTCCAATTTTTTCCCAAACATAAGAAACATTTTGCTGCTGCTGCTGCTAAGTCACTTCAGTCGTGTCCGACTCTGTGTGACCCCATAGACGGAAGCCCACCAGGCTCCCCCGTCCCTAGGATTCTCCAGGCAAGAACACTGGAGTGGGTTGCCATTTCCTTCTCCAGTGTGTGAAAGTGAAAAGTGAAAGTAAAGTCACTCAGTCGTGTCCGACCCCTAGCGACCTCACGGACTGCAGCCTACCAGGCTCCTCCATCCATGGGATTTTCTAGGCAAGAGTACTGGAGTGGCTGGCCATTGCCTTCTTCTCCCACAGGCACATGCACATGTGTGTGTCTGCCTGAGAATTATTGAAATAATCTGGAAGCTTCTTATTGTTATTAACTCTTCATGCTTCAAAATATATTTTTATTTTTCTATTTTAGAAGTCTTAACAATTGCATTAATTTGTAACATATTTGCAATTACCTATCACACCAAGATAGGAAGGCTTGAACATATATTTATTTTAGAGTTTTGATTGACATACTGAAAATTTTTAGTGATTTGTGTCTCAAGAGTAGTGCCTCTCTGGGTCTCTTTATTTCTCAAAAGTATTATGTGGAATCCATGCTATTCTGATCCTCATTTGACCTTTGCCAGAACAAAAGCGTTCTAAAATATTTGCAAATGCTAAAGTCACTTCCTCATATTTTACTGAGTTTACTTTAGCTTGGTTAAACCAAGTGCAATATCAGTTTTGCAATATCACTAGCTGAAGGTTTATATAATTGCCTTCCCCCCAGCGTCAGAAACTGGCCAAAGGAATATGAAAATAGCTTTGAAAATTCAGCTGCTGAATATCTTGCACTACAAAGCTTAACATTTTTGTTTATGACAGTATTTGAGGGTGAAGTAAATCAGGCACTCTAATAGTAAAACTATGGTAAAACTAACTTGGATGGAGTTTATCAAAACCTTCTTAAAGTGTCCATATGTTTTTATCCTAGTAATTCTACTTTCAGCATGTATCCTAAAACTTGTTTGCCTTTGGGCTTTTTTCAGGTGGTACAGGGTAATTCTCGGTGGGGTATATTTGCAGCCTCACATAACACTGACTCCCATGGTGAGAAGGTTATTCCTCTGGTCGATTCCTTTCCAATCTTCTGATCAAGGGAAGGAGAAAATTCTCAAGCTTGGTACTAGTATGTCTTTAACACCGTGTTAAGCCTTCCTAATCTCCCACTTGATATGAAAGGATGAGCTCAGGGATAACAATATCAACTATATTTTCATGACACCATTGTGTTTTCCATTGTATTTATTCTTATGACTGCCTTCATTTATGACATGTAATGCTGGCTTTCCA
The DNA here is from genome assembly GCF_049115385.1 of Moschus berezovskii. Lineage (NCBI taxonomy): Eukaryota > Metazoa > Chordata > Mammalia > Artiodactyla > Moschidae > Moschus > Moschus berezovskii. The sequence continues at coordinate 91,280,671 of NC_142467.1, forward strand.
TTTACAGTAGTAAATAAGGTTTGCTTTTAAAACATTTATTTAAGGGTAGAAATGAGTTGATTTAAAGAGAAATGTTAAGTACAGTATATATGACATTTAATTATGGGGAAACAATAATAGTGATGTATGGATGGCTAAAAGGTGTGAAACACAAGCCTAAGAAATAATTTGAGCTTCAGACACAGATTTTAAGTGAGGAGGTTTTCTTATAGATGGGGCTATTCCTCCCAGTCTGACTTCTGTTATCATGAAGTTAGAACCAGTTAGTTGTCCAGCCATTAGGGATTAATTAAGAGATTTTGATACCATGGAAAAATAGTGATAGAATAGTGCCAACTATTAAAAGTATATTTAATGACATGGAAAAATTATATACTATTGGATAAAACAAAGCTGGTTGCAAAAGGAAAATATGCACAGTATCCTAATATTGTTAGAAAGTGTATGTTTGTATGTATGTCTGTGTGTGAGAATCTCAAAAATTATTGGAAGAAATATTTACAGATAAGTTACCTCTGAACTACAGAAAATGGGACTACAGGGAATTTTTGTTTTTTCCACTAATAAACTTGTCACTTTTGTCAACAGAAAAACAGTTTATACAAATAACTTTTAAAATTAGCCCATTTGAACGTTCACAGGACTGCCTGACATTGTGCCTTCTGCAGGCACTCCTGCATCCTTGTATGTATGCTCAAAGAATCCAGCCAGGTCTCTGTGGCCTGCGGAGCCACAGGAGGTTGACAAGACTTCCCTGTCACCACTCAGTGTCCTCCAAGGTACTTCTTCTTAGTGTGTCTATATTTATACTTTTGGAGTAAAATAGAATATAGCTAAAATTCCCTGAACTAATTTTTATTGCCTCTTCTTCTCAATAGCCGTTAGGTTGGGCCAAATTAGAATCCCACTTTCTTAGCAGGTCTGAATCATTAGATAGGAATGGAGGAGATGGTGAGAGAGGGTCTCCTAGTTTCTCTTTTATTCTCTTTCTGCAACTTGTACTTTATTCTGCTGACCGTGAAATTTCTACATGTTGGGTAAAGCCATGTTTCTGTTTCACCCAGGTTTAAGATATGTATATTTAAATTTTAGATGCCTCCTTTCCAGGATTACAAAATCTCTCTTCAGAAGATTAAAAGGTTCACAGCAAGGCCTCATACTTGGCCGGAACACTTGCTACTTTTTTCATGGTAGAAATTCCTAGGTTGTTACTTCTTAGAGCATGTTCCTGGAAGTCCCTGGACTTCTTTGTGGGAAAGGGGTTGGCAGGTCCCTGTCAAATGAGCAAATGGTGTCTGTGTCTAGAGCTGGTCTTACAGCCCTGTGCAAACTTCCTCCTTCTACAGAGGGTGGGGGGCTCTGTGTAGGATGAACCAGGCAGGTCCTGAGCCTAAAGAGAGCCTGCTTCAGCGTTCCAGTAATGTCTGGAACTTGACTGGCCAGTGCCTCCCTTCCTGGGATTCTTCTGCTCCTCTTCACCTCTCTGCATTGCTGTGGTTCAGGCTCTCACATCTCTTGTCTCGGGGACACAGTGACCTCCAGCTGGCCCCTTCCTCCACTTCCCCTTACTTATAATCTGTGTTTTACAGAAGCCAATGTGTGGTAGTGTATTGTTGCTGTAACAAGTGAACACAAAACTAGTAGCTTTTAACAATCCAAATTTATTATGTTACCATTGCAAAGTTTTCAGAAGTGCTCTTTTCCTTCTGGAGCTCCTGGAGGAGAATCATTCTGTTGACTTTTCCAGCTTCTGGAGGCTTCCTGCATTCCTTGGCTCATAGACCCTTCCTCCACCTCTAAAACTAACAAGTGTTTCTCACGCTGCAACACTCTGACACTCATCTTCTGAATCTCACTTTGCCTCCCTCTTACAGGGACACTTGTGATTCCATTGGGTCCACCTGGATAATCTCCCCATCTCGAGATCCTTAACCACATCTCCAGTGCTCTTTTTGTCATTGTAAGGCAGTATAGTCACAGCTTCCGGGGATTTAGATATTGACTTCTTTGGCCCTGGTGTGGTGCTCTCCTCAGAGGAAAAAGACCTCCTGTGGCTGGAAGTGCCGTGCAGGGGCCACACCCTTCCTCCCCTCCTTCTGTTTCCCATCTCCCCACTCTGCCTCTGGCCTGCTGTCTGAGATCCAGCCTTTGCACGCGGTCTGCTTTTTTACCAAGGATGCTTCTCCTTCTCCCACTCCATCCCTGGTTCCTGAGCTCCCTAAGATGCTCTCACTGGGACCCGTGCCGTTCTGCTATCACACCTCTTCGCTTTTGCTTAGGTGATCATACGCTTCTCCCACGTGAGTAAGTAACCCTTACAGTCAGGGGCCATGTCTATTTTCGTTCCATCAGTGCATCTCAGTACGGAGTCTGCTTGTGGCGAATGGTTAACAAGCACTTGGAAAGGAATGAAGAAACGACTGAACATTAGCAGCGTGGTCATCACCCTCTATCCCCTTTACCCTGCTTTTTTTTCTGTACGTTTATCGCCACCTCTATTGTGGCTTCCCTCCACCAGAATGGAAGCTCTGTGAGAGCAGGGACTTTGTCTTTTGCATTCATGCCGTTCCCCCAGGTCCTAGAGCAGCATCTGCTCCATAACAGGCATTTGATAAATATTCAGGGGATGGATGATCTGGGGGATGTTCAGAATCTGTCCCAGAGTTTTCTTACCTGACCCTTCTTTGAAATCAGGTATTACCAAGTTTTTCATTTTAGTTATTCAGCCTAACTCAATAATCAGGCAAATTGGCAGAGGCCTCCTAAAACATTCACCCAATTTTTTTGAGGATTAAATGAGCTAATAAATATAAGGCATTCAGAGCAGTGTCTGGCACATGGTGAGCCTCGTATAAGGGTTTGCTGATGTTAAGATGTACTTGAGCCCTTGATTGTTTAGAATTTTTACCGTGTCTCAACTCTGTGGTGGGATCCCAGACGCAGAACTGAGTGCTTCTGTTTCTTGCACCTGGACAGGACCCAGGTGTTTCAGCCCAGGCAGGAGGGCTTCAGGTGGGTGATTTGAGCCATAACTTGTGTTTTTTTCTGTTTTGCCTGCAGATGGCGGTAGGCCCTGGACTTCCCTGCACTGCAGGCAGTGATGAGGCTAGGCAGCAGAGAAACAAGAAAATGGACTCCCTCCTCCTGAAGACAAGAATGCCAGCTACCAGCCATGGGTGAGCTTCCTGCTTGACCAGAGTTTTTCTCTTATTTGTTCCACATTATTTGTTGTTGTTGTTATACAGGATTGGTGTAGACCACACTTGTTTGATTTTGAGGTAGTTTGTTGATTTTCACAGTTTATTTATGAAAACAGAAGAGCAATAGCAGTGAAACCAGAAATATTACTGGAATGTTACTGAGGGAATGGAGGGCCAGGTGTGCACTGGGAGTGTGGTATCCCTTCACTTAGGCTCCTTGGGCCTGTCCCTGTTGTCTTCCTAGGAGATGGTACCCACCCAGGCAGTCCCTTTAATTCAACAAGTATGTGGTAAGTTGGAAATACGAGGTATTCTTTGCATGGACTTTGTGGTCCTTCTCACAGTTGCTCACCGGACAGACTGTTCTGTATTGCTGGAGAGACACCCCTGGCCGGCAAGGCCCAGGGTTTCTTTCTACTCACCCTGACCTTGTTGCCCCCACAGAGGGCTTCTGCCCCTGATCTCCCCCCGATCCCACATTGGGTAATTTCACAGCTCTAGTTTATCTGTCCTAAAACCACCGTTAGTGTTGTAATCTGAGCAGTTTGAGTAGAGATTGTTTCTGTTCTATTTTAACCCCATTTGTGAGATTTGTCCTCATCAGGCAGTAACTCTAAGTTTTATATTTGGTAATAAGAATGCTTTGTCCTTAATGCTAAGGACAACTACAACACTTCTTGGCATTCTGATGGGGTCTAGCAAAGGCCTTCCTTGATTTTCAGCATCTGCTAGGTATGGTGGTGTCCTTCCCTTAGCTACAACCCCTTTAGGGGGTCTGCCTGACAGGAATTCTGGGACTTCTTCCCTCTCAGTGTCACAAGTCTTTGCGAGGAACTTGATGTTCCCTCGACCTTCACCCCAATCTGCACCAGCTTTGCCTCAAGCCTCTATGTGTTAGGCACTGTGCCCCACAGTTTATATTTTATTCAGTCTCCGTGCAAACTTGGTCAAATAAGTGATATAATTCATTTGTTTCAAATATGGAAGCCAAGACTCAGAGATTAGATCACTTTCAGAGCTAAAATGTAGCAAGCCAGAGTGGCAGCCCAAGGTCTCTGAAGCTCCTGCCTGTTATCAGAAACTTAAGCTGCGCCTTCCCTGATAGCTCAGTGATAAAGAATTTGCCTGCCAGTGAAGGAGATGTGGGTTCCATCCCTGATCTGGGAAGATCCCAAATGCAGCAGAGCAAGTAGGCCCATGCACCACTACTGAGCCTGTGTGCCACAGCTACTGAAGCCCGCATGCCCTAGAGAGTAGCCCCTGCTCGCTGCGACAAGAGAAAAGCCCACACAGCACCGAAGACCCAGTACAGACCCCCCAAAAAATAAATAAAATTATTTTTTTTTAGAGTTAGACTGGCCACCTACAGGTAGAAGGTGAATTATATTTGCATACATGTATCTGGAATGCACTTCTTTTTTCATATTTTATTTAACCTGAACTGTTGGCACACACTGGTAAAATTTGCCTTTATTACTGTTTGCCTTATGTGCATCGTTATGTATACCAGTGGATGCAGGGTAGTTCAGTAGTTCATCTGAAGAACCCATAACCTCCATAAATTGGAAAGGTTTGATTTCAAAAATCTGAAGTCTTCCTCTGCACCTGGGAGGTTTGGTGACCTGTTTGAGGAGGAACAAACTAACAAACTCCAAGCATCAATCTGTCTCAGCCTAGTTCTAGTAAAACTGACACAACTTAAGTCTAAATTGTTGTCAAGGTCAGCCGTTTTATCAACCAGGTCACTAATAAGTACCTGCTAATATCTGAATGTTTTAAAACATTACAGATAAAACTGTGGTCAATGAAAGAAAAGCTGTCCTGTGGGACTGCTTTAGGGCACTTATTCTCCGGCTACTCAGGACAGCCTTGCTGCTGCTGCTAAGTCGCTCCAGTCGTGTCCGACTCTGTGCGACCCCATAGACGGCAGCCACCAGGCTCCGCCGTCCCTGGGATTCTCCAGGCAAGAACACTGGAGTGGGTTGCCATTTCCTTCTCCAGTGCATGAAAGCGAAAAGTGAAAGTCGCTTAGTCGTGTCCGACTCTTAGCGACCCCATGGACTGCAGCCTACCTGGCTCCTCCATCCATGGGATCTTTCAGGCAAGAGTACTGGAGTGGGGTGCCATTGCCTTCTCCGCAAGACAGCCTTGAGGGCACATTAACTCTGGATGTTTCAAACTGCTAGACTTATACAGTAGTCTCAGAAATCACAGTCACTGACTTGAGATTGTGGAGTACTTTTTCTGTGTCCTCTTTTTAAAAAATTTTATTGAAGTATAGTTGATTTAAAATGTTGTGTTAGTTTCTTCTGTACAGCAAAATGCGTTATACACATATATATCCAGTTATGCGTATCTATATTATTTTTCATATTCTTTTCCATTATGGTTTATCATGGGATATTGAATGTAGTTTCCTGTGCTCTGTAGTAGGACCTTGTTATTTATATATTCTGTATATATTAATAATTGTTTGCATCTGCTAATCCCAACTCCCAGTCCTTCCCTCACCCGTGCCCTCCCTCCTTGGCAGCCACAAGTCTGTTACCTGTTTCTGTGAGTCTTTCTGCTCCATAGATGTGTTCATTTGTGTTGTATTTTAGATTCCACATGTAAGTGATACTGTATATTATTTGTCCTTCTCTTTCTGACTTATTTCACTTAGTGTGATAATCTCTAGGTTTATCCATGTTGTTGCAAACAGCATTATTTTACTCTTTATGACTAATACTCCATTGTATATACATGGTACATCTTCTTTATCCATCCAAATGTCAGTGGACAGTTAGGTCGTTTTCATGTCTTGGCTGTTGTAAACAGTGCTGCTATGAACATAGGGATGCATGTATTTTTTTGAATTACACTTTTGTCTGGATATTTGCCAAGGAAAGGAATCACTGGATCATATGACAACTCTATTTTTAGTTTTTAGAGGAACCTGCATACTATTTTCCATAGTGTTTGCACCCATTTACATTCCCACCAACAGTGTTGGAGGGTTCCCTTTTCTCTACACCCTCTCCAGCATTTGTTATTTGTAGATTTTTTAAATGATGGCCATTCTGACCAGTGTGAGACGGTACCTCATTGTAGTTTAGATTTACATTTGTTTAATAATTAGCGACGATGAGCATGCTTTCTTTGGAGAAATATCTATTTAGGTCTTTTGCCCACTTTTCAGTTGGGTTGTTTGGGGTTTTTTTGTTATTGAGTTGTATGAGTTGTTTGTATATTTTGGAAATTAGGCTGTTGTTGGTCATGTCATTTGCAAATATTTTCTTCCAGTCTGTAGGTCATCTTTTTGTTTTGTCTGTTACTTCCTTTGCTGTGCAAAAGCTTATGTTTGATTAGGATCCATTTGTTTATTTTTGCTTATTTCCATTGCCTTGGGAGACCAACCCAAGAAAACATGGATATGATTTATGTCAGACAGTGTTTTGCCTGTGTTCTTTTCGAGGAGTTTTATGGTGTGATATCTTCTTTATGGTGTCATGTCTTCTTTTTAAGAAACAGCTTTATTGAAGTATATTTCTCATACTGTGCAATTCAACCATTTAAAATGTACAGTTCAGTGGTTTTTAGAATGTTCATGGAATTGTGTATTCATCACCAAAATCAACTTAAAACGTTTTTCATTACCCCTAAAAAAAACTCTGTACCCCTAATTATTGCCTCCCCAATCTCCCATTTACCCCAGCCCCTGAAAACCACTAATCTACTTTTTGTCCCTGTAGATTTGCCTATCCTGGATCATATGAATAAAACCATACAATATGGGGTCTTTTGCGTCTGGCTTCTTGCACTTTAGCTTGATGTTTTCAAGGTTTATCCACATTGTAGCATATGTCAGTATTCCATTCCTGTTCGTTGCCAAATAATATTCCATTGTATGGGGATACCACATTTTATTTATTCATTTATCATTTGATGGATGTTAGGGTTATTTCTATTTTGGGGCTATTACAAATAATGCTGCAGTGAGCATTTTTGTGTACAGATTTTGTGTGGACTATGTTTTGTGACTCTGTAAGGTGTAGTGACCAATTCCTGTTTTTACAGATATGATAAAGGAAAATAACTAAGTTGATGTTGTTTGAAATTTAAAGGGACAGTTTCTTCATGTCTGTGTAGAATTGCATTCAAAAAGATTATCTAATACCAGGTTAAAATAAAAAGATATTATATCTAATTCTTCTCTTGATACTCTAATATATCTCTTGCATTTTCAAAGTGGTATCTTTTAATATTCTTTAAAAAAACACAAGAAAGAAATATGCATTGGTCCTTAGGTCTTACTTGAAACAATGTAGAATTAGTTTACCTGGGGAATCATGAAGTACTTTTTTCCAGATGTATTTAGTAGTTGAGTGGGGGAAGCGGAGGCATGGGCCAGAGAGAGGAACAAGGCAAGAGGAAAATCTCAGGTGGTGTTGCTCAGCTTCCCCAGGGCCCACGCCTGTGGCCACAGGGCGCTGGCCAGCCACACTCAGTGTGTCTATTGCTTGCTCTCTGGGTGTTGAGCTTCACAGCTGAGTGCTTCTGTGTCCAGTTTCACTCTGCTTCTGACTCACAGAGCTCTGGTGTTGAGCTGTTGGTTTTTAGTAAAAGCAGGTGTTAGAAAGAATATGCTGAAGGGTGAATCAGCCCCTAAGGGTCTTTGATAGACGTGGTCCTAAAAAACACTTCCTGTCTGTTTGTTGAGTGTTTTTCTTTTTTTTTGAACACCAGTTAACAGTTTTCAGTTTAACTGTGTTTTCCTTCCTGAAATCTTGAAGTGAGACTAGTCCTTGTGATTTATTCAATGCATTGTTTTTAGGGAGTTCTTTTACATGTCTGGGTTGGAGGTAGAGGTGGGCTTTTTTTTTTCCCCTTCCCTTGGGTAATAGAGGTAGTACTGGAGAGCCTTTTAACTAAATTCTAACTTCAGATGAGTCAGCAAGAATTTTTATTTATTATTTAATGCCTGGTAGGGAGGAGACTGGAGAAGGAAATGGCAACCCACTCCAGTGTTCTTGCCTGGAGAATCCCAGGGACGGTGGGCTTCTGTCATGGGGTCACACAGAGTCGGACGTGACTGAAGTGACTTAGCAGCAGCAGCAGGGAAGAGACATCATAAGAGAACAGACAGTTGCCCTCAAGGACCCCACATTCTGGTTGGAAAGTCAAAATTTTGTTCCTATTTGTTAACATGCTATACTTACACCAGTGAGTGCCCAGAAGCCCATGATGGGGAGACTTCGTGATGCCTGCCCTGGGCTTAGGTTGACTGTGGTAGGAGAGAAGAAGGTGGGTGGTAGCCCCCAGTGCACAGGTATGAGAAGGAGCAGGAGTGTCGGAGGGAGTTGGAGGGACCATACCTGGTACACTGGGTTGACCAGATTTTGGTGATGGTAGGATTTGATGATCAAGCCACGGACTTTGACTCAGTATCACAAAGAGGAGGAAGTAAAGACTTTTTAACAGGAAGACAAGCTTACTATATAAACGGGGGGATATTTCTTTCCATTTTGCACCTGAGAAAAGCAGTGTTTTTCAAATGACTCTCCAAAATCACACGGCTGATGAATTGGATCTGCCAGACCCCAGAGTTCACACACACACTTGCGTCCACACTGGCATGCGTTATCTGCAGAGCACAGGCTGGTCTCCAGTTCACGAAGGCTTCCCCAACTCTGACCTCATGTGACCCTCTGAATCTATACATGGTTGCATTTGTTTGTGTCACTCCCTGGGCTGACCTGGTCTAGGGGAGAAAGGAGACTTTGGGCAACTCACTTGCCAGCCTGTCTGAGGCCCTGGGAAAGCAGGGTCAGGAACCTAGCCAGGCCTTCATGGTCTGCACAGCAACAGCCCAGACAAGTTCCAAGAGCTGCAGAGACTGACAGGGGAATTTTGGAGGTACAGGTCCCCAGGCTTGTCTTCCCTCCACAGTGGGAGCCACAAGGCTGATCAAGATCTGGGCAGGGTGACAGCACAGCTGCAACCACAACACAAGTTGACTCTTGCTGCTACCTGAATCCTCCAGTGCAGGCCAGAGAATGTGAGGACTTGTGTTGAAGCTTTCCATTCACTCCTTTGTTGATTCCTTCATAAAGTATTCAGCAAATAGCTAAGCACCTTAAAGGTGTCAGTCTGTGAGCTTACAGCAGTAAACAAAACAACCTGCCTTCATGGAGCTTGCAGTCTGATTCTGGAGACAGGCAATGCCTTTTTTTTCTTTTTTTGGTGTTGGCTGTGCTGGGTGTTCATTGCTGTGCGGGCTTTTCTCTAGTTGCTGAGAGTGGAGGCTACACTCTAGTTGCGTTGCAAGGGTTTCTCATTGCAGTGGCTGCTCTTGTTGTGGAGCGCCACTCTAGGTTGTGGGGGCTCAGTAGTTGCGGTTCATGGACTCTGGAGCACAAGCTCAGTAGTTGTGGCCCTCAGGCTTAGTTGCTCCATGGCGTGTAGAGTCTTCCCAGACTAGGGATCAAACCCGTGTCTCCTGCACTGACTGGTGAATCCTTTACCACTGAGTCACCAGGGAAGCTCCGACAGGCAAAGCTGTATGCAATGTTTGGGAGCAGTAGATGCTGTGAGGAAGAGTCAAGCAGGGAAAGGGCTTAGAGTAACAAGGTAGTCCAGGAACACTTCTTTAACTGGGTCTTTGAGCAGAAGTCTAGGTGAAGTCAGGGAGCAAGCGAAGTGAATGTCTGTGTTCCAGGCAGAGGGGACAGTAAATTCATAGCCCTGAGTTGGGAGTGTTTGCCTAACAGAAAGGAGGTCAGTACACCAGAGAGCCCTCTCCTCCTACCAGGGAGGAGAAGAGGCAGAAGAGGGAGGAGGGGCTAGCCTTGCAGGGCACTGAGGAAAGGTAGGATTTTATTCTCCTCCCAGCTCTAAGATGTGGTTGAAGCATTGTTCTGGTTGGTTGGCCTCCGACCTCAGAATTCTTTTTAGACCCTTCCCTGGCAGTGTTAGCCACTATTATTAGTTCTGTTGTCTGCAACTATGAGCCCTGATACAGAGCTTTGCCAGGAGAGGGAAGACCAACTACGGTCAGAGCCCAATATTGACCAGCTTTGTCATGAAATAAAATTGGCTTTTACAGTTAGAAAGGGTGTATTTTAATATTATATTAAAATGTTTAAGTGTTGGTTGGAGGGGCTCCACCTTAACACAAATGGGAATCCTAGTTCTGTCTTCCTCTTAATCTCCCGACTAAGGGCCTAAGTTGGCCAACTTTCCTTAACCTTTCTGGTGTCATCCATAGAGTTTGGCTCGTCATGGCATTCTTGCCCACAAGGAAGGAAGAAAGGGAAAAAATGACTTATTGAGGGTCTTTCCCATCTTGGAGGTCTCTGATTCTGTGGACACATTCTGCAAAATGTGCTTCGGGGAACTAGGGTTATACCTTAAGTGATGTCCAGGGGGTTGTGATTTTTATTTATATTTTGAAGCCCCTCTTCCCTTTTTTTTTTTTGCTTTGAAACTATTTTACAGGTGTCCTTTATAAAGTAACTCTGTATGTCACAGTGGGGAACAGCTTAGAAAACACATGATCCTGAGAGCCAGAACCACCCTTTCTAACTGTGTGGCTCTGGGCATGTCTCCTAACTTTCCTGTTCCTCCACAGATTCCTGCAAATGGCAGGGAAAATAATAGCTACTTCAAAGGAGTCTCTGAAGATGAATGTGATGATGCATCCAGCATGGGGCCTGGCTCAGAGTAAAACCTCGGTGAATGTCAGCTATGATGACGGTTTAGACCAGGGAGGTCGAGTGACTTGCTTAAGGTCATGAGGAGAGTTAGGAGCAAAGCTGGAAATAGGAGCCATGACTCATGGAGTCCCAGGCCAGTGCTTTCTCCCCAGGATTCACTTTGGTGTCCAAGAGAAAATGGTAATATACAGGAACAGTTCTGAGTCTAATCCTCTGGCAGCTGGTACTAGCTTTTGTAGGGGATTGAGGCACAAGGCCTTCTCAACACACGGGACCCTCAGTCTTGGGCGTTAGGAGCTCCTCATAGAAGGGCATCCATGGTAACAGATGCTGGGAACCTCCTTTGTTTTCTGAGAGGCAGAACAGGACTGGGGGCAGTGTGCTTCCAGTGTTCTCTTCCCCATTCCCCACCAGACCAGACCAGACCTGCACCACCCTTGCCCTCTCCCTGGGGCCACACAGACTAGACCTGGAGTGTGGAGGGGCCTGAGCAAACATGAAGGGGGCAGGTGGGTACTCTAGACTCTCTGTCCTGAGCAAAGCTGGGCCCTTACTCCTACAGCAGGACTCTGTACCTCAGGCCTGCAAAGTGCGTGTGGGAGGAGTCTCCTAAGACCCTCTGGGAAAAGAAGCCTGACTTGCCCTAAGGGGCAGGGATGGCAGATGCCCTTTCCAGCTGCCCTGGTCACCCTGCGGCCTGAGGACTGCTCCCACTGGTCTTAGATACACAGCTGTGGCCCTTGCTCCTAGCAAAGTAATTGTAAGGTCTACCCAAGTGGGTTTTCCCAGGATATGCACAGCTCTTAAAATTTTGCTCCAGCTAGTATAGCACAGTGGAGAAGTCCACAGTCAGTCAGGCCTGGGCTTGGGTCCCAGGTGGGCTTCTTTGTGTGTATACACAGTGAGTGGAGGTGTACTTGGGAAATTGTTCAGCTTCTTCACCTCTCACTTTCTACATCTGTAAAATGGGAACAAAGAATGCCTATCTCACAGATTTGCAGCTTGAATTCAATGAAATAACGTGCATGAACTGTTTAGCATGTGCATGGCCCATGGTAGCTATTTTTATCGTCTTTGTCAAGCATATCGGTAGGCTTCACTAGTCTGTGGGTGGAAACAGCTTTCGTGTGTGGTTCAGGCTGTTGTAGGCTGTACATCAGGAGCCTAGAATGACTGAGCCAAAGAGCTCAAACCTGTCTTTGCTGTACTGTTATTTGTAGTCATTTCTGTTATCCAAGGCGGGTAATTAAGTTTCTGCTGGTGTGTGATGCCATGCCATTTAATCCCCTGTTTCTCTTCTGTTTAGGTCATTGTTCTTGAAAGAAAAAATAGTTACATAGCTAAAATGTATTGAGGGTTTTATAACTAAAAGTTTTATGCATATTATTTTCTTTAATTCCCATCACAGCCAAATGAAGAACCAGAGGTTAAATGATGCCTAAGGCTACTCTGCTGTCATGCAGCAGAGCCAGGCCCCGCAGGTCCAGTTTGAGAGTCCATGCTCAGCCCTGTACCGTCTCCCTAAACAGGGCAGTGGTTGACCTTGGTGGCCTTGAGGAGTCAGGTAGTCTGGTCTGCCCCCCAGGGCCCTCCCCGTGTGTCACAGCGGGGAGAATGAGGCTCTGTCTTATTGTGGAAGCTTCCCTGAGAACACTGTGGCTCTCCCTTTGTAGCCATCTCAGGGTCAGCAGGGGCAGCAACTTCTCTCAGTCCCCTTGTAGTGTCTTCTTGAGGCTAGTTGTCCATCCTGGAGGGTCGTTCTGTCGAGGGTGTTCTCTGTCATCAGGTGGACATGCTGACGGTGAGGGTGATGTTCCCTTGGCGTGCTGAGGGTGGGACCTTCTGCCTCTCTGACCGTGGTGCTTGGCATCCAGTGCAAATGTGGCCACTCTTCATCCCTGTCTGCCCTCCAGCCAAGTTGCTTGACCACAGCTGACTCCTTCCTCAGAGGTCTGTGGGACTCCTGGCTCTGAGAGCACAGAAAGTGGCCTATGGGCCCGCTGGATCTCTTGCAGAGATGAGAGGCCTTGTTCAGCATGGCTGCAGCCCCTGGGTTGGTCCAGGTAGTGGTGGGTCTGCTCCAGCCACAGCAGCCCCTCCAGGGCTACCCAAGGCGCCTTGAGGCCTGAGAGCCAGCATCCCCCCTGGGGGATTCTTCGTTCAGCAAGCACTTATTGAGCACCTATTTTGTGCCTCCAGAGCCCACGTGAAAGAGATGTCGGGTGTCAGTGGGTATAGGGCTGTGTCCAGCCCAGTGGGCAGGGCCACCGGTGGCCACCAGGGAGCACCACCGCTCTCAGAAGGACCCAAGGCTGGCAGAGGAGCCAGGTAGACTGTGTTGCTGTTTATCTGAGCAGCTTCCTTGGCAACCGGAAGATAATTACCTGAGGTCAAGCAAATCCTGGAACAAGATTAGGGTGTCTGGATAGGGTGGGGCCTGCACTGTGATTTGGAGACCCTTAAGTGACCAGAATCTTTTGGATGGTCCATTCAATATGTTTAACTGGTTTGTTAATTAATCTATGGGATCGCACAGAGTCGGACACGACTGAAGTGACTTAGCAGCAGCAGCAGCAGTATTCCGGAAAGGATTCAGAGTGACTTTCCATTCAGCAGGTTTCTTAGAGGAAAGAAGGTATCCTAAGCTTGCTCTGAGCTAAATGTTAGGGTTTAGATCTCACAGGGGTCATTTACCAGCTCAGCTCCATGCTCCTGGGGCTGGCTCCCTGGAAAGCACAGCCTTTGCTGACAAAATTGGTTTGCAGCGTTTCTGTGCTCACCTCCTGGTTCCTTTGCAACAAGTGGCCCCGACGTCTTCCTGCCTTGAAGCAAACCACGTGACTTAAGAGAAGCAAATCTGACCTCAATTACCAGGTGCAAATATCAGTCACTGGGAGTAGCCAGGAGGCCAGTGTCCCTGGTCGTTTTGGCCTCTGGCGTTAAACATTAAGAGTGCACTGTTCAGGGTGTGATAAAGGCTGTCTCTCACAGTTTATGGTTTCCAGTAAACCAAAGGACTTTAAGGAAGGGCTAGGGGCAAGGGAGAGACTCAAGGCCTGGCCTGCCGCTGAGCTGGCAGAGCAGTTGCTGCAGGAGCAGAGGGGCAGGAGGGAGGCCGCAGCTTCTCAAGGCTGTTTGTGTGGCAGAGCCAGAGAGACATGCTGCCAAGCCACGTGAGGCAGGGCCAGCTGCTACACCCAGCCAGGCAGTTCCGTGCACTCTCAGGGAGGTGATATGGGAAAGGAAGATGTCTGTTCTCAGCGTGCTGGACACTGTGCTTCCTTCCTGCTGGGTGCCAGCCCATCTGGGAGCCCTGAGCACGTTCCTCTGTCAGTCTGAGCAGTGGGCATCTGGAGCCACTCTCACAGAAAGCTGGAGGAGCACTCTGAGCCTCTGGAACCTACAGATACATGGGCTAAGATTCCTCAGCCTCTGGTCACAAGGACGCTGTAAGCAGGCAGCATATCCCACCTTGGCCTAGGAAGGAACCGAGGTCCCCCTCCCGGCCTCCAGTGCCATGAGGGAGACTCGTCTCGGTTTCTCTGGAGCACCTACTCCAACAGCTAAGAGAGAAGACATACATCAAATTAAATCAAAATACAGTAAGAGTGGCATGCATTCATTTGACATTTCATGAACACCCCGCTAAGTGGCACATATTTTGCCAGGTGCCAGGTATACAGTTATGAACAAGGTTCCTGCTCATATGGAGCTTAGAGTCTAGTGGTGGAGATAGAAAATAATTAAAATAAACACATAAAGTGTCAACACAGTAAATGCTATATAGCAAATTAAAATAACTGATGTGTAATCAAGTGACTGAGTGACTGCTTTGGATCAGGGGTCAGAGGCAGCCTCTGAGGAAGTGGCATTTAAGAGATTCCTGAAAAAGAAGAAGGCTGAGGAAAGAGCAGGTGAACAGTCCTACGGTTACCTGTCCTGGCTGCTGGTGGTGCAGGAGAGGCAGGGTGACAGGAGGAGAGGAAGAATGCTCTGGAACATATCATGTGGTTAATTTGATGCCTTGGGATATGTGACACTTCTACTTTCTGGATTATTTCTTAAACATTCTTTGATTCAGTATCCTTTGTGTGCCAGGCATTCTGCTGAGTGGTGATAAAACCAACATGAGTATGTCAAGGTCCCTCAAGAGGTTTCCAGTCTGTTGGGAGAGTTAGGCCAGAAACAGGACAGTGTAGTATGTACCGTGAGACGATGAAAGAGGATTGGTGAGAGCATACAGAGGGCTTGGAGGGTGAGGTGAGATTAATCAGGTGAAAAGACAGAGTGTGTGTTCCAGGCAGAGAGGATGGCCTGTGCGAAGGCCTGGAGGGAGAGAGTCAGCCCGTGTGAGAAGGAGCAGCTAGACAAGAATGTTCTGCTCTGTAGCCTATATAGACACTCAAGAGTAGCTTGCAGACTTAAGACAGATTCCTCAGGGGCCACGTCAGCAGCAGGCAAAGGCTTAAGGAAAGGATGCTGGGGTTCAAGAGCTCAGACCACTCTCTGGACCTCCCTGCCTACTGGGAGGCTTCTCATGAGAGGACCAACTCACTCCAAGCAGACACTTCCCAAATCAGAATATAAAATTCACTTGAACCAGGCACATAGATGCGAGCATGCATGAACATCCATGTAAACAAATTTGACTACTTCATTTTTGGAGGAAAGAGGGTACTGAGATAAAACCTATTAATCTATGGGTAAGAACGAGATTTTGCATTTAGGGTAGGAATACCTCTTTGCATCCTTAGAAGTCTCACTAAGCTTTCTGACAAGTCTCACTAGCCTGTAAAATTGCAAAGGCACTGTTGTTACATCCCAGTATGTGCTTAATTTGATCATAAACTAAGATAATCCCGTGTTCACATCAGCCTGATAGGGAACATACAGCTTTCTCCCATCCTTTCCTCCTACCTTCTCCCCTTACTTTGTTTCTCTCTCTTTTCCCCAGCCACCAGAGCCCCTGGTTATCTTTTTTATGTACTCATTGCCCCCTCAAAACCCTGTAATAGTGATAACAGCAGTTCATTACTTGTAAGACACTTCAGTCATTCGTGACCTATTAAAATCCAGAAAGCAAGCAGTAAATTAAAAAGGCAGCCAGAAAGAGAGCAAGTGAGAGAGAGAGAGAGCCAAAGTTCAGAATAAATTAACATTTATTGAGGACTTGTGGACTTACTATGTTCAAGGCGTTCTGCTAAGCTCATCACATTCTGTTTTATTTAATCTTCCCCAAAGCTCTTCCATTTGTGCCTCCAGATCTGTTCTCCACCATCTCCACCTGCTCTGTGTCGTGGAAGACTGACCTGTATGCACTGCATCACCATCTGCCTTGCCTCTAACTAGGTTTGGCTAATAGGGAGTACTGGCCAGAGATCGGTGGACACAGGAAAACTAGATCAAAAATTTATTCCCCTGGTTTGCCATCAATTCACTGCAGGCCAGTTGCATCCTCCACTGAATCCCACAACTCCAGTTAGACACCTGTTCAGATAGCAGCCTCCCCTGGGCTCGTTTACCTCTTCCCTTCCTTCACATCTTCAGGCTAGAAGTAGTAACAGCTCCCCATTGTCGCCAACCCAAAAGTGCTTCACTAACCATTGTTGATTTCCTTAAACCCTTCCAATGTGAGTATGCCATCTGTTTCCTCCAGGACTCTGACAGTACAATAAACTTTTTGAGGGAAGCACAGTTCAGTTCAGTTACTCAGTCGTGTCCAACTCTTTGCAACCCCATGCACTGTAGCAGCCAGGCTTCCCAGTTCATCATCAACTCCCACAGCTTACTCAAACTCATGTCCATTGAGTTGGTGATGCCATCCAACCATCGAGTCAGTGATGTCATCCAGCCAAGAGGGAAGCACAGTATTATCCCGTTGTAAGATAAGGAACCTGAGGTTCAAAGAAATTTAATAACTTGTTCAAGAACACACAGCAGCAAAAAAAAAAAAAGAACACACAGCAGGCAAATGGTAGAACTCACACTCAAATCCAGGTGTTCCTGATACATGTGACTAAACACACATATGTTCAGTCATATATCACATTGCTTCCCAGGACTAACCACCACCTCCCCCAGACTCCACTAAATATCAGTTTGCTCTTGTATTTTGTTTCCTAATCCACAGCCATTTAAAAAGAGTAGAAATTGTAAGTCAGTGCTAAAAGCAGGCTTTCAGTTAAATAGTGAGAAGTGATGGTGACAGTTTGAGATGGAGAAAAGGCATAATTGCTATTAAAAATAGGCCTAAAAGCATAAGAAGCTTTCAGAGTCCACAGTTGGCTGTGTCTTCTTCACGTTTTGAGGGATGGTAGTGCTGACACTGTAGTCCACTGGAGCCCAGAGTAAAATTTCTCAGTTGGCCAGAAGAGTTAAGTTGGGGTTGCCCAATTCTCCCTCACGCTATTCCTTATTATAGTGGCCAGTTTTCATGCTTGGTTTGTGACACTCCAAGCAAAGGGGCCGAGGTTCTTTTTAGTTCTGAAACTGCTGATTCAGTTTGCATGAGGATATTACTTTTTAAGGAACTTTCAAAAACACCTAAAATTTAATTGTAACCATAGTTGAGTTAGAGAACCCCTGGGTGTAAAATTTTCTCCACCTCCTGGTGTTTATAGAATCCGACATCATTTGGGTTTGGAGGGAGACTCTGGGGAGAAAGGCCAGGAGACACTCAACAGGTGGAAGGGCCTTTACCTTGGGATTCTTATTGATGGGCAGCTGTATGGAAGTTGTTTAAAGACTGCCAGCTCCTGAGTGTCCTCTTGATGGCTTGTCTGGCCAACCCTTCAAGATCTTAGCATGAGGAGACTATAAGAAGGCTTCTTTACATTTATTTATTAGTAAAGTTGACCTATTAAAAACACTTTATATTTGTATTTCTTTTGAGAATTCTTTTTCTTCTTTTCAGCCATATCGTGCAGCATGCGGAATTTTAGTTCTCTTCACATGTATGTTAGAAATTGCTAGTTGTTTTCTGATTTCCATCCCCACCCCCTTTCTTAGTAACAAATCCAATTTTTTAGCTGACCTCTTTGCCACATGACTGAAAGTCTGTGTTTCCTTGAAGCTTGGTATGGCCATGTGACCGAGCTCTGGCCAATGAGATGTAATCATTATGTGGGATTTCTAATAAGTCCCCTTAAAAGGAGAAGAGTGTACTGTTCTATGCACCCTCCCTTTCTCCATCCTGCCTCCTTAAATGAGGACATGTTGACTAGAGCTCTAGCAACCAGCATGGGCTGAGGGCTGCACCCTAAGGATGGAGCAGAATGAGCAAGATGCCTGTCTCTAATGACTCCTGGAGTTACCATCCTAACCCTGAACTGACTGTGAACTTCTTTTTTTTAATGTAAGAGTGAAATAAACTTACATCTTGTTTAAGCCCCTATTGTTTTCTGTTATATGTAATTGGACAAAATTCTAATCAATAAAAAATGCTTGTTTTTGTGTCAGCCATTTTTTTATTAGTGGGTTTTTTTAGCATATGAATGATATTTCTTCTCTGCAAATGTTGTGAATATTTGCCCTGTTTTTACTTGCCTTTTGATTTTGTGTTTTGTTTTTAAAGAATAGGTGTTTATTATTAATGTAAAAACTTAACAGACTTTTAAAATGCTGTTTGCATTTGTGTTTAAAGTCCTTCTCTATTCAGATCAGATAACATTCACCAATATTTTTTCTAGTTTTTTTTTTAACAGTTTCACTGTTTATATTTAGCATTTTAGTCCATAGTTAAGTGCTGCTGGTGAGTTGTGACTCTTCCATAGGTCATAAGTTTCTATCCCCAGCTACCCTCCTAACTGTGGGCCAGGAGCCAGCATCACTTCTCATTTACACCACCTGGCTTGGCCCAAGCCTCTGCGTTCAGGCCAGCGCACTCAGCACACATCCCCTCTCCCTCTCCTTCCTCCACCCGCTCCTCCTCTGCGGGTCATGTACTCACTACCCAGGAGAGCACTCTGGGCTTCTTCTGGAACTTCTGTCTTTGCCACCTTGCATTCAACTCTATTCCCGATCATCTCTAATTCCTGTTTACCTAGACCAGGCCGTTGACATTGACAGACCTCCCCAGAAGCTTTTTGTTATATTTTCCTCTGGATAAGAAATATGAAGAATTTTTATATATTTTTTCCAGAAGGACATGGAGCTTTTTAAGTTGCAGTTTTGTTTTAAGAGAGATTATCTGTGTTTATCACCTTAAAATTTGGAAAATACAGAAAAGCACCAAAATAAGTAAAAATAAAAGCCTGATTCCCTCTCTTAATAGTACTATGTAAAAACATAAAGTAAAAAAGTGAAAGCCATCCACCCTGAGAAATAACCTTTATCAACAGTTGATGTATCTCCTTCCAGACTTAGTATATAAGCACATATAGAAGATATGCACATGCACACTTTTGTCCTTGAAAACTGGATCATGCTGTATATTTGTTGAACAACAGGCTTTTTACAAATGGCAGTATAATGTAAACCTCTTTCTAAGACAGTACAAGGAGGCCTGCTACATTCTTTTTAAAGACTGCATAGTATATTATTGTGTGGATGTACCATTTTTTAATCTTCCTTCCTACAGATGAACATGGAGTTTTCTAATGTCATGTTAATATATATAAGGCTACTATAAACATCCTCATTATTATATTTTCATGCATTTGTCCTAGCGTTTCTGTAAGGTTTCTAAAATTGGGATTGTTGAGTTAAAGAGTGTATACATAGTAAATATACATGCTGCCAGTTTCTTCATGTCAAAATCTGGTACCAGTAAATAAATGCGCTGTCCTTTTAAATGCTCCTTTCACCACCACATTCCCTCCCTCCTCACTCTGTTGCTAGATAACATTTGTAAAATTCATATTTAATCATGCTTCCCACATTTAAAAGACCTCAGTGGCTCCTCCGTGCCAACAAGTCAGAGTCCAGACAGTGAGGATTCATCCAGGATCCTTCTCAGTCAGTTTGGATCCTCTGGATAGCAGACACCAAGATGGAATTCAAAGTGCAGGAGATTACATTGGGGCTGGGGGTAATGCCTATGAAAGATAAAAGGAGGACTTCCCTGGTGGTCCAGTGGTTAAGAATCTGCCTGTCAGTGCAGGGTACATGGTTCCATCTCTGGTCTTGGAAGATTCCACATACAACTAGGCCCATGTGCCACAGCTACTGAGCTGGTGCTCTGCAACAAGAGAAGCCACTGCAGTGAGAAGGCTGCCCACCGCAACTAGCAAATAGCCCCTGCTCACCACAACTAGAGAAAACACACAGCAGCACTGAAGACCCAGTGTGGCCAAAATAAATAAATTAATTGAATTCTTTCAAATAAATAAAGGGGAAGGCAGCAGGAGAAGGCAGCCTCCAGAGGGAAGCCCAGTAGTCGAGGTCGACCTCCTGGGAAGGGAGAGGGGGAAGGAAGCAGGATTGGGTAGGAAGACCCTCTGACTGTGACGCAGCTTTGAGAACCTCAGTCAGCTCACTGGGAAGCTCCAGCACAAAGACTGCCCTTTAGAGGAGTACTACTAGGAGGAGAAGTGGACAGGCCCTAACACCCCTGCCACAGTCTGCTCCTGGCTGGGAGCTTCCCAGGAGGCAGCGGGGCCGTGACTTGAATGGTTGGTGTAACAGATGCTGAAACTGCAGGTGGTCACTCCACACAGCAGGTCCTCTGAACAGCACTTATCCACGGCTGTCATAAACTGCAGCCTGCCTTTTATTTTCTCATTCCCTGCCCCCAGACCTCAGGCTCTGGTGCTGCTGGCCTAACTACATGATGTACCCATGCAACCAACTGTCCATAGCACTCCCGCCCCAAACCCTAAGCTTTGTTCTCTCAGTTTTTTCTGCTTGGAATGTCACTCCCTCCCAGCTATACCCATCAAAATCCTAGTATGTTTTCCAAGCCTAACTTAAATGTCACCTCTCTAGGTCACCTTCCCTGATCCTACCATGCAGAACTAGTTGCTCCTTGCGCCTGAGGTACCATTTGTAGATTAGTGCTTCCCAAGTTGGATTATTCCTAGCTACTCTTTTCTCAGATTCTTGTCCCCTCAAACTTTAAAACCTAGCACAATGTAGGTATACAATAAATGTTGACTGAACTGTTTTCCTGCTCCTCTCAAAATGCCCAGAGATTGCGTAACTCCAGCTCCTAGAATGGCAAGACGCAAAGTCAGTGGTCAATAAATGTTTGCAGAATTATCCAGGACCTCATGTGGGTGAGGCAAAGTGGGCCGAAGGGTGCTGGGGAGAGGTTGTTTACTGTTGTTAGGGATCACCTGCTTTGGTACCAAGTCAGAGTTTTAAGACTGGAGCATGTCTTTGTCTGTTTATATATTGTCTGTTTAATCCTCTGTGATTTGGAAAGACCCCAAAGGTTTTGTGTGTGTGTGTGTGTGTGTTTAAGTCATTATTTTATTGCCTCGGGTCAACAGATGGGAACTTTTGGGGGGCTTCCCTTTTTCAAAGCATTTTTATGTATTGGGATTTTGCATTTCTTCATCAGTCATTCTTTTTATGAATGTAAGAAGAGCCATTAGGGTACCTGGCATGAGATCTCCAGTTATTTTCTGAGTATATTTAGAGAGTGGAGGGAATTGGGAGGCATAGAAATATTTTTCCCCTTCCTCTTTCCCACACCCACCAGTTAAAGAACTTCCCTGGGAGGGGACCTGTGGGAAGTGGTGGACATAGTAGGGCTGACATCAGGGCTTGGTGTGGGGGTAAGGGTGCGTGGAGAGAACAGAGAGGAAGAGCTGCTGACCCGACTCTTCGGCCTCCTTTACATGTCCCTTGGCCACGGTCCCTCAGCTGAAGAAGGTTAGGGCTGGCCTGGCCACACTCTTCCTCCTCTCCTCAACCTCTCCAAGCTGGGGGGCCCAAAGGAGAAACACGAGGGTTTCTGTCAAGGTGGGATGGTCCTGTGCCTCTGTGTTCTGTCCAGGGTGTTCAGTGCAAGTGGAAATAGGGCGGTCCTGGACTGAGGCCTCAGCTGCTGGTGCTTGCTTGGTGGTGGTTAGGAATGCTTAAAGGCTTTGTGTTATCAGAAAGCCCCTCTAAGGCCTGAGAGTCTTATCTCTAGGTTCACAGGCTCATCTTCGTGGGTTATGAACCCATTCTCTCCCCCTCAAGTGGTATTTTATTGTGTATTTGGTGGAGACATAGCTCTCATCAGATTCTTTTTTACTGGAAAAGTCTGTGATCCAAACAATACTGTAGCCCAAAGAAGAATAGTCTTTCTAATTTAAAAAAAAAAAAAAAGATGTTTTCCTGTAAAGGCTGGATTCTAGTTGGATTGCCAACTAGGCAATCCCAGGGTGATTCTAGAAAGAAGCCCAGACCATCACCTTCACACTGTGAATGTCCCTCAGGAACTTTGCATTTCCCCTGTTATCAAAGTTTGTGGTTTAGGGATCAGGACCTTATGGGTTCTGTTGGTAGAGATCCAGAGAGCTGAACCCCTGAGAGTTGTGCCAAGTAGTCTGATGTCCACCTCCAAGGAGACCAACCCAGAAACAGAGCAGACCCTGCAGGTGTGTGGAGGGGGACGAGGGAGCCATGTTGACTCTGGTGGGCATGGAATGTTTATGATAATAGAGTGTTCCCAGGCTTTTAAATGAATTCCAACATAACCATGCTAAAATCCCCTAAAAACCTGAGTTCTGGGCAGATTCTGGTCTCCATATTAGGGAAACAGTTCTGATGCTGCAAAAGCACAGAACTTTAATAAGACAACCTCTGCAATTTTGACAACCCCCCTACTTTTATTTTTTAAGTCCTGGCCACAATTATAAATAGGGAAACATATCTGTTGAGACTTCCCAGGAATTACATAAACAGTTTTTGGATGGTTATATTTTTACACGACAGTTTCTGAAAACACTGGGAAAAAATCCCACTTATTTAACAGCGTGATGCCTGAGCCAGCCCTGGGAGTCCCTGGGAGGCCTTGCTGCAGAATCACTTCCTCCTGGCTGCAGCAGGGGCAGGGCCCTGGCGTGGTCATGAAGCTCGCTGACCACGCAGAGAAGGAAGAGCAGGGCACAATGGGAGGGGTGAGGAGGCCTCAGATTGCTCCTCCTCAGGACAGCTGCAGTGTCTTATCACCAGCAGAGAGTAGAGACCCAGGATGCCACAGCCATAACTTTTCTGAAGGCTTGGTTGGCGCTTTTGCAAAGGAGCATATGCTTCAGATACGTTCCTCCTACTTGAGGACTGATGTGATCATAGAAACAGGGTTCCTGGGCGCCTAAGTCACAGTGAGAATCTTCCCTTCTTTCAAAGCGCTTAGCAGCCTGTGTGGCCTTGGAGGTGTCTTGAACCTGAGGAACTGAGCTTCATCTGAGAGATTCCTGTGTCTCTTTTGACAACGCCTGTCTCTCCTGTAGTAGCCTTCAAGAAGCCATCTGGACAGAAACACCGATCTTCTGCACCGGTGGGAGTGGCTGAAAGGCAGGATGGCCTCTTGCCAGTGTTATCCTCTCCACCTCAGTTTTCAACTGTACTTCACTTTTGCCCTTAGAAATACGCTTTCAGTTAGGCATTCTCCTTCCTGAGGTGTTGTTTTGAAAATCCAGTTCACTAAAGATGCAAAGAAGTCATTAGTGTAACTTAACTTTATACTGTAAACTAGCTTCATATTTAAATAGAGGGCTTGGTCCAGTGGTTCTCAGCATGTTTTAAGTCACACACCTCTTTCAGAACCTAAGGAAATAGATGGACCATTCCCTCAGGAAAACTCATGAACATCCAGGATTTTGTATACCACTTGTGGATTTCAAGGAACCCTTTGACCTTACCCTGGAGTTCTGAGTTCTTATGAGAGGATGGTAAATGGGAGAAGGTAGTGGTAAGGGGTAGGAACTGGGACAAACAAGGAAATTGGGTGCTGCGGCTGTGATCACTTTGTGGTTTTCCCCAAGACCCGTCGTGTGAACACGTCAGAAATGAAGTCTGTCACCTGGCTAGTGCTTCTGTGGGTAGTGATGCTGGGGACCTGTGCACCACATCTCTGAGCTCCCAAGACCACGTGTGCTGTATCTCCATGAAGCTGTATAAGGAGAAAACTACCCTGGGGATGCTGGAACTGCCTTTCTGCTGGAGGAGCCTTATGTCCCTCTGGTGGGCCAAGGTCCTGTTGGCAAGGTTATAGGGGCCACCAGCCTGCTACCACCACCCCCCAGCAGAAGAGGTAGTGGCTTGGTCATTCTGGACTACATACTCATAACCTTGAGGCTGAGATCTCTTTTATTTTCTTTGGGGAAGTCAGCTTTATGAGGCAGCTTATGATTCCCTGGGTATTGTTCTGTTCAAACTGGGGGAAATATGGGGGAAGTTTTTGGATCTAGACTTCATCTGAAAGCCTCGCAGGGGATTTTGGAAGTGATGCAGCATAGTGAAACAAGCATGCGATCATTTGTAGTCCCATGCTTGTGATGTGAAGCTCCTTCTGTTTGTGGTGACTCGAGGAGGGGAGAATTCCCCCATTGCGAGCCAGCTGGACAAGTGTCAACACTGCTCTCTCTGCAGGTTCCAGCATGGAAGAGGAAGAGCAGGGCATGGACTAGGGGAAGCCGCCAGGGTTTGCGGGGCTGGACCCAGTTTAACACACATGAAAGGGGGGTGGTCCTTCTCTTGAGCCAGTCAGCCAGGGTCCCCCTGCCCCCACAGAGCCATTCTCAGACCTGGCACAGCACCCTGTCCAAACTGGACACCGACACCGGCTTGTTGATATGATAAGAGACTCACCTCTCGCCGACATCACATCCTAGAGTGAAGCACAGGCTTTGCATGTCACCCTCACGTGGGCACACCCTCATGGACAAATGCAGTCTTTCTCCCACTCAGTCAGACTTTGTCCCTTCAATTCTTTGTATTTTTAAACATTAGCTTTTTGTGATTATTTCTGTGTTTACTGGATTTATTGACATTAAAATAAATATTTCTTTCTTTAAAGAATTTAGTTATTTTTATGTTTATTTATTTTCAACTGTGCTGGATCTTTGTTGCTCCATGGGCTTTTACTCTAGTTATGGTGAGTAGGGGCTACTCTCTAGGTGCAGTGCCTGGACTTCTCATTGCACTGGCTTCTCTTGTTATGGCTCCCAGGCTCTAGAGCACAGGCTTGGTGGTCATGGCACTTGGCCTTACTTACTCCTGGCATGTGGGATCCTCCCAGATCAGGGATCGAATCCATGTCTCCTGCATTGACAGGTGTATTCTTTACTACTGAGCCACTAGGGAAGCCCCTAAAATAAAGATTTCTTAAACAGTGTACAGAAAGCAATAGTCATAGATGAAAAGATAGATAAATTGAACTTTCATGGTCTTTTGTTCAGCAAAAGATACCATTAAAAGAATGAAAAGGCAAACCACAGGCTAATACTTTCAGTAACATACCTGACAGAGGACTTGTCTGAATATGTGAATAACGCCTGTAGGTCAATAAGAAAAAGACAGGCACAATCAGCAAAGGCCTTGAGCAAGAACATGTTTAAAGTGGATATCTAAATAGTCACTGTGCAAGTTAGAACTTATAACACTGTATATCCACCCTAAAGGACCAAAACCTTAAAGATTGATAATACCAAATATTGGCAAATCCTCATGTGTTGGTGGACTTCCCTGGTGGCTCAGCCAGTAAAGAATCCTCCTGCAATGTGGGAGACCTGGGTTTGATCCCTGAGTTGGGAAGATCCCCTGGAGAAAAGAAAGGCTACCCACTCCAGTTCTGACCTGGAGGATTCATGGACTATACAGTCCATGGGGTCCCAAAGAGTCGGACACAACTGAGTGACTTTCACTTTCATGTGTTGGTGATTTGAGCGTTTGGAAATTTGGAAAACTATTTAGCAGTATCTACTAAAGCTTGGGAGTCCCTTGTACTGCAAGGAGATCCAACCAATCCATTCTAAAGGAGATCAATCCTGGGTGTTCTTTGGAAGGACTGATGCTGAGGCTGAAACTCCAATACTTTGGCCACCTCATGCGACAAGTTGACTCACTGGAAAAGAGTCTGATGCTGGGAAAGGTTGGGGGCGGGAGGAGAAGGGGACGACAGAGAATGAGATGGCTGGATGGCATCACCGACTTGATGGACATGAGTTTGAGTGAACTCCGGGAGTTGGTGATGGACAGGGAGGCCTGGCGTGCTGTGATTCATGGGGTCGCGGAGAGTCGGATACGACTGAGCGACTGAACTGAACTGAACTGAACTGAACTAAAGCTGAAATTGCACTCATTCCATAACTCAGTAGAAATGAGTGTGTATATCCTCCAGTGTTTATAGTGTTCTTATTCATCAACTGGAAACAGCCCAAGTGGCCATCAGCAACAGAATGGATAAGTAAATTGCATCATATGGAATACAGCACAGCAATTTGAAAAAGAACAAACTGTGTTGGCACATAGCAATACAAATGAATCTCAGGCATGTTGAGTAAAAAAGCCAGACACCAAAAAAGTACATATTGTATGACCCTGTGCTCCTGGAGGACAGGACCACACCTTTTATCTCTGAAAGTAAATATTTGTTGACACAGCGAGTAAAGGAAGACATGGCCTTTGCTCTCGAAGAGGTTTTCGGAGTAACGTCTGTGTGTGTGTGTTAAGGTGACATCAGTTCAGGATGCAGTTAACAAATGCTCAGTTTGCTGTAAAATGAAGCAGAAAATATATGCTAAAAAAAAAAAAGAAGAAAAAGCAGAAATGAACCCATTTACCTTCATGGGGAAGGGAGTGACAAAGGGGCTGTGGGATTCAGGAAGAGGCATTCACCAGTGCTCAGGGGACTAGGAGGGCTTCCTGAAAGGAATCGTATTGAGCAGAACTTTGACAGGGGTTGAGATGACAACACGCAGAGAAGGCCTGAGAAGGACACCCCAGGCTTAGGGAATGGCACATCCAGGTGGTTCTCAGGCTTTAGCACATGTCAGAATCGTCTGGAGGACTTTTGAAAACACAGGCAGCTGGGTCCCACCCAGAGATCTTAGTTCAGTAGCTCTGGAGTAGGACCTGAGAATTTGCATTTCCAGCAATTTCCAGCTGATGCTGATGCTGCTGGTCTGGGAACCACACTTTGGGACCCACTGGCTGGTCCAGGTAATTGCATCTCTACGTGAGTCACATTCACTTACTTAGGTAAGTGAAGTGCAAGATGGGAGGGTGTTTTTACGCAGGTAAAGTGGGCCATAGCCTGGAGGCCTTTGGCTGCTGTCTGAGCTTAGACCTAATCCTGTAGACTTAATCTAGAGCCACATGGATAGATGTATGTCATATCTGATTTCCAGAGTGTCCCCCTACAGGATCTAGATACCGTCAGCCTTAAGGCTTAAGTCTTAAGCTTAAGGCTGTACAGTTGTGCAAGTGATAAAATGCATACTGAGTTTGACCTTGTAGAGACAAGCCCTGCACAAAGCACACCTTCAGAGGGCAACACGGTTTACACTGATGGGCCAACAAGGATTGAAGAAAGGCATTGTTTTAAGCATGCAACATCAGGATTATTTGTAGCCATGAGCAAACTCTGGGAGTTGGCGATGGACAGGGAGGCCTGGCGTGCTGTGATTCATGGGGTCGCAAAGAGTCGGACACGACTGAGCAACTGAACTGAACTGAACTGAACACATGCATGCAGGGGCTTCCCAGGTGGCTCAGCAGGTAAAAAAAATCCACCTGCCAATGCAGGAGCTGCAAGAGACATGGGTTCAATCCCTGGGTCAGGAAGATCCCCTGAAGGAGAAAATGGCACCCTGCACCAGTATTCTTGCCTGGAGACTCCCATAGACAGAGAAGCTTGGTGGGCTGTAGTCCATGGAGTTGCAAAGAGTTGGACACGACTGAGCACACAAAAACAACACATACCGTGGGAATGGCAGGTGGAAAAAGAACTTGCTGATCTGACCATTCAGCCAAAATCAGCAGTTTTACTTTAAAGGAGAGATAATTGTTCTGAATGTTTCTTTCTCATGGCCCACAGCCCTCCCACATTCCTCCGGACAAGGATGTTACACCATACACCCAGTCCGTTTCTGTAGAGACACACAGAGTCAGGAGATTCCCCCCAGATGGTCTTTCTTTGGCTCGGGAAAGGAGAGTTAGTCACCTGGGTGGGATCTGGGGAGGGAGGCACACACCCTGAACAGCCCAGCTGAACAGTCCCTGCCCCTCTCTGGGGCCATCCTGGTCAGGACACTGGACTAGCAGGACGGCCCTTTCCAGGATGACCCCGGCACAAAGAGCCAATGCCATCTGTCGTCCTTTATACTGGCTTCCAGTTATACCTCAAAACTTTCACTTAAGCTACAATTCAGTTGCTATTACTGAATACCAAAATATTCTACTGGGTGTGGTAGAGACACAGATGAATCAGCCACAGACCTGCCCTCCAGAAACGTACAGTTTAATAAAGGGGAGAGGAGATGGAGGTTGTTCTCAGTCATTAAAAACCCTCCTGCCTGGTCCCTTGTTTCCTCCCTCCACATCCCTGGTTTAGGTCTAACTGCTCCCTCTCCCTTAGTCACCACTGTTGGAGGCTGGGGGCTCTCATTCATTCAGTAGGATCCTGAGGTCACAGAGATGAGTAAATCAAGATGCTTGTGGTCTGATAGGGAGCTCGTCCCGCCCCACAGTTGAAGACAGGCCATCCCTGAGCAGATACCCTGAAGCTGCCACCCCTGTTGCTGGGGCCAAGACCATCAGCTCTGGGCTGGAGAAACCTAAGTCACCTTGCTAGCTGGGTTCTATACTGATAGATGGTGCCTGAGGTCCCCACCTTTGCATCAGCCTGTCCCAGACCAGCTAAACCACAGGCCTCTGGGGGTTGCAGCCGTTTCTTGCATGGTGATCCACAGGAGGATAAGAGGGGGCTCCGGTGACTGCTGGTGCCCTGACAACTCTCTAGCTCCCTGAAGACCCCATTCCTCTTGGATTTTTGATGGCCTTTTCCCTTGGGGGCCCTGGGAACTAGATTGCTTCCTCCTTACCCCCAAGCTATTTGTAAGAGAATTAACTAAAAGTGAGTAGGGGCCCAGAAATCAGAACTGGGTTTAGATCTTGCTCTGCTACTCCCTGTCTGTGCAACTAGGGCAAGGCACCTAACCTTTCTCAGCCTCAGTTTCCTCATCTGTAGAATGGGAATAACAACCTTGCTTATTACTTCATATTGTTGTTCAGAGACACAGAGGATACAGACAGAATTATTATCCCTAAACTGCCCTAAGCCTAACAGGGTAGTTGGACAAGCACACACAGTGTAATGTGTACCACACCAGAGGCAAGTTTGGGATGCAGTAGTGAGCAGAGTAAAGGTAAACTAATTCTAACAAGGATGAACTGCAGAGCTTCATGTCAGTGCTATGTGCAGAGCATGGTGGAAGCACCTCTCCAGGGCTTTGGCCGCTAGTGTTTCTTGAATACCTGACACTGTGTTTAGTATTTACCCATGTTTTATTTTTTAATTCACAACAAACCAGTGAGGTGTTATCATCCCATTTTACAGATGAACAAACTGGGGCTCCAAAAGGAGCATACATTGACCTGGCATAGGATTTGCTGAGCACCTACTACATGCTAAATTTTACAGATATAACAGTAAACAAGAGAGATCCAAGTCCCTCCCTCCTAGAGCTTACATTCCCCTCCCATGAAGCTCTGCAGTTCACACTTGCTCAAAATGAGGCTGAAATGTGCCAGAGCTCAGATTCAAACTCAGGTCTGAGGACCTCCTGGGCTTGTGCTTTTCCCACTCACTCCAGAACTCACTGTCTCTGAGGACCTTCCTCTCGTGGGAGGCACAAACTGTCCCTGCCAGCTCCTCTGAGGAATTCAGGGATTCGGGAGCGAGGCTGGATTAGGAGTAAGAGAGGAGCTCCTATTTCTGTAGAACCCCGTCTTTCACAAGCACTCTCCAACAGCCCTGCCCCAAAGAAAGGCGGCCTGCCTGACCCCTCAGATATTTTCCCCAGGGAGGGGTGGACGGAGGAGCTTCCCCAAGGGGATTTCAAGGGAGAGATAGTGCTGTCTGTGTTCAGGTCAGAGAGAGACACCCTCTTCCTGGCTTAGGTGGGGAATCCCTTTGGATTTCACTTGTCCTGTGGGAGGGGCCTGTTATTTTCCTAGTCCTCTAGGGAGGAAGTTAGGCCTGGGCTATGTCAGAGGATTAAATCAGGCTCCGGGGCTCTTGGGTGCAGGCCTCAGCCCTGCCCTCCCTCTGCCCTCAGCCTCAAGCTGCCTCTTGATGCCATGAGATCTGTGGCACTCCCACTGGGCGGTGACATTTTCTCTTAATCCAAGGAAACAATGAGAAATTTACAAGCCTCTTCCACTGAAGAAAAAAAGATACATATAGGATTACTCATTATAATATTTGCTTATAGTAGCAGTCACCTGGAAACAATCTAAATGGCCAGTGTTTTGGAATTAAATAAAATATGATAAAAGTATACATTCAGTGAAATAATATGCAGCCATTAAGAATCATATGGAGAAGAAAATTATATGAGTGCTTATAATTTAGTCACAACTCATGACTAAAACAATGTACACAAATATACAACATGATCCCATTTTTGTGTATATGTGCATAGAAAAATGTCTAGAAAGATGCACACCAAATGTGAACAGTAAAAATAAAAAGTGTGAGCAATAACGATCTCTGGGTAGTGGAACTGAAACTTCTGTTTTCAGTATTTCCAAATCTTTCAGCGAAAGAAATGTGTGTATTTTCTAATCACAGAGAGAAGAATCCCCACAATATATATTAGAGAGAGAAGAGACTATCTCTTTTTGGACCTGCACTTAGCTGGTTCCAGTCCCTACCTAGCCTTGGGAGGTTTGAAAGCGCAAGAGTAGTGTGGGATTGGGGACAGCTCGAGGAGAATGAGCTGCCCTCTGTTCAGTTCAGTCGCTCAGTCGTGTCTGACTCTTTGCAACCCCATGGACTGTAGCACGCCAGGCTTCCCCGGGTCTCATCTGAAATGTCATCTGTCATAAAGACCTCCTGACTGCATACCTGGGCCGAAGGAGGCCCCTCGCACATTCTCTCTCCCTCCCTCACCCCATTTTATTGTCTTCATTGCACTTAACTCTGTCTCCAGTGACCTGCTGCTCATCTATTCTGGGTGGTTATTCGTCCTCTCCACCAGAAGGCAGGCCTTGGGAGAGCAGGACCCCTGCCATCTTGCTCCTCTGACTTCCCATCAGGAGAAGAAACCTGAGAAAAATCTTGGTTTACAAGAAGCAGACCAGGCTGTTCAGCAGCCCTCTAAAATGGTTGTGGGCATTGATCCTAAGGCTGCAGGTGACCTGGAGAAAATGGGATTAACATCTTGGGAGTCTAGAGACAAGCTGATTACTCTCTCTGGGGACCAGAACTGATTGAAGCTCAGCAACACAGAGAACCTGGTCCAGCTTGGTAACAGCAGCTGCCAAATTGTTACATGTGCTGTGGAAGTGCCAGCTTTGTGCTTTCAGTTCAGTCGTGTCCGACTCTTTGCGACCCCATGAATCACAGCACGCCAGGCCTCCCTGTCCATCACCAACTCCCGGAGTTCACTCAAACTCATGTCCATCGAGTCGGTGATGCCATCCAGCCATCTCATCCTCTGTCGTCCCCGTCTCCTCCTACCCCCAATCCCTCCCAGCATCAGACTCTTTTCCAGTGAGTCAACTCTTCGCATGAGGTGACCAAAGTATTGGAGTTTCAGCTTTAGCATCCAGGATTTGGTGATGGACAGGGAGGCCTGGCGTGCTGTGATTCATGGGGTCGCAAAGAGTCGGACACAACTGAGCAACTGAACTGAACTGAACTGATCACTCCTTCTAATGAACACCCAGGACTGATCTCCTGTGCTTTACAGCTTATAAATGAGTGAAGTGAAGCTAGAAACAGTTTATCTGATCTTCCCTTACCCCTTCACTTCCAGAGCTCCTGAAGCTGCCAGCCCCATCTGTCCTCTAGCTCACGACTTGGGCTCCTCTCTTCTGAATCTGTTCCAGTCAGGTTCTCATCCCAACCATTCCACTGACTCTACCCTTGACCAAGAGCGCCTGTGCTTCCAAGACACTAAATCCAGTTATTAATTCTCTGTCCTCATATGACTTGACCTATCACAGTGACTTGCTCCATCCCCTCGAAATCCTTTCTCCTGGTTTCCTTCCTATTGTACTTGCTATTCCTTCTCAATCTCCTTTGCTGAGCAATTGAATGGAGCTTAGCCTTCATGAGGGCTTCCCTGGTGACTCAGATGGTAAAGAATCCGCCTGCAATGTGGGGGACCTGGGTTCGATCCCTGGGTTGAGAAGATACCCCTGGAGGAGGGCATGGCAACCCACACCAGTATTCTTGTCTGGAGAATCCTCATGGACAGAGGAGCCTGGCGGGCTACATACAGTCTATGGGGTCACAAAGAACCGGACACAGCTGAGCAACTACGCATACACACAGTCTTCATGAACTGAAGGCGGCTTGTATATTGACAGTTACCCCACTTGGTGACCTCCTCCTATACCATGGTTTCATAAGAACTACATGCTGAGCACTTGCAAATCTTCACTTCCAGTCCGTATCTCTCTCCCCTGAACTCCAGACACATATATCCACCTGCTCACTCACCTCTCCACTTGAGTGTCTAAAAGTCATCTCGTGCTTAACAAAACTGAGTTCCTTATCTCCTTGCCAGACATGCTCCATCATCAGGCTTCTGCATGCAAATAATGACTATTCCTTCTTATTTGCTCAAACCAAAATCTCAGGGTCCTCTTTGACTCCTTTATTTCATATTTCTCTTCTAAATCCATCAACGTATCCTGTTGGCTCTACTTTCTAGTATCTGACTAGATCTCAATACCTGTCCCCATGCCCCATTCTACCTCTCCAGTCCAAGCCACCGTTGTCTTTTCCAGGATTTCTGCAGTATCCTCCCAATTGGTTTGACCTGTGCTCCCCAGGTTACTCTCAACACAGCATCCAGGAGAGTGACCTTGTTAAAGTGTGAGACACATCATGTCCCTTCTCTGTGTAAAACTTTCCAGTGGCCCCCATTTTGAGTCAAAGCTCAAGGTCAGTGCTTGATGAGCTTCAGTGCTCTGCACACTCTGGAGCCTCTCACTGCCTCTCTGCTGCCCTCCCTTACTTCCACTTCACTCACTCTTCCCTGGACACACTCCCCTCCTCTCTGACCTTTACCATCTCAGACAGGCTCTTCCCTTCAGGCCGTTTCACGTGCTGTTGACCCCACTGGGAGGCTTATTCCCCTCTTATTCTCAGGGTGCATGTCCTCATTTTTCCAGGTCTTTGTTCACAAGTCACCTTCTCAGATGTCTGGGCTTCCCTGGCTACAATATTTACAGTTTTAGCACTCCTTCCCACCTTCTGCTCCAACATTTCCTTCTACCATCTTTTGCTTTGTTTTTCTTCCAGAGCAGTTAACTTTCCTGATTCCTATTTAATTAATTTATTTGGTTGGTTGGTCTTCAAGTTCCACAGGGGCAGGGTTTTCATCTGTTTTGTCCCGTGCTATATTTCTAGAGTCCGAGGACAGTGCCTGGCATATGGTAGGTGCTCAGTAAATATTTGGTGAATGGATATATGAATAAAAATGTATGATGGGGGCTTCTCCAGTGGTCCAGTGGTTAAGACTCCACACTTCCACTGCAGGGGACATGGGTTTAATCCCGGGTCAGGGAACTGAGATCCCATATACCACATGAGATGCCCACCCCCACCCACCCCCCGCAAAAAAAAAAAAGTATGACAGAACCATTTACTGTTTATGTAAGGCCTTGAGACGAGGGGAAAGAGGTTTCTGCCAGCGAAAGAGTGTCAATGAGCCGAATGAGAAAGAACTGCCCTGGGCAGGAGAATACCCCTGTGTGGATGTCAGAGGCCTGTTTCTGCCTTGAGCCCCATGCAACCAACTCCCAGCTGAGTTGCCACAGATGAGCACTCATCACTCAACTTCCAGTCAGGTTTACGTTGCCCCAGGGCTCCCACTTAGTGTTCTCCTTTAATCACTTACTTTCCTTTCTACCTACAGGAGCCAGTTTGCAGGCTGTTGAAGGAAAAGAACAATAAGACTGTGTCTAGTTTAAAACTTCTCAACTTAAAAGGCCTTGAAATGTATTCAGTGAAGACCCAGAGGGCTGCAAGTGTTGGCAGGCAAATAAAATGAAGGTGCGGGAAATCGTGTTGACTTCTTGGTTAGAGTGAGAGCTCGGGACAGTGAAGAACAGCTAAGTATTGAGGAATGGGTCAGCAGAGGTGGCTGTCTAGTCTTCAGACCCAGGAAGACAGTGCTTCCCTTGGGAAAACCTGGCCACCTCCCCCACGACAGTCAGTCCAGGGCCCACAGCCTGGTCCTCCCCTGCTTTCCTCCCTCCAAGCCTTTCCTCTTCTTTGGTCTCTCTGGAGGTTCTACCCTGCCTGCTGAAGTCAGAGCAGACCTTGGCAGAGTGTTTGGGCTTTTTCTTTTTTTTTAAAGCAAGAATGGTTTGGTTCTAAATCTAGAGGAATATATAGGATGCGTCCAGCATATAGGGGTCTCTGTTTCTGTGTTAAATCACAGTCCAAATTTTAAAAAGTGAAAATATTCAGTAAATAATGAATGTGGGGGGAATGTGGGACAATGTGTACTGCTGATGTGATTGGAAAAGGGGCCACTTTTAAAAATGTATCCAGCTTTTGTCCAAGCAGTTCTACCATCTGGAATTTATCCTCTGGAAATAAACACATTTTTGCAAAGGTGGATGAATAAAGATATTTATAACTGCATTGTTTATAATAGAAAAAAAGGAAACATTGGAAAGCCCAACAGAAAGGAGTTGGTTGTTTAAAATCTGGCATATCTACACAAAGACATGTCATGCAGGCAGCAGCATGACCTGGGGGTGTATATATATTAATAAGAACAATGTTTGCATATACTGCTAGGTTTTAAAAAAAAAGTGTGGTCAGGCCACTCAGAAGAGCTCTTCTCTTTTTTGTTTTGTTTTTTAAATATAATTTTTTTTATTTATTTTTGGCTTTGCTGGGTCTTCATTGCTGCTCAGGCTTTTCTCTAGCTGCAGAGAGTGGGGTCTATTCTCCATCTGTGATGCGAGGGCCTCTCATTGCGCTGACTTCTCTTGTGGAATATGAGTTCTAGGGCGCACGGGCTTCAGTAGCTGCAGCACGTGGGCTCAGTAGTTGCGGCTCCCCGGCTCTAGAGCACAGGCTCAGTAGTTGTGGCACACAGGCTTAGTAGCTCATCGGCATGTGGGATCTTCCCAGATCAGACATTGAACCCATGTCTCCTGCATTGGCAGCTAGATTCTTTACCACGGAGCCACCAGGGAAGCCCAGAATGGCTGTTCTCTTGCTCTTGGTACATGCCCTGCTGGATCAGTGCCTGCTTCTCCTACACCCTCTTCACATGACTGACCTTCCTATATACTTGCTTGCCACAGGCCCCAGCTAGAGATTGATCTTGTCCAAGAGGCAGTGAAGGGCGTGCCCCTCTGCTAGTTTCCCTGGTAACCGATGAGCCAACCTGCCATCTATTCCCCCTGTAACAGGCAGTCTCCCCTCCCCCCGAAGGCTGCCTCCTTGTCCTGCTCACCATCATATGGTGGGGTGTTGCTCCAGGACTTTGCTTTACACTTGTAAGATGGATCCTCCTATCTGTTATATCATTGGTGTCTCTGTCACAGACTCCAGGCTCTTTTTTCAGTCTTGAAATTAGGCAAGTACAGGCCTTATAGGCCTGTGAGATGCAGCCCAACAGAGAGAAAAAGAAAAATGGAAAAATCTTAACAAAACACGCAAGGAAAGTAGCTTTGTACTCAGACTAGTGGGTTTAAATCGAGATCTGTCTCTGAATCCACATGAGAACTCAGGCAAGTGATGTGATCTCCCCAAGCCTCTGTCTCCTACCTGTAAAATGGGCATAGTAAGGCCTGCCTCGCAGAGTTGTGAGGATTTAGTGGGATTAACACCTCTAAAGGCCCAGCTCAGAGTCCAAAATGTAGTGAGTGCTGGTGGTATTCAGATGAGACATGAACCAGTAGTACTTTTCCTGGGTACCTGTGAGGAAGCCTGAAAACATTCTGCAAATTCATCGACAATTATTGATTTTATTTGGCTGGTTAGGATTATAGATGATTTTCAACATTTTAAAATTTTTCTGCAAGGAATACATGTTACTTATGGTGACTGAAAAAAAAAATATGCAGCCTAAATGAGAATTGTGTTTTATTCCATGAATTTTATGAGGACTTCAAGCCTGGGAGTCAGCCTCTCACATAGCTCTGAGGGACTGTTCTCAAAGGGGTAAGGTAAGGGAGGAGCCAGGATACAAAGGAGTTTTGCCAAAAAGAGCAAGTAATAATAAGAACATCAAAAAATTACTGTTAATTAAAGAAAACCAGATATCTCAAGTTAATGAATTTAGCACTTTTCTGTGTATGGGAAGATGCAAGAGTTTGGGCTCATTGAAATCCTTCCTTTGACATGCACCTTAGCTGTCTAAGGCCAGTATTCTGGCCAGTATCTCGGCTCACTGTTGCGAGTGGTGGTAATGATTGACTGCTTGATGGTCGTCGCATCCCTTGTTTGCTGACATGGCAGGCAATATTTTTCATCCACACTTATATAATGATGATGTAATTTTTAAAAAGGAAGTAACAGTTGAAAAGGTTTAAAAGAAAAAACAAACTTCAGGCAGGCCAACTGAGCGGTCTCCAGGGCAAAGCTCCCAAGGATTGAGGTAGAAGGTAGTGGAGAGGGGTAACAGGCAGTGGGTGAAGGAAAAGGATGGTTAGGCTTGAGGGCTGGTGCCCACTTAGATGTACCTCAGAGGTAAGGCTCCAGACCTCACAAGCACGTTCCCCACTTTGCCACGCCCCCACCACCACCCAGGGAGCCTCTGGTAGGAGATATGGTGACCCATCAGATGAGAATGGGTGTATACAGTCGCCGTTGGCTGCTGAGACAACCTGACCCCTGCACCTGCGGGGAGGGACCTGTGGCTCCAGCCATGGGCTCAGCTCTTGGCCCACCCTCAGAATCCATGCTCAAGGGCAGGGTCTCTCAAGCAAATACAACCTGCTGGGAAAGGGATCTGGTGATGACAGCCCAAGGGCTGCTCTGCCATGCCCCGTCCCCACGCCTACTCCCACCCACCAGCTGCTGGCCAGTGATATCAGGAGACTTCTTCCACATGAATGAGCTATGTGTTGCCCATGCCGGTTTATTGAGCATTCTTAGGGCATGGCTTGCCCACCTGGGTGAATTTTCAAAATAATTAAATTTAATCCCATCATACAGCCATTGTTATTGGATTTGTTTTTAATAAATTTTTATTTTATCAAATTTATCAAAATAATGCACACATATGGTTTAAACAAAATAGAGGCCTATAATATTAATAAAAATCCTCTCTCGATGTTTTTCTGCTCTACTCTATTCAGAGAATAGAGTTCACCTTTTATTATTTTCTGTTTCTATTTATGATGTTATTTCTTGATTTACCAGTTTTAGACCTCTGTGGACTTCTTGTGGCAGCTGAGAATTGAGCTCACCTA
Organism: Moschus berezovskii; assembly: GCF_049115385.1. Taxonomy (NCBI): domain Eukaryota; kingdom Metazoa; phylum Chordata; class Mammalia; order Artiodactyla; family Moschidae; genus Moschus; species Moschus berezovskii. Next base: position 91,318,121 of record NC_142467.1, read on the forward strand.
CAAAACCACCTCCAGTTCTTCTTCCATCCTTCCAGTAAGACTAACAAGATTTTTGGTTAACTCAATACATAGTGAATGTAGACATTCTTTACTGCTGTGCTAAGTCATGTGTGATGTATCTGTCCTTGAGTTCTGGAGGAAAAAAAATTAATTCTTTGATAATTTTCTCCTCTCTGTTTTACCTATTGAACCTACTGGATTAATCATCTAATTTTCTTATGTTTTCTTTTCTATTTCCGCTCCGTTTGTCATTTGGAAATACTTTCTTGATTTTTAAAATTTTTGGCTTTTATATTTTTAATATACAAGTACTCATTCTTGTTTCTGATTGCTTCTTTTTACAATATTACAGTTTTGTTTTATGGATACACTATCTCCCATTTATTTCTCTGAAGGTATTACTTTTCATTTGTCTGTTGGTTTTGTTTTAATATTTTTCTATTCTCTAAATTGTCTTTGTTTCCACCTGGCTTCTTTTTGTTTTCTCTCTCTCTCTTCCACATTGGAAGTTTTCCTCAAATATCAGAAATATCTATTGATATTTATGAGTGAAGCAATAAAAAGCTGAATTAAACTGTATTTGGGGAAAACTTGACTGGGACATCACTCTAGGAAGCAAGCCAGTCTTTTCATAAACAAGCCTCTAAATGTCAGACTCTTTTCTCTAGAGCTGGCTTTCTCCACCTCAGCATGTTGTAGGATGGTTAGCAGTATCACTGAACTGTGCTCACCGGGTGCCATTAGTAACCCCCCTCCCAGAATTGTGATAACCAAAAATATCAATAAACCTCACCAAATGTTCTCTGGGGAGCAAAATTACCTCCTTGAGAACCATTGCTCTAGAGCTACACAGCCTCTCAAGAGAAGTATTCTAACTCCTATTCCAATTACTGTTACTGCCTAACAAACCACACCAATACTTAGTAGCATAAACAGCAACCAGTTTGTTGTGCTGCAAGTCAGGAATTGGGGAAAGGCATGGCTCTTCTCTGCTCGACGGTGTCTGAGATGGCTGAAAGTTGGAACCAGCTGCAGCTGAAGGATCCACTTCCAAGATGGCTCTTCACTTGGCAGGGAGAGCTGGAACACTGGGTGCAACAGGACTGGAGACCAGGTAGACGACACATGGCCTCCCAGGGCAACAGCCTGGTAGTTGGACCTCTTGTGGTGTAGCTCAGGATTCTAGTGTGAATGTTCCTTTCAGCAATATGGAAGCTGCAGGGCCTTTTATGGCCTGGCTTTGGAAGTCACATAACATCACTTCCCCTGTAATACAAGCCCACCCAAATTAAGGAAAGGAGAAGAGTTCTCCCTCTCAAAAAGTGTCAAACATCTTTGTAGCCATGTTTTAAGTTCACTGTACTTTGTTACAGGATGATACACGCCTGGGCAAGGTGGGGTATACAGACTTGCTGTCACTCCTGCATTTACATCCTTGTGTTCATCTGCCCTCTCTTCTGCCAGGGTCGCTACCATTTAGTGTCTCCTGCTGTGTTGGACAGAGTATGACGTGGGAGGATTCCAATCGCCCTGGTTCCTTTCCCTACCCTCTTTGTACTTGACCCCCACCATCATAATACCTGGGCTCCCCAAAGTCTGAGCTCCCCCATGGTTCTGAGACAGAAGTGGCTTGCCGCATGTCAGTCTCCCCCTCTGGGAGCCCTTAAGAGACTAACTTTTTCCATATCAGCCCTCCCTCATTCTTCCATCTGCTTTCCAGTTTCCCAGAGTTTGCTGAGATTTCTCATCTGCTAATGTCTCTTTACCTTTCTGTTTGCTCTTGAGCATATATACCATTTTACTTCTTGTCTTGGCATTTTTAGTGACACTTCAGGAGAGAAAGGAGGTAGAGACATGTGAATAACCTGGTATGTCTAATGGTATCTTGTTACACTTCTTTTGAATGGATGTGTGTGTGTGTGAGTGTGTATGCGCGCACGCTCAGTTTTATCCAGCTCTTTGCAACCCTCTGCGAGGCCCTTCTGTCCATGGGATTTTCCAGGCAAGAATACTGGAGTGGGTTGCCATTTCCTTCTACAGGGGATCTTCCCGACCCAGGCATTGAACCTTGGTCTGTTATATCTCCTGCATTGGCAAGTGGGTTCTTTACCACAATGCCACCTGGGAATCCCCTTGAGTGGATATATGGTATCTCTAAATTGTGTTATAATCTTCCCTTCCCTGTTGAAGCTCTGTTAAGTAGTACAGTGACCACATTTAATGTGTTATTGATAATTTAGAATCTTCTTTATGAACATACATGTTTACTTTGGAATTATTAAATTAAGTAAAGCTATCTGTCCCCCTTCATGTTGAGGATGCAGATCACTGTACCAAAATTCCTTAAACCTTATTTCATGGACATCTCTGTCTCTGACTGCCTCTTTTCCCATTTATATGTGGTGAGGGGGCCATATTACAGCACATTAACTTCTAATTTACTCCTTTTAAATGGCTACTAAACTAGATGACCATGAAGGATATGGACTTCCCTGGTGGATCGACAGAAACGAATCTGCCTGCAAAGGCAGGAGATGCAAATTCGATCCTTGGGTCGGAAATTTTCCCTGGAGGAAGGCGTGGTGACCCACTCCAGTATTCTTGCCTGAAAAATCCCATGGACAGAGGAGCCCGGGGGGCTACAGTCCATGCATGGGGTTACAAAGAATCGGACACAACTGAAGTAACTTAGGACGCACACATGCAGGGTATCCCCCACCAGCCTGCCCCTACACATTTTCTACCCTTTCCCACGCCTCCCAGTATTTGACCTTTGTGGATTGCACCAACCAGGCTCCGTGCCCTTGTGCTTCCAGTTGGGTTTGGCCAGATGAAGGCCCCTGCAGGAGATAAGAGAGTAATGTTGGGATGTATTAGGGTACTTTATCCACCCCTCCCCCCACCAGCTCCCTCCCTTGCCAGGCCTCAGGTCAGGTCTGTTCTTCTCCTTAAAGCCACTGCAACTCCCCGCAGCCCTTCCCTGTAGCTCTCTCAGGGTCCTAGTAACAGTCCCACCTCCTCCTCCCTCCAGGCCATGGTAACAGCTCCCCACTGTCACTGGCTCCAAAGTGTTTCTCCTTCCCTCGACGCTGCCCACCCCCTTGGAAACAGTCCTTCCTTAAGCTCTGCTCTTTACCTGTGCAGTATGTGTCTGTTTTCTACTGGGACCCTGCCCAGACTGAAACTTCTTCTGATTTGCTTCTAAAACAAGAATGGTCCCTGCGTGAGCCCTGAAGCATCTGCTTTGAAATGTTCTGTGTGAGCTCACTGACATCTCTGGGTTACTCAGGGGCTTTTGAAAATTCACTTCCTAGTTGTTAAGCAGAATAGATAGTAGACGGTACGGGATTAGTGACGTCTTCATATGGGGAAATGTTACTGGAGTGTTTTGAAAAGGAAAATAAGCATGTAAATAGAAGGAAACCAGGAGAGAGAATTTTTGATGACTTTCAGAAATTATATGACGAGCTGGAAAATATCAGGGGTTTTAGAAAAGGATTAAATCCCTTCCTGCATAACAGATCCTTGCTGGGTCTTAAGGTAAAGTGGGTATTTGGGGGACATCCAGAGCAATTCTGAGTGGGATTCCCCCAGTGTGACATTAGAAGTCCCTCAGTTCAGACCTGCCAGGCCTCTGTGCTTCCCGGTCAGTAGCTTCTCTGATGCTTTTGCTCTGGGAAGTGCCATGTGCTTGTCTGTCCACTAGAGCCCAGTGAGGCTCACGGCCCTGCAGCAGCATCAGGGCTCACATCCTACAGCAGCCGAGCCTCTCCTGTGGCACCTCTGAGCTCAGCCCTCACAACTCACCTTCTGGAATGCTCTCTGGATTCTCTTACCTCCTCACCTGCTGTCCAGTCAACCCTTGGTGAATTTATGCACTCCTTTCAAGCAAGAACTCTTCCTGGCCACCCATTTCCTAAAGCAGAAAAAGGAAATGTATCATAAATACTTCTCAAAGATGATGACGGGAAGGGGTAGTGTCACTCTGGCTGGCCACGGTTGCCACTGTGGCAGTTCACAGACAGGCGGTGAGGTGGCATGTGGAGGCTGATGTCCCAGCCAGGGCCAGCACAGGCACAGCCCTCAAGGCCCAACCTCCCCAGCCTACACCAGCAGACTCCTGGACCCTCAGCACTCCTGGGCAGGAGGAAAAGGCCTGGAGGCATTACCCTGTTTCACAGGAAGGAGCCCAAAGCCAGGAAAATCGAGAGTTGCAACTTCAGTCGAGAGACATGCTTATACCCTGGCTTCCTTATTCATGATTCTCTTACCTCTAAGGACTTTTTTTATTAATAAATAAAATTATTTTATTAATAATTTGAGGAGTGGGGACTGGGCAGTTGGAGAAGGGTTTGTTATTTTCAGTGTGGCTACCCTCAAGTGATGTAGCCTTTTTCAGTTCACCTTATTCTCTTTCAACCTACACCACTCTGTGTCCTTCAGCCAAGTGAGCCCAACCAAGGCCCCCAGCGTCCCACCCAACAGAGGTGCAAGAGGCCCCAGGCCCTATCCTGTTCATTCTTGCTCTGTAAATGTACCGCTGGGAGACAGATATGTAGGAACGTGGCCAGAATAGCCAGCCCCTGGCTGTAAAGTGGAGGACCCTGGAGGACTGGGGGAGGTTTCTGGGGCCTCTCTGCACTCCTCCCATAGCCAAAGGTTCAAGGTCCGTGCACTTCTGGGAGGGTGGATGGGCCCCCAGCGGGCAGAACACTTGTATAGTCTGTAAGTCCATGTCCTGTCTTGTCCTTTCCAAACTGCCCATAGTTTGCTTCAGTTCAGTTCAGTTGTTCAGTCATGTCCAACTCTTTGCGACCCTTTGGACTGCAGCACACCAGACTTCCCTGTCCATCACCAACTCCTGGAGCTTACTCAAACTCATGTCCATTGAGTCAGTGATGCCATCCAACCTTCTTATCCTCTGTTGTCCCCTTCTCCTCCCACCTTCAATCTTTCCCAGCATCAGGGTTTTTGCAGTGAGTCAGTTCTTTGCATCAGGTGGAAAAGTATTGGAGTTTCAGCTTCAGCATCAGTCCTTCCAATGAATATTCAGGATTGATTTCCTTTATGATAGACTGGTTGGATCTCCTTGCAGTCCAAGGATCTCTCAAGAGTGTTCTCCGATACCACAATTCAAAAGCATCTGTTCTTCAGCATTCAGCCTTTATAGTCCAACTCTCACATCCATACATGACTACTGGAAAAACCATAGCTTTGACTAGACGGCCCTTTGTTGGCAATAATGTCTCTGCTTTTTAATATGCTATCTAGGTTTGTCATAGCATTTCTTCCAAGGAGCAAGCATCTTTTAATTTCAAGGCTGCAGTCACCATCTGCAGTGATTTTGGAGCCCAAAAAAAAATAAAGTCTCTGTTTCCATTGTTTCCCCATCTATTTGCCATGATGTGATGGGACCGGATGCCATGATCTTAGTTTTCTGATGTTGAGCTTTAAGACAACCTTTTCACTCTCCTCTTTCACTTTGATCAAGAGGCTCTTTAGTTCTTCTTCGCTTTCTGCCATAAGGATGGTGTCATCTGCATATCTGAGGTTATTGATATTTCTCCTGGCAATCTTGATTCCAGCTTGTGCTTCATCCAGCCCAGCTTAGGGTGTGCCAGAATTCAGCCATTGCTTGGGTGGCTGCCACTAACCACATGGAATAGAAGGAAAATTCTGAACCCAGGCACGTGCACCAAGCCTGACGTGGTCCTCAGCAAGATGTTGCAAATTCCTAATCTGGACACAGAGGCCAGAGAGTTTGTGCATCATCTAGAGCCCAGAGTGAGCTGTTACACACAAACATAGACACCTTGAATGGAACCTACACACCCTGCCTTGCCTGAGGAGGGGCCATGGCCCACTTGATTCCCATCATGCACCACTGCAAACTGACGCAACCAGCTTTCAGCAGACCCTGCCAGAGAAGAAACACATCACAACAGCATACTCCTCAGCCCAGGCAGGAGGCTTCATCACATCAACAGAGTTGGACTTCTCACCCCAGCATCTCACTCTATCAAGCTGGAAGTGCCTTTTATCAAGACCATTTACAGCCTCTTAGTAGATCTGCTTCTCCCAAGAAATTAAACCAATGGCTTTCAATCCTGGCTGCACATTACAGTTATCTAGAATATTGAAAGTACTGATGCCTGGACCTCATCCTCACTCCAGAGATACTGACTGAATTGATCTGGGCTTTTATAAAAAAAAGAAATTTAAGTGTTTATTGACTGGTAATATATATGCAAAAAAATAATAAGAAAAAAAAATGAGTGTAAAGCTTGGTGAATTTTGACAAAGTGAATTTATCCTAAGCTGCTTCCAGGTCAAGAAACATCACTTGCATCCCCTGGTGCCCCAAAGCATAACCACCATTCTCATTTCTAATGGCAGAAATTTAGTTTTACCTGTTTTATGCTTTATATTATGTTCAGTTCAGTCAGTTCAGTCGCTCAGTCGTGTCCGACTCTTTACGACCCCATGAATCACAGCACGCCAGACCTCCCTGTCCATCACCAACTCCCAGAGTTCACTCAAACTCATGTCCATCGAGTCAGTGATGCCATCCAGGCATCTCATCCTCTGCTGTTCCCTTCTCTTCCCGCCCCCAATCCTTCCCAGCATCAGAGTCTTTTCCAGTGAGTCAACTCGTCGCATGAGGTGGCCAAAGTATTGGAGTTTCAGCTTTAGCATCAGTCCTTCCAGTGAACACCCAGGATTGATCTCCTTTAGAATGGACTGGTTGGATCTCTTTGCAGTCCAAGGGACTCTCAAGAGTCTTCTCCAGCACCACAGTTCAAAAGCATCAATTCTTCGGCGATCAGCTTTCTTCACAGTCCGACTCTCACATCCATATATGACCACTGGAAAACCATAGCCTTGACTAGACGGACCTTTGTTGGCAAAGTAATGTCTCTGCTTTATAATATACTATCTAGGTTGAATATATTCTATTTTTTATATTATGTAAGTAGAATCAAATAGAATATATTCTTTTATATCTGGCTTCTTCTGCTCAACATTGTATTTGTGAGGTTCATCAAAGCTGTTTTACAATTGCTTGTAGTTGTTGTAGCTTGTTCATTCTCATTGCTGTAGGTTGTTCCACCATGTGGATGTTCCTCTGCTTCTCTGTATTTGACTTTCTGGGTGGTAGTTGGCCATTTGGGGTTATTATGACTATTGCTGCTATGAGCCTTCATTGGTGTCTTAGAGCACGTTTGCTTGCGTTTCTGTTGGGTCCATACTTGGACATGGAGTTGCTGGGCAAGTATGAAAACCAGTCTGTACAGCTTTAGTACCTTATGCCAAATAATTCCCAAAGTGACTACACCAATTTATACTTTCTCAGTGATGTGTGAGAGTTCTGGTTGCTCTACGTCTTTGCCAGTGATTGGTGTTTTCTAACTTTTTCATGTTAGCCATTCTGGTGGGTGTGTGATGATATCAGAGTGTGGTATTTAATTTGCATTTCCCTAATGACTAATGGAGAAGGAAATGGCAACCCACTCCGGTGTTCTTGCCTGGAGAATCCCAGGGATGTCAGAGCCTGGTGGGCTGCCGTCTATGGGGTCACACAGAGTCGGACACAACTAAAGTGACTTAGCAGCAGCAGCAGCAGCAATGACTAATGCAGTTGAGCACCTTTTCACATGTTAGCCATTAGGTCCTCTCTTTGCAAAGTGCCTGTTGAAGTGTTTTGACATGAGTACTTTTAAGAAGTTCCTTAGGTGGCTCTAGTGTGCAGCCAAGGTTACAAACCATTGAGCTAAACCACAACTTCATATCTGTTATTCTGCTTCTCAGTGTTCTGCCTTTGAGCTTAGAGTATTTTGGATCTGAGGGACCTAATGGACATGGAGAAAGATGCCTGATACCTGCCATGCCACGATGAACCTCCCAGAAAGAAGCAAGAGATTGGAGCTAGAGTTCAGGCAGTTGAAAATCTTTGGGAATGTGGTCTCCACTTCAGACGGGTTCAGGGAGGGCCCGTGGTGTCCACAGCTGCCACAGGCATTTCCTGACCACAAAAATTACCCCTTTCTGGTCCCCGTGGAGCTCTAGGCAGTCATGTGGAGGAAGTGGAGGGGCCCCATGCCAGGTACTTCCCAGTTTCCAGGCCAGCATGAATGGGACACAGCTCGTGTGGCATTGTGGTCAGGCTGAGGGCAATGGAGCATGTGCTCCATGTGAAGCTGGGGGAGGCCTGCTGTCTGTGGCCTCTGTCCTGGGTCAAAAGGCAGCCTGTGGGGCGCTTCCACATGAGGCCAGGCTTGGCTAGCTCCTGAGTTCTACAGGTTTGCATATCAGTCCCAGTTGTTTCCCTCACCTGTACTGGTCTTCTCTGTCCTCTGTGCCCTACCTTGGGGGCCCTGCTCCAGGACCTTCCTTGGCCTTCTTCCCTGTGCTTGCCTTACTCCTCTGAACTTCTGCAGCACTTAGAGTGAGAACACCCAGTGTGGCTCCCAGTTACACCCTGCCTTTTATTAAGTCTTCATTGTGTCATCTGTGCTCATCTCCTCCCCTGCTGCAGCCTCATCCAGGACTGCTGGACACTTCTCTGTGCTCCCCCACAGTGGATCAAGTGGCACTTGGTAGCTCAGTGATAGTGTCCTCCAAACTGGAAAGGAAGATGCAAAAAAATACAGATTACATACAGAGTCCTTCCCTCAGCCTGGAGCTCCGCAGGTATCAAGCAGTGCTATCCCGTGAGGGCTCCGTGTAGGCACACGTGCCGCTCATCTGGTAGAGGGCTCAGATGCTGGTGCCTGACTGGGTGTGCATACCCTGATGGAGTTTACCACAGTGCCCAGAGCTGGCACCATGTGTCCTTGAAAAGAGCAGAGTCCACCTTCTGCTGACTGAAGTCCTGCCAGCTCTCTGACGTGAGATGAGGTCCGTGGAGGCATGTGGGCAAAGTTGACAGTTTGGAGCCTGGTGAGCACAGAGCCAACTCTGGGCTCTTGGTTGTTCCATGTCCCCTGGATTCAGGCCCATCTTGGAAATTGCTCTGGATATAAAGCATTTCATGTCCGATAGTCCAAGTGCAGATGCTATGGTTCCCTTGATTGGCCCAAATGGTAGCCTGAACCAACCAGGAACCAGAGTGCTATCTGAAGCTTGAAAGAGCACTCTCCCGGCAGTGTGTGAGAGCTCCAGTTGCTTCATATCCTTGTCGGCAACTTGCATTTCCTGTTTTCTTCATATTGACCATCCACGTATCATAAAGTGAGAGACCGCTCTCTTCCCATTGACCCTGCACCCCTTTCTCTCCCCTTTCACCCAGCCCCCTATCCATCAGTCAAGCCATTCAGCTCTCTCAAACCTGGGTCTTCAAACTCTCCTTCTCCCCCGGCTCCTGGGGTGCAGTACTTGGCATGCCCCCGTCTCCATCATCCCTCCATCCCCTCCATCCCTTTCCCCATGGGGATGTTTCCCTCCGTCCCCTTCCCCATGGAGTACAACCATGCTGTCTGCCTCTCGTGGCCAAGATTCTGGAAGGAGACATCTCCTCTCCTCTCTTCCTTCTCCTCACCTGCTCATTTATTCAGCAAGTATTCATTTTATCCCTGTCTGCGCTGGGCAGAGCAGGTTCAACAGTGAACGAGACTACGTGGCCCTGCTCTCATGAAGCTTGTAATCAAGTAGGGAAGAGAGGCATAAATCATTACCAAGTGCTAATGGAGGGGCTACCACAGCCCAACAGCACAGACCAGTTCCTTTCTGCCCTCGCGCACCTGCAAATGTCTGCTCTTCTTTTGGGGCACAGCTCACGTGCACCTCATCTGTGCTGCCTTCTCCACACTGTACCTGAAGACAGTGTGGCCCGCTGCGCCCACAGAAGCCTTGGGTATAACTACTTTCCACAGAGGTTGAAATCTCAGGGGAGACCAGACTACGCTCACTTTAGTGCCTCCTCCTACCTGGCACAGAGCCCAGCACATCAGCAGTGCTCTAGATGAATGCACGTCTTGGCCAAGGCTGAGCCAAAGTGTGTGAACATCTTCAGGGCCTGAGGATCCACATATTCCTTTTTCCTTTTTTTTAATAGCCTTTTGGTTCTTCGAATCATTGTAAATTTTGGTCACAACAATGAATTTACTTAGCAATATTGAACTGTACATTTACAAATGGTTACGAATGTAAATTTTGTGTTATGTGTATTTTACCACAATTTTAAAAAACCATAGTGCAAAGATTAAGTATTGCAAAAAATGAGGAAAAGGTCCATATTATTAAGAAATAAAGGACAAATGATTTGATTCAGCAAAATTGGATTAAAAATAAGTAGTTTGGGACTCCCCTGGTGGTCTAGTAGCTAAGACTCTGTGCTCCCAATGCAGGGGGCCCAGGTTTGATCACTGGCCAAGGAACTAGATCCCTCATTCACAACTAAAAATCTTGATCTCCATGCTGAAACTAAGCACAGCCAAATAAATATTTTAAAAAATAATAATTAGTTTGGATTAGGGAAATGCAAATCAAAACCACAATGAGATGCCACTTCACACCCTTTAGAATGACAATTATTAAAAAAAGAAAGAAAGAAAATTAACAAGTATTGGGGAAGGTGTGGAGAAATTAGAACCCCTATGGAAGGACTGATGCTGAAGCTGAATGAAGCTGCAGTACTTTGGCCACCTGATGCAAAGAACTGACTCATTGGAAAAGACCCTGACGCTGGGAAAGACTAAAGGTAGGAGGAGACGGGGACGACAGAGGATGAGATGGTTGGATGGCATCACTGACTCGATGGACATGAGTTTGAGCAAGCTGTGGGAGCTGGAGTTGGTGATGGACATGGAAGCTTGGCATGCTGCAGTCCATGAGGTTGCAAAGTCAGACACAACTGAATGACTGAACTGAACTGATGCCCTGCCACTGTGGAAACGGTACAGCCATTGTGGAAAATAGGATGGCAGTTCCTCAAAAAATGAAAAATAAACTTAGCATATAATCCAGCAATTCTACCTCTGGTAGAATCAAAAAGAGCTAAAACCAGAGTCTCAAAGAGACATTTGTATACTCATGTTCATATTAGCCTAAAGGTGCAAACAGTTGACAGGTGTCCGTTGACAAATGAATGGATAAACAAAATTCAGTATATACATACATGGAGTATTATTCAGCCTTAAAAAGGAGTGAAATTCTGTCACATGCATGAGTGAAATTCCTGAAATTCATGCTCCATGGATAAACCTTGAAAACTAAAGCTATTTCACTTTCTAAAGTAGGAAGTGAAATAAGCCAGACACATAAGGGCAAATATTGTATGATTCAACTTATATGAGGTACCTAAGTAGTCAAATTCATAGAGAGAGAAAGGAGAATGGGGGTTACCAACCACCGGCAGTAGGAGGGAGTGAGGAATTAGCTTACTGGGTTTGGAGTCTATGTTGAGGATGATGAAAAAACTCTGGAGTCGGATGGTAGTGATGGCTGCACCACAATGTAAATGTACTTAATGTTATTGAATGGCACACTGAAGAATGGTTAAAATGGTAAATGTTATGTTATATATATATTTGCCATTATAAAGTAATTTGAGTACACTGTAGACATTTTAGAAACTATTGATAAGCTCAAAAGGAAAAAAATCAAATCATTCATAATCTTACCAGCTAGAGAAAGCCTGCTGTTAAAATTTCAGTGTGTATCTTCCCATTCCTTTCTCGTTCTCTCTCTTTAAAAAAAAAAGTGAGTGTGTGTGTGTGTGTATCTTTGGAGACCACACTGGACCTTTAGAAAGCCTCATCACATGTCCCTCGATTGTCTTAATTGTTCCTGTTGATGCTGCTTCCTCCTTTCCAGACATTCAAAATGAGGCTATCCTTGTTTTGTACAGCAATCCTTTGAACAATTTCTCACGCCTGTTATAATTTCACTGCTTCTAGGGTTACTCTTCACTGAAAATGCCCATTTCTTCCATGGGTGTGAAATGTGGTACAGAGCAGGCCTGATAATATGTCTGAAGGGGTTGGAGAGAACAGCAAGTGCCTCTCCCACTTTCTCAGATATCGCAGGTCTTAGATACGTACTTCTGAGCATGTCAGCTTTCTTGGATGGTGCAGTTGCTGTGGCTCCTGCAAAAGTCGCTGACAACTAAGCGCTAAGCCTGTTGGTCCAGGCTGCACATGTGCACAGGTCCACGTGCACTGCTTTGGGCGGGTGCGGTGGGGGGGTCCTTGCTTCTTGGACCTGGTGCTGAGCCTCACATTACTGCTGTTGATTCTAGCTCCTAGATCCAGGTTCTGCAGCCAAGAGCCTGTAGTGCCAGGCCCCAGTGAGCAGATCACCCCTCTCCACTGTGAGGGAGTGCAGAAAGGAGTAGGGTCCCATAGACTCTACGCCTGCTGGGTCCTGGGAGAAGTAGCCACTTCCTCTCTTCCTCCCTTGAGAAGTGGGCCTTCTTCTTCACACCAGGCACCACTCTGCCCTTCACAGCCCTGAGTCGGCAGGAATGAGCCCAGCTGTCAGAAATAAGGGTGCCTTCCCCCACATGGGCTCTGTGGGCCTTGGGGGCTGCCCTCAGGCCTGGCCTCCAGAGCTGTGCCACAGCTGTCGCACCGTGTGGAACTGCTCCCAGACCCTCACATCCGGGCCCAGCTGCAGCCTCCCTCCCCAGCTTTGCCACCTGGTCCAGGAGCCAGGACACAGCCAGCTTCACTGGCAGTGAGAGGTGAATCAAGAGGCCACCATCACTCAGGTGACTAAAGTTCATGTCTGTGCCCAGCCTTCATTTGTTTCTAAATCCAGTCACAGACGTGAGACCCTTCTCTCTTGGCTTTGAGGCTCCACAAAAGGGTTTATTTAAGGTTTCAACCAAAACCTTTATAGCCCAGTCCTGAGAAGATTATCTTTTTATTGCAATTTTGATTAATGATTGATCAAAAAGTGATACTAGAGACACTGAAGAACAAATTTGCCCTGGAGATTAGCAAAGGTCTACATCTGCCAGGCTTGGGGACCTAACCACCTGCTGCCTCCAAAGTCAAACCAGGGCAAGGTACTTTGGAAGACCCACCCAGGGGTGGGTGGGTCAGACACCCAGGTTTGCTGTCTTTCTGTTTGTCTCTCTCTCACACACACATAGGGGAAAATACTGATGTGTAAATGTTCTTAAATCCTTTTCAGAATTAGCAGGGACAGAACAAAAGGAAGTGAGGGCTCTTAATAGAAGTTTTCTTTCTTTTGTTTCTATTAATGCCTATTTTAATGTCTGTTACAAATTAGCATCTTAAAGGGAGATCTGGAGTGTGAGGAAGAAAGGAGGTTGTGTGAGGACCGAAACCTGGGCTTCCTCAGATCTCCACCCCCAAAGAACTGACATCTGAAACATGTCCAATTCCAGGCAGGGAAGAGGCAGGGCATGTGGAACAAAGCTGCACAAGCAGTTGTGGGAAGAGCCTTGGGGAGTGACTGTGCTCTGCTCAGCTAAGATCTGGCTGTTTTGATGGTCTCTGAGGCCGTGAGTCCTTGTAGGGTCCAGGGGCCACGTCAGAATCAGAAGGACCCAAATCTACCACCTCAGAGACAGGGGAGCCAGGGACCTGCATTTTAACAATCTCCCCTACCCAGGGTTCGCCCAGTCCCCAGCTCTGTGAGCTCCACGGAGCAGGATACTGACAGGAACGCATTGTTTTTCTTCTGTCTCTCAGCCCCTCCGGTGCCCTGGGGCATGAGGAGTGGAGAGCTGGCAGAACAGCTTCTACATGGAAACTGAAAAATGAAACTGGAAATCACAGCCTCACAGCCTAAGGAAATGGGGTTTCTTTTCCACAGGGAGAGACCCTGAGGGTAAAAGAAGCAGACAAAGGGGAGAAACCTGTTTAGTGAAGGCCGCAAGGTGTTTCTTAAGGAGCCTGCTGGTGAGCGCACTGAAGCAGGGTTGCAATGGCGGCCTGCAGGCCAGGTGGTGCCGGCAAGGATGGCTCTGGAGGCTGCCTGGCCGGCTGCTATCAGCCCTAGAGGGCTTCCTGCCCTGCAGAAGCTAATTTCAGCCTTTATGTTGAACAGCTCTTTTCAGAGGTACTTTAGGAAGAGTCCTGGCTCTCAGTTAATCTGAAAATATTTCTCAGAATTGAAAGTTTCATACCAGCATTTCATCCCAGCAACTTCTTGCCCCACAGGGCTCTCCCACACGCACACACAGGCCTTTGATGAGGATTGGAGAGGCTTGAGTTTAGCTAAGGATCAAAGATCAAACAGCCTCATCTGCCCGCCCCTCTGGTCTCCCACACCACACACACCTGAGTTTGTGCTCACCCAAGGCACAAACGCTAAAAGAGCTTTCACAAAGACACCCCTTGAGGCAGCCTTGAAGATACTTAGCAGAGCCGCCTTCCTGGAAACAGATTTCCTGAAGGGACTGGAATGCGGGGGAGAGGAGCCCAGTGGGATAGGGGCCAAGAACTGTCCCTACCCACTAACTCCACACCATCCTGGCTGCCCAGCCCCCATCCCACCCACTCCTTCTTTGATTAGGACCTTGAGGGTGAATCCTCTCACAGGACACTGTGTTTTCCAGATATTTGTGTTATTATTGGCCTCACGTCTGTGTCCCTCATTGGAACTAAAGACTCCTCAAGGCCTGGAACATGGTCTGTGTTGTTTACCGCTGAATCCTTGATCTTTTGCATAGTGTTTGACACTTGGTAGGGACACACAAAAATATATGTTCCATGAGTGAGGGCAGCCTGAAATGCCCAGCAGAAGGACGGTGCTCTAGCGCACTGGCATATCTCAGCGTCCACACCCACCCTGGCCTCTCAGAGCACCTTCAGCGGAGGAGGCAGTGGACAGACAGATGCCCCAGCTCGGCTGTCCACAGTCTCCAGGCCCATGGATGCTTTTACTGTCCCGGTGTGTGCAGGAGAGGGCTTAGTGTGGGGTTCTTCTGTGGCTCGCCCTCCATAGTCCTGACTTTGCCTTCTTCACCTGACAGATGGGCTCATATACCCTCTTCCCAGCAAGCCAGGACCTTGGCTTTCTGGGCTACCCCAAAAAACAAAGGCCACTTTATGATCATTTTTATTTTTGGCTGCGAGGCATGTGAGATCTTCTTTCCTCAACCAGGAATTGAACCCACAATTCCCAGCAGTAGAAGAGTGGAATCTTAACCACTCTACCTCCAGTGAAGTCCCAAGAAAGGCCGTGTTAGCATATAGGTCAGGAGGAGACAAGCTGGCGTTGGGTGTGGGGAGGGGGGAAGTGTGACAGTGATTAAAAAAAGTAAAAAAGAAGATGCCAGTGAATGGTCCTCTGGGAGGAGACATGGACATGGGAGCAACTCTGATTTCAGGCCCCTCGTCTTTTAGTCTTCTCAGCCTCACTTTCTCATCCAGAAATAGGATTTGTTCTTTTGAATGTGCCTCAAAGCCAATATAACAGAAGATAATAGGGCTTACTTTGGAATTGGGCTATTTGAGATAAAATGTCAGCTGTGCATTTACGGACTACGGGACCTCGAGCCAGTCACTGAATCTACCTTTGCCTCGTTTTTCTGTCAAATGGGAACAATCATAGTGGATTCTGTGCACTAATTCACGTTCCTGACACTGGTTGAGGTCTCAGTCATTGTTAGCTATTATTACCTTACCAAGGCTTGTGAGGATACAACAAGATGACAAATGTGAGCATAGTTCCCAGACCCAAAGGTGCTGAACAAATATGAGGAAAGAGGGGAATATGTGGAAATACTGAAGGCACAGCTTCCCTCCCACATTTGTTTGGGGTGGGGCAACAGTTAGCTTATTTAATGTTAAGTTAGAAGATGCACCAAAGGAAGGTGACAAACTGAAACCGCCAACCGTTTGAGCTGTAGGCTGCACTGAAACGTGTGGCCGGTGCAGATGGTGAGGGCCTGGGCAGGCCCACTTCCTCCCTGCGTGCCACGGGTCTTCCTCATACCAGCCGCTTCCCAAGGCTACAGGAAGTAGGGCCAGGAACACTTCAGGGTGTGTGCGGGGAGGCTTGGGCCGGAGGTCGGCAGCTGCCGGGGTGAGAACAGAAGTCTTCCGGGTCCTTGGTGGGTCCCAGGGCCACCTGTGCAGCAGACGCTGCCCTTTCCCTGCCCGGGCCTGTCCAGGACGGGTTTGTAGCAGACTCTCCACCCAGGCTCTTCTCTCTTGAGGTTGCAAGTCACTGTACACAAGACGTCCAGCCCAAGAGAGGCAGGCCAGAGAAGAGAGCTGAATCTTTTCTCAAAGGAAATGCAGTTGTGGTTTTAAGATGTTCACTTCACATCTGTGGTTGGCGTTTCCCAGGGTTCTCAAAGGTGAATGCAGGGTCAGCCCGATGTTGTCAAATAAGGTTCATCAGTGACCCTAGCAACAGGCTTCACTGCCCATTGGCTGCCACTGCTGCTGCTAGCCAATGAGACTTCCTACAGGCCAGCACTGATGCTTCCCAGCTGCTACCTGTCAAATCACTGCCCTTTGGAACAGCACAGATAGGTAGAAAGCTCGGGGCAAAGGTGCCAGGACAGTAGGACTGGGCCAGCGAGCCACTGAGTCTCTGCACAGCATTGGTCTGCATCCTCAGCTTAATGGCTTGCTCCCAACTTGCCAGGATGAGATGTTCCCTCCCACTCCCACCGTCTCCGAGCTTGGAACTCCGTAGTTCCTATTTCATAGCTCTGTCCATTCCTTATTTGTACCAGGCACTCTGCTAAGCTCCTTCTATTCATTATCTCTTTCAGCCCTCTCAATAACCCTGAGAGTGAATTAGCCCCATTTTACAGATGAGGAAACTGAGGCTAATAGAGGTAACTGGCCTGGTGTTGCACCGATAAGTAGGAAAGCCACAATTTAAACCCCATTTAAACAAATCCAGATCCCACGCTATTAACTGTCATACTGTATTGCCATTAGCTCAATGTCTCTGACTCAGTCTCTCCTTCTGTGGCATGGGATGCTAACACCTACCTCACAAGTTTGGGGTGAGTATTACGTGGCATAACTTATGTGCAGAAACCTAGTGCAAAGTGGTGGCTTGTCCAGTGGCACACCTTGGCACCTGTGAGCTTGGAGCCTGAGAGGTATGCAGCCTGCACGTTCCTCTCCCATGGAGTGTGCTGCTGAAACACTGAGGTTTGTGGGCTGGACTTCTCTGTGGCCCTCATATTTGGTTTCCACTTCCTCATTCTTAGCCTCCTCCCACCCTCACCCAACTGTATCACTGAAGCAGGGAGGCTGGAGAGGAGTCTGCTGCGAGAGGCCCTGACCTTTGGGTGCCAGAGGGGATAGGATGGCTGGGCTGAACAAGACAAGTTTGGAGGATAGGAGCTGGGCCAGTCAGGTGCAAGGGCAGGCATCCTTCATTTCCTTTGTGCCAGATAGAAACATTTTCAGAATTGAAAAATATGTAAATGATCTGGTAACAGTGAAAATACATGTGCCCTATAACCCAGCAACCCCACTTCTCAGAATCTGCTCTAACCAGAGTCTCACCCACATGCAGCACAATATTCGCATAGCACCAGCGAGAATCCAAATGCCCATCAGCACTAGAGAACGCAGATAAACTGTGCAGCATTCCTGCAGTGAAAATGAGTGAACCACAGTGACCCATGATACTGCAATATTGGATAATAATACCACAGTAATACTGTGGCTCTCATCAGCATCATGTTCACGTGAAACCGCAAAAGAATACACACAGTGTAATTCCTTTCATGGAAAGTTTAACAGCTGGCAAAACTGAATTGTATTGTTTGTTTAAGGATATGTGCAGGGAAGGTAAAACTATAAAAAGCACAGAAATTACCACAAAAGTCAATGTAGTCATGACCACAGGGGAGGGTTGAGGTTGTGATTAGGAGGGTCAGAGGGGTCTTTGAGGGTGCTGGCATTGTTTTATTTCTTGACCTGGCAGTGGTTATACAGATATTTGCTTTATATTTTGTACTTATTAAACTGAACATGCGCTTTGTGCATTTTTTTCTGCATAATTATTGTTTTGCAATTAAAAAAAAGGCGTGTGTATGTCAGTTCTAGCACTGAACCATGCAGTGAATGGACAGGACAGCAGAATGAGCTCTGCCCAACGTGAGCCCTTTTTTGTGTGAGACAGCATGCAGGAGTTCCACACTGCTGAAGCACAGCTGTTAACTGCAGATGAGGAGCCTTGGCGGGAATGGAAGATAAAGGCCATTGTGGAGTTTAGGATTGACAATGATGTTCAATGGATTGGACAGCGATATGTCCTTTGACGTATCATTGCAGCCAGTGGTTGTGGAAACAGGGGCTGGATCACACCATGGTCAAGACCTGCCTGAACTGGAGGGGATCTGAGTGGGCAGAAGGACGCATGCAAAGACCATAGTCAGGACCCAGCCTGCTTGGCCCCCGGTAAGGGTTGATTCAGCCGGAGCTTCCATCCCAGGATCCCCTCTTTAAGGATGTGTGTATTTGCTGATTATCTGCTGTATGCCTAACCCCTTCAGGATCCAGGAAGAAAACAGCCCTCCTCGGTGGCTGAGACAGGGCCTTGTAGGATACACAGCAAAGAGTTGAAGACTATAGGATGCAGCTTTCCCGACTCGACCTCTGGGGGTACTGGCATTTCCAAGGTGGCAAGCTTGTTTTATTTATCCTCATTTCCCTACCGTGAAGTAGGCAATGAATGACTATTAATAAACCTATATATAGAATATATGCTGTAGAGAGTACAGTCTCATCGGGCTCCAGAGGCGCAGCCTGCTGGGCAGCCTGCTTCTCTGGCCCATCTCCAGCCATCCCAGCCAGCTACAACAAACTTCCTCAGGAACCCCCAGGGCTCTGGCCCAGCGGCAGCCCATCAGGTATCAAAGATCGCCCTCTGTTTTTTTTTTTTTTTCTTTCCAACCTAAATATCACCAGTTTCCACAGTCATTTGTCTTATAGCCCTCAGCATTCTGGTTATCCAGTCTGGAGAGGCAATAAAAATATCCAGATATGGTCCGAACAGGCAGAAACATGCCTTCAGATGGCAGATTTAAGTTTGTGTGCTTTGACAGTCAATGTATTGAATCTGTGATGGTGACAGCAGCTGGCGTGGCCTTGGACATGGTCAGAAGGTTCATGATTACTGCTGAGTGTCTTTCTTTCTTTGGTATTCTCATGGCCTTTGCATGCAACTTTTTGATGTAAAACCCCAAGCTGTAACCCTTGTCACAGTGTCATATTTCTCCTCAACTCTCCTGGAGACTCACTGATTGTTGGCTAAAGGTAGGCACTCCATAGATATTAGCGTCTATTATTTACTTTACTATTTTCTTTATTTGAATGGACAGACATAACTTCAGTGTCATTTACTGATAACATCAGGCACTGCTAGCTGCTGGAATATAACAGTGAACAGAATAGGCCTGTCCGTGGCCCCCTGAGAGCTCCCAGGCACTCTGGGAAGACTTGTTGATTGAATGCACTGTGATCCACACCGCCACCAGTGATGTTCAGACATTCCTTGGGTGCTCTCTGCGGGTTCAATTCAGAATGCATCCTCCTTGCCTCCAGTGCTGCACTGGGAGAGTTATTGAGGCAGATACCACTGTGGGAGTGAAAAAACTCTGAAGCTGAACTGTCTAGGGATCAAGTCCTAGCTCTGCCACAGACCCACTGTGGGACCATGGATGAGTTGACTTGACCTCTCTGAGTGTCAGTTATCTCCTCAGTGAAATGGAAATAACAATCCATCCCTCAAAGATGATCAAATAGGGTCCCTGCACTGCACAACTCCAGGGGGTGCCATTCCCATTTTAGTCTCTGCAGCTGCTGGTGGCCTAGGATTAAAAGAGACCACTTTTGCTGTGTGATCTGAAGTTAACAGTCAATAAATGGTAGTTATTGTTATGTACAAGTTAGGAGGGGAGCAGGGTTCACTGCAGGCTGGCAGGCTGCTTAGGATTCGACCAGGCTTTGTTCTTCAAGGAAGGGCAGGGCTCTGAGCAGCAGAGACTGTGATGCAGGCAATTGCCAGGAGGCAGCTACTCCCAGGGCAGATCTGGTGGAAAGGAAGCTGGAAGGGAGGTGGTAAGGAATTCTCTAGAAGAAGCCCACTGGAAGCTGGGCATGGAGCAGAGATGGGTGTGACTAAGATGAACGCTCTGATTATTGAGCTGCAGAGAATCCTAGAGCATCTTGTGCAGCATCGACTCTCACTGGGCCAGCAGAGACCAGGGAAAGAAAGCAGTTGAATCTCTGAGGTTTTGCAACGAGGACCAGAGTCAGGACTCCTGCCTTTGCAGCACCCAGCTCAGATGACTTCCAGTCCAGCCTGTGGTTACACAAAAGGAAGTACCTGGCATTTTTCATACGTACATATATATATATATATTTTTTAACTGTAAAAGTACTTATAGGTCATTGTTGAGCATTTTTAAGTTACATCAATATAAAGAAGAAAATATAACCACCTACAGTCCTACCAACCAAAGACATCACCATTAGTATTCTGATGCATTTCTTCTAGTAGGTATCCCATGTATAAAAGTATACATTCATTAGATTGAAACTGTATTGTGTAGAGTTTCATGTTCCACCTTTTCCCTGTAAAATTGTGTTTCATGAGAAAGAAGGACCATTTTTTTTGCAAAAGAAATTCTAGAAAACTACTTTGCTTAGGAGAAAAAAAAAAAAACAACAATGTGCAAAGCCCCAGTCTGCATCCGGCGGGCTGCAGGCTGGCTCTGTCTCACGTCCGGTCTAAGCTCTGAGGCCTCGGCACCAAGAAAGACAAGTCCTTCTCTCCTCTCCTGCCCAGGCTGCAGCCTCCTGCCTACAGGCAGGCAGAGATGATGAGTCTGCACTCAGCCTTCCTTCCCTGACACAGGATGTGTCACCCACTCCATCCAGAAGCCTGTGGGGCTGCGATTGTTATTACGGACAGTTACTGCTCGTGAACGACAACAGCATCTCAGTCTGCGCAGCACAGCATTTCCTCATGCATTGTCTTTCCCGAGACTCAAACACACAGTCAGGCAGATGAGACAGAGGCTGTCTCACCCATTGTACAGATGAAGAGGCAGTCTCCTCAGAGGTTTAGTGCCTTATTTGAGGCCACACAGCCACTCAGTAGCAAAGCAGGGATTTTATGAAGATCTGGCTGACTTTAAATCACTTTGGTGATTTTTTTTTCCCTCTCAGCTTTTCTTCTCTCTAGTCCTAGCTTGTCCTAAGCTAAACCGAAGGAAAATCCCTTTAGTGAGGCCACAGACTGACAGAGCTGTGCGCACTACGGGTGTGTGGAAAGGACACAGAACACCACCCTCGGAGTGTCAAGCCAAGTGCTGTCGGCTCTGGCTGGATCCGCTGGGTGGCCTGACCTCAGGGCAGCTCTTCAGGACAACTCAGAGCCAGCACCATCGGAGGTTTGGGGAGTGGGTTCAGGGAGGCAGCTACTTCCTGTGGGCTAGTCTTCAGACATCCTTCTTGACCCACCCAGTCATGGGGCGCATGCCCTGCCCCGGACTCCAGAATCACAGTGTCTCCCAGGACAGAGTCAGCTCCTTCCCAGAGGGGCTGTGGAGCTCTGTGAGGCTGACTCTAACCGAGGGGTTCCGAGCAGTTACATCCCTCAGGTGGTGTCCCAGTGCTGCTTCTCTAACAAATTACCATAAACTAAGTGGCTTAAAACAACACAAATTTATTTTATTTCTGTAGGTCAAAAGTCCAAAACGGGTCTCACTGAATTAAACTCGAGGTGTCAGCAGGGCTGCGTTCCTTTCTGGGGAGCTCTAGTAGACAGTCGGCTTCCTTGCCCATTCTGGCTTTTAGAGACCACTTGCATTCCTTGCCTTGTAGCCCCTTCTTCCATCTTCAAAGCCAGCAATGGTTGGTCAAGTCTTTCACGTAATGCTGTCTCCCTGATTCTGACTCTTCTGCCTCCTTCTTCATTTAAGGACACTTGCAATTACATTAGACCCATCCAGATAATCCAGGATAATCTCTTTATTTCAAAGTGAGCTAATTAGCAACTATAATTCCCCATTGCCGTGTAAGAGAACATATTCACAGATTGCATGCATTAAGATGTGGACGTCTTGATTCCACCATGGACCGTTATTCTGCCTACCCCTCTGGGTTCTCAAAAGGCCCCGTTCTGAGGCAGAGAAAGCAGGCCAGACCAGACCACAGTCAGGACGTGCCCACGCTCATTAGGAGAGGTCCTTTATGCTCAGGTCCTCTCCTTCAGCTCAACCTGCCCTTGATTCCTCTTTTCCCATCGTCTGCTCCCAGTCTTAGGTAGCGAGGAGTTAGGTAGGAAGCACCAGGGAGTGTGGACATGGAGGAGGGGGCTGCAAGGCTGGATGCAGCAGGGCTGTAAGAAGACCTGGGAGCTGAGCACCTCCCATGCAGAGACCCTTGGGCTTCTAAGGACTGGGGTCTGAGCCTTGTCTCAGAGCACTCAGGCGCTGAGGTCTAATAGGTCCAGGCCTGGAGGGGCGGGCAGCCACGTATTGAAATCCCTCTACCTCAGCATCTCTGACTGCCCTTGACAGCCAGAGCTTACCTAGCCTCTTTCCTCACTGCTTGTCTGCTTTTACTCATTCCCTTTTACCACCCCTTCTCTGGTCCTTAGGCTGGAACTTTGTGGGGGCCTGAGGGAGCTATGGGCCCTGTGGAGCCTCTGTCCCTGGGCTGCCTGCTGAGGTCCCCAGGGATCTAACACCCAGGAGGAGGGCTGCCCTCCAAGGATGGTGACCAGCTTACCCCAGTTGACCCAGGACTTTCTCAGTTTTAGCACTGAAAATTCCCACATCCCGTGAAACTCATCTGTCCTGAACACTCTAGAACACTTAGTCGTTCTGCCTCCAAGGCCTTTGCCCCTACTAATCTACTCTAGATTACCTCAGCAGCCTGGATGGCTGGCCCTTTGGACTCTTTGATGCCAACCTCTGCTTGGTGTCTGGGAGCAGAGATCTGGGGGCTGATGAAAGGCTCCAGTCTAGTGCTAGGGAAGCACAGATCCTGGCTTGCAGTGTTCCCAGCAGAGGCAGCACTCCTGGACCCATGCCACGAATCTACATGGGACAGAGCTCCTAAATATATGGACAGGGGAGTGAAAAACTGCGCTTGCACCCGGTCTCTAAACATTTAACAGTCCGATTACTTTGGGGTGGTGGATTGCAGGTGGCTTTAATTAATGTTTCTGTTTACTCATCTGTATTTCTTAACTCTGTACAATTAAACTATGTTCTTTTTTACTTGTGTACATTTTTAATAAAAGAAAGTAATTAATGACTCAGCCTTCCATCTCCAGCAGTCCCAATGAGGGACACAGATGGGTTGTGCTGCATGTCGCGGGATACAGTGGCCCTTGTTCTGGGGCCTCTGGCCTCTGGCTGGTCATGGTCCATTCTGCCCAAGGCTGCATTGCAGGGTCAGAGCTAGTTACCACTCTGTGCCCTCCCTGTCTCTCTGCCTGCTCCCTGCAGCCCAGAGTCCAGCCATGAGTATCCCCCAAGGAAGGACTCCGACAAGCCAGTGGACTGTGGGCAGAGAAGGTGAGCAGATGCTAACTGCAGGGCTTTGCCGGCCCAGCATTTTGGAAGAGATGTTCTCAAGCGCCAATCCCGCCTCAACAGGATCTCCTCCTGTGAGAATATGGAGATGAGCTGCTTGCCTTGGTGGAGCTTCCAGTCTGGTCAGAGAGGTTGGGCACGTGGGAAAGTAGCAGACAGGAAGGGAAGAGGCACTGGGCTGGTGAGGTTTTGCCTGTGTGAACAGTCAGATCTGCGAGGGCCCCAAGACTGCATTGCAACTGTCTCAGTCTGGCCAGAGACCAAAACTGGGGTCCTCCCAAGTGTCCTGAGGAAGGTCTCTCAAGTGGGTGGCAGATGGTCTTCTAGGAGGAGAACTCAAGTGGCTTGCCAGTTCATGACAGAAGTGTGGCAATGAACTGTTTTCAGATGCTCTTCTGAGTCTTAGAAGCTTGAACATCCTTCGGGCCCTCCCCTGCCACGCCCCTCCGCCTGTCAAGCTCAGAAGGAGCACCGGGAGGGGAGCTCCAAATCCCCATCAGAGGCAGCCACGTCCCACCTCCCAAAAGCAAGGGCAGCAGCCTCACCCCGGTTCATCATCACCATGGTGTGGGCAACATGAAAGGACTTCTTGACTTCTCTCAGTTTTAAGGAAAGCAATTGCTCTTCAGGCATAATGACTCCCTCCCTCCCTATTCACCCACCAGATCCCTAAAGACCAGCTCCACACAACCGCACAACTTCCTCGTTCCATGAAGTCAGTTTTCTCAGAGAAGCCTTTCCTTCCCCACAATTCCTTCCCCACAATCCCCACCTGAGGACTCAGATGGCCTGGGCCACTTACTTTGCTCCTGAACTATGATCCCAAGCGTACCCCTTCACCTGTCTGAGCAAAGGTGTGGCTGGATATTTTTAACTGCTGTGCACCTGCCCTATAGTTCTAGGCCTATTTGGGATTGACAGTGTGAGGGAGAAGTTGGTAGTAGAACCACATACCCCACATCCACCTGGCTGGTAAGGGAAAGGGGAGAGCAGAAACAGAGAAGGACCCAAGCCAATCAAAGATAGATGGCCAGAAATGGAGATGAGCGGCACCCAGGCTGTCTCTCAGCAGGATACAAAGCGTGGGGGAGGCCTTCCCTGAAGGAAGCTTGCCAGTGAATTTGAGAGCCCACCTGATGTAGGGCTGCCAGAGATGCTGGGTTTTCTCAGGGGTCACAAACCCAGGATTAGACTCAAAACAGCCAAAGGGTGGCCCCAGCCTTGTGTCTGAGAGTTAAGATGCACCATTGACAGCCTTGGCTCATACCCAGAGCCAGAGTCCAGATCTCTGAGGGCCCCAAGGACTTAGCAAAGGCTCTGATTTACGGCAGAACAAGAGAGACCCGGTTGCCTTGCTCAGAGAGAAACGCAGCTGAAAAAGTCCTCTTGGATCCCTAGGGCTGAGCTAAGGCCTAGCAGGCTTGAGTCCCCTGGAGCTGGGAGCTGGTTCACAGAGACTTGCAGGGCTGAGCCCTGCGTTGAGGCCAACTCACAGGCCAGTCTGTGTTCTACCCTCGGGGGCCCCACCCACTGAACTGCAGGTGGCCTCCAGGGCATTTGCATCACTTCCCTTTAGGACCATGTCAAGCTTCACCTCACTGGGGCCCTCAGCCCCAGTGGCCCACAGCCTCATTGCCTGGGGTGGGGGCAGGGAGCTGAAGAACGGGGTCCCACACAATGTCGGGGCAGCTGCAGCTTCTACTGCCTTCCCTCTGTGTCTACAAATGATTTTTGTGCATGAGATACTAGCTGCCCCAGGCAAGCTATCCCAGACGTCTTCCCGAGGTCTCAGTTTCCCCCTGTGTGGACAGCCTGACACTGTGGAACCCGTCTGGGCTCTGGGCAGACAGATGTAGGTTGGAATCCAGGACCCATGCTGGTTAGCTGAATCATCCCGGACAAGCACCTCGTGCCAGCTGAGCTTTGGTTTCCGTGTCTGTGAACAGGGGCTGCAGCGGGTGCCAGAGCCACGGTGCGCACAGGGAGCTTGGCAGGCACTGGGTGAAGAGTGAGCACTCAGGGCATGCTGTCACCACCTCGCCGGACTCTGAGGTCCTTTATCAGTTCTGCTCCTCTCTGAGCTTGTGGAGCTGGATGAGGGATGTTGCGGTGGGCAAATGTCTGTCTCTCCCCTTGTGCTCAGTCCCCACATCCTGGCCTCATTGCCTCCAGTATCTTCCCAATTAAAACTCAGCATAGACTGTCAGCCTGCCTCACCGTTGACCTTACAGAAGCAGGGGGTTCTTCTACAACTCCCCACCCCTAGGAAATGGGCAGAAACGGGTCTCTTGGGAGCTGCCTAGAGCTGGGAAAACCATGTGGCCGTGTGTACCCTCGTGCTGCCTTAGATTTGGCCTCCCAGGCGAGCCCTGGCTGACAAAGGCAAGCCTCACTCTGCCTAGTACTTTGACTCCTGGGAAAAGAAGTACATGAGCTCCTCATTCTCCCTGCAAGCCTCTGCCCCTTTGACTGGCACGAGTGGGAAAGGTGAGTGCAGAGTTCTGATGAATTTCAAATATCGTTGTGATGGGAGGGTTAGTTGTGCCCAAGTTAAGAAAGGGCGCTACGTCTGACAGACAGAAGCTTCTTGGGTGCTTCAGCAGGACTGCTGAGGAATCCTGTACCTTGCTAACACAAGGCTTTTTGGACGTGTGCAGACTGTGTAAAAGAAGACCAAATGTTCCCAGAGAATGACAGACAGCCTGGGTGTGACCCAGCCCCACCAGCCTGGGGGCATCACTTCCAAGGGAAAGGACTCCACCTCCAACCAGGCGCAGGACTTTTTCCAAGACTTCAGTTCTGTCTTTGGCAGGCCCCACCCAAGACTTCCAGAAAGATCTGAGAAAGCGCTTATCTTGCACACAGTGCACTGAGAGATATTGCACTCAGATATGTCAAGAAGGGATGATTGGCATGTCTTCCCTAAAGGTCTTCTAGGAAGCTAGCATACTAGCCTCTAGCTTTCTTTCTGTTGCCAAGTGAGCTGAATGAGCAACAGCCCAATTAAAGTGACACCTTCAGAGTAAGGTGAGGAAATCCCTTTTACTAACCAGAAATGCCCTGGAACATCTGTAGACTTGGCAGTTCTGCCTGGTGTGCCTGAATCCTACTTTGTTGGTTTATCCCATTGGAAGGTGATCCTTCATGACAATGATGTTATCACAACCCCAGCAAAGCAGATCTTTCTATGAACTCCTAGTCCCTCAGCCAAGAACTTCTACCGTTAGTGCTTCAGCTGAAGTTCTTGGGAGTAAGCCACAAAAGCATTGGCAGGTTCTTCGAATGAATTTAAATTATTATTCCCAAATCTGACACAGATTATACTGATGTTCCATTTCAGGCACTATTTGGCTAATGAGTTAGTGTCAGCTACCATCATCCTTAAGTGAGCATTGGACTTTCCTTTTTCTCCTCAGGCGTGGTAAGATAGCTCACCATCCTGGAAAATCTGGCTCCATCTCACACTTCCCTTCCAGGTCTGGCCCCTGGGACCCAGCACACTTGTGATGGGGAGGGGGATATTTTGGGGGCCCCTCCTGGACATTCCAAGGAATTGGTTCCAGTTGTCTCAGATGCCTAGGGTATGAAGAGTTGGAGACCAGGACTCTAGAAACTCCATCTTGGCTCTAGAGATTGGGAGCTCATTGATGGAATTCCTTTCCCACTTTGGAAACTTATAAGTGATGAACTTTGTGTACTAAAACTTGAGAGATTTCCATACCTATCTGGAACTTCAGCATATCCACTGCCTACTTACTGTCAGGGATTAAGTCTGAGGTCCCTGCTGTTTGCTCTGGGTTCCATGCCTTCCCCGGCATCCCTCCTAGGTATGATCTACCTGGCTTCACACTACTTCCAGCCATCATTAGTTGGAAAAGCCACCCACTAGACCTTGCCAAGCCCCCAGTTGGAAGCCATAGAAGTCTGGCTTCCCCAAATACTATTTTTCACTCTAAGGGCTGGGCCCTGGAAGAGCTGGGGAAGGCCTTATTCCTCTCCTTCTGTCTCCAGGTGATGTTACTCTTCGAAAATCCAGGTGGATCTTCTGATGGGCAGGGCTTGAGATGAGTCTGTCTAGGCCTCCACAAGAATGCCCACCCAGCAGGAGGCCACCTGCCATTCAAGGAACAACACTTCCTAAGCTTTGCAGAGAACGGCTGACTGAACTTTTACCCATTTTCCAGTTTTTTATTTTCCCACTCAGCCTTCCCCCTCTCACACTCTTTTCAGACAGCTCAGCCCAACAAGGGGTTTCTCAGACCAAGAACATGGAAGGCGTGTCCACAGGGCTTGATTTTCCTGAGCAACCCCTTCACTGCCATGGCCTCATTCCCTGGAGGATACTACTGATGCCTGCTGGCTTTCCTGGGCCAGCCTGCCTACTGCTGGGTGCTGTTTAGCCCCAGAGCCAGCCTGCAGAGAAATGAGAAAAGCCCACTTCCAGACCTCTGACTCCTCACTCTGACTTGGCAATGAAGATTGCCTTGTATCAGTGCTTCCCAACCTGCAGTTTTCAGAAACACTGCCCTGATTCTTCACCCGGATTCTGTGTGTGTTAGCCTAGCCAGAACCCTGAAAAGATGTGGAATAAGGATGCAAGTTCATCCAAGGTTTTCCTAACACATTTGTGCATGGAGCTGTTTCACAGTACACTGCAGGGCTGATTTTCAGCACCAGTTATTATTGGCTGTCGAAACAGTAAAATACTTTCGAACAGTCAGGTGAATAGTCCCAAGCCCCAGTCCCCAGTGTCCTCCAGCCACCCCAGCCCCTCCCCCTCAAATATGCTCCCAATCCAGTGTCTACCTGCACTGTCCAATATGGTAGCCACTAGCCACGTGTGGCTTTTTGAATTTTAACTAATTAAATGAAACTTTAAAATTCCAGGGAAATCCCTGGCGTCCAGTGATTAGGACTCCAAACTTCCACTGCAGGGGGCATGTGTTCTATCCCGGGTCCAGGAAACAAGATCTTGCATGTGAGCAGCACAGCCAAAAAAAAATTTTTTTAAATCCAGTTCCTCCGTTGTACTGGCCACATTTCAAGTGTTTGGTTTAGCACATGTGACTATACCACTGCCTATTGTAGTGGACAACACAGACAGAGAACATTCCCATCACTGCAGAAAACGGACAGCATGTTATGCTCTGCATAGAAGGCCTCAGGGATCTTTATGGGGCTGGTGTCTGTTCTGATGGTGGCCATGCTGTGCCAACTGATAACTTTGTGAAGTAGCACCTAAATACACTTGCATTTGAGTTTATAGCAAAACATTAGTGTTTATGGCACATTCCTCAGAAGAACTCAAAACCTAACACTCCTTGGGCCCCAGGAGCCCCAAGTCAACTCATAGCTCTACCCGTATAGCCAAGGGCAATGACTGTATTTACATGAACATATCCCTGTGCCACAACTGTCCTTTCTCCTAACATCTTCTCCATGACCACAACTGAAAGGATTTCACAAAAGGTGTGTTACCACTCATCCCAAAGTTAAGCTCAGGCAGGATGCCAACAATGAATCCATCAGAATGTGTCTATTAAAAGTAAAATCACCTACGATTTATCTCTAAATAAAAGGCCACAACCCTTATAAACAATACAATTTTTATAAAAAGACAAATGTACATATTTACAATCATGTACATGTGTGGTCACACATGACTTAGTGGTCAGATGATATTTTCAATTTTAAATCACACCAAGGCGCTCATGCTTGCCTCCCTGGGCCTGCTGGGGGCTGCTGGGGCCTGCCTGAGGGGGCACATGGGTGCAGGACAAGGCACAGTATAAATAAATGCAAAGGCCAAAAGCTTGGGAAAACGTTAGTGTACACCTCTGATCAGAAATGTGGCAAGGTCCACAAGAAAAAGTGCCAGGTTTTTTCACAAGCCTCTCAGCCTAAGCAGGGAGCAGGGCAGAGCTCCTCTGGGGCAGAGGGGGCACTGTCCCACAGGGACCCCGTTCTTCCTTCACATTTCACTGGCTTTGGAACAGTCCCCAGGGCTCAGCTAGGAAGGGAGGCGGTTACTTTGGGAACAGGATTCACTTAGTGCAATTGTCTCTTAGTGCAGGCCAGCCCTGGAGTTGGTGCCATGTTTTCTGAGGTCACTGGTCCGTTTCCTCGGGCCAGCTCAGGGATAGCAAAACCCTCTCCAGGCAGTGGGGCTCAGAGGGGAAAGCTGGAGGCTGACTCCTGTCTGAGACTGCCACCTGACACACCAGTCTCAGAACCCCATCTTCCCAGGAGGCAGGGCCAGCTTTACCCCACAAGATGAGTCCAGACCCTGCCCTGCCGGACTGCAAGAGGCCACTGTCCCGAGGCGGAAAGCCCCATCCTTGGTCAGCAGTGGGGTTACACTTCATCATATCAAGGGCCACAGGATTCCTGCTTCTTTGCACCACACCACCATGATGCCGGGCCCCGTTGCCTGAAGGAGTCAAAGGGGGCCGGGGGCCCATCTATGGTGCACAAGGAATGGCCTGGATGGAGGGCAGCCTGACTGGGGTCAGCAGGCTGTCCAACCAGCTGGCATCCATGGTCTTCATATCTGAAGATACCAGGCCAATATACCCTAGAAGACATAAAGAAGGTTGTGTGAGGACTGGGGGGTGAAGAGGCAAGTGTGTTCCCCTACCCCACCAACCCTCCAGCCCATTCCTGGAAGGCACAGACACAGCAGCTCCTGCTGTCTACCCCTCGGCAGTCTCATCTTAGGCAAACCCGAGGGCCTGGGAGCCACAGCCAGTCTGCAAGCTGTCTGTACCCAGATGAATTTAAGAAGGATGCTTTACCTCTGCTGCTATCTCGTCCTGCCCCCAAGTCTCCCCCGCCACCTCCATGGTTTTCCCATCTTTGAGAAACCATAGGGATCCAGGGTCTTCTTACCCCCAGGACTGTCAACTTCTGGCTCCTCCTTGCAACTGAACTCTCCATAGACAGAGGTGGGCTGGGCCCCAGGTTCATTAAGCAGGTACCCCTTCCCATCCACGCTTGTCTGCTGCCACCCTGTTTGCTCCAAGAGCTGGGGACAGATAAATAAGAAGCCATCAGCTCACTTCCAATACAGACTCACCCTCTGGCCCTGCCCCCAGTGAGCCAAAGCTTTCCAGCCAGGATCAGGTCCTTGGCTCTTTTCATATTCTCAGATGGATACATATGTGGAGTGCAGTTAGGATAGAGGCCCGGAGGTGAGGGTCTGCCCTGGGCTAACATTCCCACATCTACCTTCTGGTACAGACTCTCCAAGACCTCCCTCTCTACAGGGTAAGGACATACCAACTGGGAAGGTGGCTTACAGCAATGGTTAACATGCTAAGAAAAGATGCCTAGAAATTTCAGCTGCTGCTGCTGCTAGGCCGCTTCAGTCATGTCCGACTCTGTGCGACCCCATAGACGGCAGCCCACCAGGCTCCCCCATCCCTGGGATTCTCCAGGCAAGAACACTGGAGTGGGTTGCCATTTCCTTCTCCAGTGCATGAAAGTGAAAAGTGAAAGTGAAGTTGCTCAGTCGTGTCCGACTCTTAGCGACCCCATGGACTGCAGACCACCAGGCTCCTCCGCCCATGGAATTTTCCAGGCAAGAGTACTGGAGTGGGTTGCCATTGCCTTCTCCGAGAAATTTCAGCTAGAGAGAGGGAATTATGCACATATCTCTATTTTCTGGGCTGAAGGAACACAGCCTGGGTACAGCTACTACAAAAACTTTTTTGTATTTATTTTAAAAACTGAAGCAGAAAAAAACCTGGAGAATAATTTGCTTTTTTTAAAAAAAGCCATCATGTTATAAATCCCAAAGGCTGATTATTGAAACCTGATGTGCATTTCCCAAACTAACAGGACTGGGGCATGTTGGGGCGGAGGACACAGGCCAGGGACCCAGAACCGATGGGAGCTGAGTCAGAGCTATCTGAAGCCTGCTTTAGGACAGCATGTCAGAAACCCAGCCTCCCTCCTTCCCTCATTCCCACAGTGTTTCTTTCCCATCAGCCAAAAAGGTCAGTGGTCCCCAACCACATGGACATGACACTTGTCGGACTATGCAAGCCAACAGATTACGGCAGCAGCGGCAGCAGCAGCTGCCTACCCTCCAGTTTGGAAGCCCTCACTGAGAAGTAGCCACCTCTAAAAGGCACCAAAGGAGGAAGGAAGGGGCTTTTACCTTCATGATGTCCTCAGTTAATTTCCCTTCCTCGTCTTCATCTGTTGCAGCTGTGGATGGGGAACAGCAGAGAGGTTAGCTGAGGTCAGCCAGGCTCACCCTGAAGTGCTCGCCCACCCGGTCCCCCTGCCCCTTCCCACACACACACACACACACACACACACACACACTGGCCTCCCAGCAGATGTCTGCCTGCCATGAAGATTACAGAGCAAAACGCTGTCCTGGTGACTCAGCCTCTGGAACCCTGAAGCCACAGCTCTTCCCACCTCTCCTCTCCAGCCCACCAATCAGCTCAGTGCCAAGTGGAGTTCTGAGCGTCTTTTCTCCCTCAGGAAACCCGTCCTTGGACCCCAACAGGAAGGCCAGGCCCCAGAAGCACGAACCTTCAGAGGTGGAGGGCATGGGCGACACCTGAAAGTTGTACAGGTCGCTGGTGCTATCTGGCACAGTTTCCACAGGAATGGACCAGTTACTGACGCCACACGGTGACAGCGCTTCAGGACAAGAGAAACTGAGGGTCAGAGCTGTGTGCTGTCTCAGTTTGCCAGGATACCCAGCATCCCCCGCCCCCACGCATAGCCTGCCCCAACAGGCCACCGCTAGATCCAAAAGTAAGAGCCTCCCCACCAGTCTACACGGTCCCCCTGACAGACCCAGCCCTCCTCACCTGAAGTGAGAGTCCGTTCAATGTCCAGGTCCTGTGCCATGTAGCTGCGAACGGTGTAGTTGCTGTGGTCATCAGGCAGGGTGGAGCTACTGAGTCCATCAGAGAAGGTATCAGGGCTGTATTCCCCATACGGCTGTAGAAGGAGAAGGACGCTCAGGCCCAGGCTTGCTGTGGCACTCCTTTCACTACCCACCCTGACCCTCGGGAGACCAAAGGCTAACTGCTTAGGATCACACTCACCTTCTTCCTGGCCTTGCTCTTAGCGTCTCGGCTGGACTTGGACTTTCTCTCTGTGGGGCAGACAGGCTGTCAGCCCAGCCCCGGTCGAGGCAGGCATGCCGGCCCCAGCTCCCTTCCTCCTCCTTCCCTCTCTCCCTGAGGGCTCCCCCAGGCCCCAGAGCGCTGTGGCTACCTTTCCTCTGGCTCTTGGTGAGGGGTGGGAGCATCCGGTACACCCGCACAGCTGAGCTGCCCTTGTTCCTGCTCTGGTCCTTCACCTCCTCAATATCTGGCAGTGAGTTCATGGCGCAGCGAAAGTTGGCCTTCCAGGTCTTGGGATCCGGCTCCTTTTCCCCTGCTTTGTATCGGCCTAGTGGGCAGGAAAGGTGGAGAGGATCATCAGGGCTATAGGCGGGGACCCTCATTTGTGCCCTGGCTCAGAAGGACAAAGGCAAGGCTATCCCTAAAGCTTGCATGCTGCGAGAGATCCACAATGATCAAACCAGCAGGTATTCCTGGATGACACTGGTGCAGGCCCTGGGCTTCTCAAATGCCCAGACTTGGCCATTTGATACATCCAGCAAGCCTCCGGGAAAGGCCTCCCCAGAAGCACTAGAGAGGCCAAGCCCAAAGTGCTATCTTTGTCACAGATCAAGGCAGTCTCTCTTTGGCTGTCAGCAGCCAGAAAGAAGGGACTGGTGCTTATCTGATAGTTCCAAACATGGGAGAGGACACAGAGTAGGCAGCAAAGAATATTTACTGATAGGTGGACTAAGTGGTCCGAGATGGGCCAAGAGCCCCATCCTTGAAGGATAAAAGGAGGCTGCCAACCAGATGGGCCCAGGACCATTAGTCAACATCAAGAAAAAGGAAGGCCTGGATCTTTTTCAGTGTCCATACTTGCCACTGCTTTTGCCTGGGAGAACTTTAATTCAGCCACAAACTCCATGAAACCACACTTTTTAAGATTTTGGCTTTATAAATTCCTTTGTGAACTTGCTGAAATGATGAACCTCTCCCCCAAAACAAAGGCCTGCTCCCTGCCCACCCTGAATTATGTACATCTCAGGGAACTCAGAGACCCCAGTGAAGATCCTCTGTGTTAACAGAAGTGCCTCTCCTTCTCTCTTTCCAGCTCCTCTTAAGCTAGACTCCAGCACGCTCACCTGTGTGAATGGCCCAGCTCCGAAACAGACAGGCATCCTTGTTGATATCCCAACCATGCTTTGCAGCGTGCTTCCAGGGAATCTGGAAGATCATCTCCTCCTATACAGCACACAAGCACACGTACACACAAAGCTGTGTCAACTCAGAGACCACAGGTTTTTGGCCTTAATCTGCCCAACCCCCCAGGTCTGGGAAAAGACTGACTTCCCTTTTTCACCCTGACATCTGGCTGGGGTTGACCCATCCCGACAATGGCCTAAATAGACTGGTCCATCCCGACAATGGCCTAAGTAGACTGGTCCATCCCTCTGGATGGTTCTGATGAGCTATGGCATCATCGGGTCAGCAAGGACCTCCTCCTGCTCATTACAGATGTCCTAGGACCCATACAGAGGACCCCTGGATGCTTCTCTCTGGCTTGTCAGCACCAACATGGAAGTGAGAATTTGGTCCATTATATGGGGCTTCTCAGAACAACTGTGAACACTGGCTCCTACAAAGGGGGTTCTGGTCATATACCTGCAGGAGCCCAGGACCAGACTTGGATGATGACTACCTGTGTGACCCTGGCATTGACACTGTACCTCTTTATCCCTCACTGGTTTCCATGAAATGGGAAAAAAACAACAACACAGTAACAAATATAAAAGCTAAGGTCACACTGTTATCATTACTGGTGGTTTGAGTTAGGCTGCTCAGGTTCAAATCTTGGCTCTATCGCTTTTTGTGGGATCTCATTATCTACCTCTCAGTGCCTGTTTCCTCATCTGAAAATGGAGATATTAGTAAAATTTTCCTCACATGGCTACTTTGAGGATTAAATGACACAGTGTAAGTAACATACTTAACATGGTGCCATGCTCACTCCTAGTAAGTGAGCACAGTAAGCATTAGCTATTATTATGAATACAATTAGTACTACTAAGCCTTCAGGGTCTGTTCTTTTTGCAACAGCAAGAGGCCTCTTGGGTCACCTGCTGGGTCAGCCACCTCTTCCTGCCAGCAATGCCCACTTCTCTGTCTCCTATCTGCCCAAGTGGAGCCCTCTAGAAGGCTGTGTGTGCCTGTAGAGTTCTCCCTCAGTACAGGCCAGAACTCTGGCTCTGCAGATGCTGGGAGAATCTTGCTGCTGGAAAACTGTAAGTGGCCTCAGGTGGATGCCCCATGCATACCTCAAGAAGGGAGGTGGGCAGAAAGCAGACAGTAGGGCCCTGCCTGGGCTGGGTCTTATACACTCCCTGCAGGATCCACTGGGAAATACATCTACCTACTCCCTATCACTTCCCTTTTTGAACTGCATCTGAAGCTTTGGACCCCTGAAGAACATAGGTTAAAACAGTGGCAGAAACATCCAAAGAGTACCACTCACTTTATTAATCCAGATCAGCCCTGGGATTTGGTTGGAATTAATCTGCATCTCTAGCCAGGGTCTCATGCGCATCCGAGTGATGGGCATGTTGGCTGTGAAGAGAAGACAGAAGGCTCCTGTTTGGAGTCTGTTGAGCAGTCCCTGGCCACTACCCAGCCCCACCCCAGATCATTTAGTTACCCTCCCCTTCCCTCATCTAGATACCAAGTACTACAATCACGCAGAAGGGGACTTTCTCTCTAACAAAACCTCCCTCCAAATCTTTTCAGCATCTTGAGCAACACACTCCTTCCCTCAGCCCCTCCTAGACAGGAGACAGTCATGCCAAGTGATACTTTCAAGATTTATGTTAAGGAAAAGAGATAAAACACACAGGTATCTAAATACTAGGACTTTTCTCCCCAAATTCAAATTATTTGGGAAGAGAGGGGCTTCTTTTGCTTGATGCCAAGAAATTTCCCTGTTTGAGTTGTTGTCTGTCACTAGCCGTGCACCTTCCCTAATGGACAGTCACCCTGCATCCTCATCACCACCACCCCCCAATCTATCTTATGCCTCCCTGACAGCCACGGTGCCAAGGCTCGCACGCTAACCCTTTCGGCCTGGTTGCCCTCCTTGGGCGAAGTGGCCCAAAGAACACCTGTGGCGCCTCTTCCTGCGGTCCCGGGAGGTCCTCCAACCACCCAGCGCAGCCGGCCCCAGCCCCCGCCACCTGCAGAGACAGCTTGAAACCTGGGAGCTGGCCCTGAGCTGGAACCGCCGAAAAGCCGCCGCAGGGAGCAAAGGGCGCCCACGCGCTGATATACACTCCAATCCCCCGCACAGCCCTTGGATGCGCGCAACCAACACAGAGGGCCACCCAGAGGCCACCAGCGGCTTCGCGCACAGGTCTTCGACAGCGGCCAGGCACGGACAACCTCGGCGGGGTGGGCGGTCCACGCCGCTGCCCGCCCTCCCCGCGCAGCTGCTTGCGGCTCCTCCAGCGCCCTCCCGAGCCCGCGCGGGGGCCCAGGCAACGCCGCGCGCCCGTCGCTCTCCCGGCAAGGGTCTTCGTCCCCCACTTCCTGGCGCCCCGAGCGCGCCTTTGTCCGATGCCACCGGTGCCCCCTGCGGCGAAGGCGAGCTCACCTCGACAGCAAGCGCTATCCGACGGCAGCAACCGAGGGTCCCGGCGAGGACTGCTTTTGCGGGCGCTAGGAGCGCGATTCCAGTGGGAACAGGGAGAAGGCAGAGGATGCCCGGGTCGCGGAGCCGCTGGGCACGGCTGGCCTTGACTTGGCACGGCTCTCGCTGGCCTCTGCTAGCCCGACTTGGGTGCACGTCCTGCCTCGACGAAGGAGTGGCGCGCTCTGCCTGAACCGCGGCGCCGCGGACAATCTAAACACTTAGCGGGATTCCCCCAGCCCAGGCCGGGCCCCGCCCCCTGAAGAGCCGCGAGGACGCCCATTGGCCAGCGCCGCCTCATCATTTCGGGGAAATCAGGCTGTTGTAGAGCTAGCGGCGAAGGGGAAGTACAGGGCGGCTGCCCCTCCCCACCCCCTCCGGCCTGGCGCCGCCGCCCCGGGGCGACCGCGGGCCCGCCCCGCCGGCTCCCACTCCACCCCCATACCAGCGCACCCGGGAGAAAGCGCTCCTGGAAAGTCGAACGCCCCCGGCCCGCAGTTACTCCCCTCACTCGGCGCTCATCCAGCCTGCTAGCTCCTGAGGCCATCTCCTTGCCCTTCTTTCCTGCGGATGCCCCGGGATCTCTGTCTTCCCAGCCCCGGTGAGGGGGTCACCCCGGCACCTGCCGTCCTCTTCAGAGTGGACGCGAGGATTGAGTCCTTGAAAACCAACTTGCTTCCTCAAGCCCGTTAATGGGTGTCAAGAAGGGAGGGTTTCGGCCTTCAAACTGTCCCCT
Source organism: Moschus berezovskii (assembly GCF_049115385.1). NCBI lineage: Eukaryota > Metazoa > Chordata > Mammalia > Artiodactyla > Moschidae > Moschus > Moschus berezovskii. Next base: position 91,355,113 of record NC_142467.1, read on the forward strand.
GTTCGAGGGGTGGTCCACCTCCGGGGGGGTTCACCTTCCCCGGGGAAGTAAAGGAAAGCCTACCCTGTATGGGGCTGCCAAGAGGAGAAGAAATCCCAGTTTGGCAGCTGTAGTTGCCTCAACTCCAAAACAATAGCCCTACTTTGCTGCTTTACCGTGACAGAGAGATGATGTCTGTGAAACATCACGCCCTACTTGGGCAGCAGATGATGCGTGGTTTTCAAGGCCCCTGCCAGAGTCTGTGACCAGGGAGAGACCTCTTCCGCTTCTCCATCTACATCCTTGGGACTGCCCCACTGCTGGCCTTAGGGAAAGAGAGAAGGGTTTCAGAGAAGCCAGGACTGCTGAGTTGGGGTGGGGGTGGGGTAACCTTGGTTCCTCCTAGCACTCCTGCCTTAGGCCACCTCCACAGCCTCACTTGGCCCTTGCATGAGAGCCTTCCCTGGCAGCACTGGTTTAGTTTCTGGGGCTTCAGGGCTTGGTCCAGAGAGATTCTGGGCAAATGGAGTAATTGCTTACCTTGATCAAGGCTATGGGTCTAGCTAAAGGTTTGGGGAGCCCAGGTCCCAGGTGCTTTGGGAATGATAGCTATCGAACTTTTGTGATTACAACTAGACCTTGCCCTACTTGTACTCCTAGAGGCCAGGCTGAATGTTCATTTTTCTCTCCAGAGCTCTGACCAGCTGACTTCTTTCTTCATCTCCCCAAAGCTGCTGACTCAGAAGTAAATCTCTCTTCCAGGTCAGGTTGGTTGTGTCATTGCTGTCATCCCAGCTCTCCCTCCACAGCAGCACCCAGTTGCAGCGTTGCAGGCTATAAGCAGACTCTTGGGTGCACCATTCCACCTGTCAGTCACACTGTAGCTTTCCTCCCACAGAGGAAATGGATGGGTTAATGCAATTCTGGTACACCAGAATCTGATGCTGTGACTAGGGCCACGCTTGGTTCCCAGGAAACCAATAGGAATGGGTCAGAGCTGTCTCCCAGATACTGATGGGTGAGGGAGCTGAGAGGCAGAGAGACAGGAGAAGCTGTGAGGAATGAGGCTACCTGGCTGTTAAGCAAATGGAAGGTGCTGAGGCCTGGGAAGGGGGAGAAGGGTTGGGGTGCTTTAAATGACAGAAGGGAGTGGGAATGCGCTACAGAAACCAAGACCTTTCGAGCAAGAAGAGAAGAAAACAAGTGGCTCCTGAGTTGCCAAGTCTGTTTTCTGTGCAGCAAATGAGTGCTTGTCCTACCCCTAGGAAACTGACATAGCTGCTGGAAAATGCAGAGTGAGATTAGGGAAGTGAAGTTTGCATTTCATGTGGTCTGAGAAATTGACCTTGGGAAGGCAACAGGAGAGAGTAAAGTGTGCTTTAAAATAAGAATTTTAATTCATAGATAATCATCTGTATGTATACACCTATAATGAGCGTCTTTCTGTGTCATGAAACGTACTTCTGCAATATAATTTGTAATGGGTATATATTATTCTACCATAAGGATAAATAAAAATTTACCCAATTAATCCCCTATTGTAGGACATTTAGGTTATTTCCATTTTTTCATAATACAGACAACACTGTGCAGCTAAACCTTTGTGCACACCAATCATTTTCTTGCTAAGGAGAAATTCCCCAGTGTTAGTATTTACCAGTGAAATTGTCATTTTACATTTTTGAAGTGATCTTTGCCTTTTTTTTTTTCACTTTAGGGATTCTTTCATACTCTTGATGCTTATTATGATTGGGGGTGCTATACTCCAAATCAGTGAAATAAAAGCTAACCCCTGTTTAAGCATCTCACATTTTTATTATAACTGTTCTTGATGAATCCCATTCTAAGATGTATCACACATTCCTTGTGAAGCTGGACAGACGCATTTTGTCCTTTTTAGGTTTCTGTTAGTAATTCAGGGCTGGCCTTTCCACATTTCTGACTCAAAATACTCTTCTGTACTTCCAGCCATCCCCTTTGGGCAGGTGACCTCCAAAACCACACTGTAGCTGCCTTCTGGCTGCTCCCCTACAGACCTATCCATAGATTCCACACACAGCAAACACAACTCTTGGTCTCCCCTTTCCACACTGCCCCCAACAGATTTCTTCCTAGTTCCAGCTCCCTCTCTGGTGAAGTCTTTCTCATCCTCCTTCCCTCTTGGCCTCACCTGGTCCTCTGGGTCTTTCTTCCCTACATCAAGTCCTGCTTTCACATTTGAGGATCAGACTGTTGTTGCCACAACCTCCCCTTGGGACTGCCTCCCCTTTCTGGCCTGCCCTCCAGGCACCTCTGCACTAGGATTATTTCTGTAACTTTGATGATCTCCCTAACATTCAGGGTACACACGGGAGCTCTGTGAGTTCTCTTAGACTCAGCCCCACATTCAGTGCACTGCTGACTGTGGTCCCAAGTGTCCCATTCCAACCTTCTGTCCCACAACTCCCCTACCCTTGGACTATAGGGCCATGGAAAGAGAACACAGAATTTGAGTTGTGAAGCTGCATTCTTGTGCTTTTTGACACTTTGCTGTGTGACCTCAGGCAAGTTACTGTCCTTCTCTGGGTTTCAGTTTTCTCATCTGTAAAATAGAAGTACTCTTTGCGCATCTGTCCTAATTGTTACAAAGATGAAAGAAATTATATAGGCTGTCAAACTCCTTTCTCAAGTGTAAGACATTAGTCAAACGACATGTATTCACAGTAATGCATGAACCTTTCACTGTATTTCCAGTCTCTGAACACACTTTGTACTTTTCCCCTGTCTTGGCTCTTTCCATTTGCTCCTCATCCCTGGCTTCCTACCTGCCGCTCCCCCACTCCCCCCACTTCAATTTCAGTCTCTGCTTTAAGGCCCAGAGCAAATGCTTGGTCTTCTATGAAGCACCTCCAAAGCAGCCAACCAGAAATCCTTCCCCTCCTCAAAACCCCCTAGCCCTCAACTTTCATGCTGTCTTTTCTCTTCTACTTATCACCTTCTAGGTGGTGACTTTCTGTGGAACAAAATCTGCATTTTTTTTTGTTTTTTTTTTCACCAGCTGAACATTATGCAAGATCTTAGTTCCCAGGGATCAAACCCATGCCCCCTGCAGTGGAAGTGCAGAGTCGTAACCACTGGACCACCAGGGAAGTCCCAAAGTCTGTGGTTTTTCTGCAAGAGACCTGAGGGTTTCTGCAGGATTCCTCACACTGCAGCCGGAGTTAGCTGCGGAGCAGGGTCTCACTCAAGGATACCTTCCATCTATACCGTCACTCAATAAGGGTACATTTATTGCAGTTGTTCTGTATTAGGGTCTGGAGTTGTCTGGGCTGGCAGATGAGGCTGACTGACTGGCAGAACCACCTTTGAGTTGACCTCTGCAATCAGGCTGCTGAGGGCAAGATATCCTCTCTGGAAAACTTTTCTTCAATGGACCAAATCATGCCCCCCGTCCCCTCCCTCAGGCTCTCAGAGGCTCTCAGTGTTCACCACCCAGGGTGGCTTCCAGTTAGTCCTGAAGTACAGGACCCAGCAAGGCTTTAACTAGGTTTTTGAGAGTAGTGCAGTCCTGGGCCCCTGTAGGGCCTGCTACCCAGCGAAGAGGCCACAGTCACCAAAGCAGGTGAAACCCAGCAGGCGTTTCACCTCTCAGGTTCAGAAGGAGGGTTATCTTAGATGCTAAGAGTCCATCCCAGCCATCATCTATTTTCACAGCAACTTGGAAGCAGGGCAGTCCTAAACTATGAAGCGCAGAACACAAAGTCAGGCATAAAATAATCTAAAAGCAACCCAAAGATAAAATCTAAAGCAAACCTAAGATAGAATCTAGGTGTCATCACCCTAGCTGAAATGATCCTAATTGGAGATGAAGAAAGTCGCTTCTTAATTCATTCAACAAATATGAATGGCACTCCTGCTCTGGGTCAATTCCAGGTTTGGCCCTGCGGATGTGCTCAGGCACGAGACTAGCCCCTCCCCTCTCACAACTCAGGCAAAAATGGTGTATGACACAGCAGAATAAACGTTGTGCTGCTATAAAAATCCTGAACGCAGAGTGGGAGGCTGCAGCTGACTGGGAAAGCACTAGGGGTCTGGCGATAGAAGAGTGGGCCGATGATTGCTCCAGCGCTCTGGGACCGGAACCCGGAGGGGGAGCTGGGTGTCAGTGTGGGCTGCCGCTGATGCCCTCTGCAGTTTCATTTCTTATAAACACTGCGTTGGGAGGAAAAGCAGCCTCGGCTCTCCAACCACCCCAAGGGGCCCCGAGGCGGGGCTGAAGCTCTGTGGCCAGGCTCAGTGGCCGCGACCCGGAGTGGGGCTGGATGGGACCAGCACCCTCCTCCACCCTTCCTACTCCCACCCCACCCCAGCCAATGGGTCTTGCACCACGGCCAGCGCCCCTGGCAGGCTTCTTGGCCTTGCTGGGGGCAACAGCACCCCCTACTTCGTCCTGGGTAATCGAGTCCCGGTCTGAAGCCCCTCGCCCTAGGTGACCCAAGTTCGCGCTTCCCGGGGTCTGAGAGTGGGTGTGTTTTTGGAGGGGAGGGGGCGCAAGCTCTTCCGGCCAGCTTCCACATTCCTGCTCGGCCCAGGCTGGGGGTGAGTTGGGGTGAGCGACCGGCTCTGGGCTGGCCGGCTTCCTGGAAAGGGAGGGAGGGAAGGAGAAAAGCAAAGCCTCCAGCCCTCGCGGCCCGGGTGGCGTCCTGGGACCGCCCTTCCCCCTCCGCAGCTGGCTGCCCCGCCCGTGCCAGGCAGCTCACCTGCCGGCAGCCGGCCGGGGCACTTCCTCCTTCTTCGCCCAGCCTCCCGCTGCGGGCCACAGGTTTGCAGCCAGCTTCGCAGCTACAGGTTGTGTGATCTCGGGCAAGTTGCCAAACTGCTCTGTGCCCGCCGCCCGCCCCCCACGATGAAGGGGTGAAGAGTCTTGGTACAGAGCTCTTTGTAAACGCCCCTGCCTTTCCTTCTTATCCCCCCTGCGCCGTTCCCCTGGTTTGGCGGACGCACAGTAGGCGCACACGAATGGCGCCCACCTCTACATTGTTGCACGGGAGGCTGCGTTGCTTGCCACCCCTTTCTGGGCACTCCGCCATCGGATGCAACCTGAACGATCGGGTTAGAATTGCAGCTTTCCCGCGGGCGGTGCTGAGCCGCTGGGGACGATACCCGCAGGGGGTGGGCGCAGAGCGCAGCCCTGGCACTCAGAAGGGTCCCCCACCTCCGCCTCGGCCCCGTCGGTCCTGGAGGGGCCGCTCCGGCCGCCGGGTTCTGACCCAGCCCAGGGCGCAGGCCCCAGTTGCCAGCTCCCGGCGGGCGCGGGGGGCGGGGCCAGGGTTTCGGTTTCTTGCAAACGCGGCGGCGACAGGGAAATCGTGGAGTTTCCGGGAACCTCGCCGGGAGCGCAGAGGCTCGCGAGCTGCGGATGCGGGAGGAGGAGGGGGACGGGCGGGTGTCCAGTGTCGTGGGCCCGTGGCCCTCTGGAAGTTCCAGCGGGAGCCGGGGAATACCGGCCTCGGAAAAGCCTCACCTGCATGCACCTGCCCCCAGCCTCCTCCCGGGTGGCGTTCGTTCCTAAGGGAGCGTGGTGCGGTGTGGATGCAGGGGCTATGCTTGCATGTGAGGACCGAACTGTATGCAGGCTGGAGGAGTCAGGAATGTGGAGGCCCCCCTCAAAGGGCCGAGGTCCCCAGTTGTACACTGGCTTGTTGTGTGGTCTTCATAAACTCTTACTGTCTTCATAGCACTTATCATTGCTGAAATTATCCTTTGTGTGTATGTGTTGGAGGAGTCCTCCCACCTATCTTGAAGCCCCTTGAGGGTGTGGCCCTGCCTGCCCAGCCCAGCCTGCTGGGTCCTGAGAGCCTCCAATGGACCTAACACAAGGAGGATGTCCGGTGAGTGCTTATTGAATGGGTGAAGAAATAGAATGAGTTCGAGGCATTTAGGGTGGCCCCTGTGGCCTTCTGAGCTGCTCCCAGGGGACCTCTGAGCCCCCCAGCTGTTCTTGCCCCCTAACCTGGTCAGGTCAAGCTGATGCCCCCAGCTGAAGGAAGTCGCGCTCTGTAAGAGATGCCTCAGCCTCCTTGGGAGGGAGTCCCCTGTGACTTCCAGAGAACTGCCTTCCAGATGGGGTGGCTGGGCAGTGAACACACTGTCATCATCACAGAGGAATGCTGGCTGTGGGGGTCGGCCACTTCCTTCCCTCCCCAGGGCTTGCAGCTCAGGCCAGGGACAATTGGGGGTTGGGCCTGTATCTGAGCCAGGGAGGCTGGGAGTTTGGGATGGTGCGGCAGAGTCTAGCACCCTACCCTGACCTCTTCAGACCAAAGTCATGCCTGCAGTTAAGGTGGGCTGCAAACACACATTTCCTAAATCCTTGCTTTGGAGCTCCTGCCTAAAGATCTCCTTGCTTATAGCCTTGAGAACATGGCTCTTGGATAGACAAATCAAACAAGTACAGCTCCCTGAGACCAGAGAAGCTGAGGGTGGGGCCGTGAGCAGCAGTGGCCACTCTGAGGCACCTAGCTAGCCAGTGGAGGGGCAGACAGACCCTCAAGCATTCCTTGTCCAGTCCAGCATCAGTTTCCTCTGGCTCAGGCTCAGGAGCAGGGTGGCTGGCCTGGGAGAGGGCCAGGGAAACTCCAAATGCTGCAAGAGTGGATCTTGTGCTATGAGCACAGTCCCTGGTGACCCTGGTGACTCAGCCTGGGAATCCCAACTCCAGGGGCTGCCATGGAAATAAGGGTTAAGACATTGAGGGGGTGTCCCTAAGGGGTCCAGAGACCACAGCAGCAATTTAGTGAGGCTCCAGACCAAATAAGTTCTCGCTTGTCTCCTCCTTCTCTTGTGGCCCAAGTCTGGGCCCACTGCTGCTGGTCCTCTGCCGAGTCCAGACAGTCTCCTTGAGGCAGAGAACTCAACCTCGATCCCTGATCCTCTCCCATAAAGTGGACTTGGTGGAGGACCTGGTCTTCGAGTGTCTGTGTCGGACTTCATTTGCTGTCTCATTTTGGAAACAGTGGATGTAGCTTAAGCTAGAAAATATCAACAAGAATATGTCTTCGTATCTTGGATTCAGCAACTGCTGAGTTACAGGAATGTTCATAGGAGGAAACCAGGGCAAGAGGCAGGAGAAACAGGGGTTGGCCCAGCAGGTGCTCTGTCCTGTTCGCTTCTGTAACCCCAGGATCCAGCCCTGCCTGAGAGCAGCAGATACCCTATGAGCGAGGGGTGGCGTGGGTGGGGGTGGGTTGATGGATGATGGATTCGGGTTGTCTCGGCAGTCTGCCCCCAGTGGGAAGGAAGAAGGGAGGGACGTGGCTTTCCTGAGCATCACTGTGGTCATTTCTGTGTGGTTCTGTCATTCCAGGAGGATCTTTGCTCCCTTTCCAGTTGTCTTCACATGTGTGTCCTCTCCCAATCATGCAGAGGGACTGGGTGTCCTGTGACATCGGCCAGCCAGCCACGTAACAAGGGGAAGGGGCTGTTAACATCAGGGAGGGTTTCTCTTCCTGGAAAGTAGGTCCACAAAGGCCTCAATTTAGATAGAACCTCAGCTAAATGTGAGAGGCTCCAGTCCTTTCTCTGCATGAGTGAGTATCAAGAAAGTCTCTCTTGACTGACTGGCAGGAGGGGTGAAGGGTCAGCAGAGACCCACCTGCCTGGAGAGTCTGGAGAAAGCATGACTGGCTGCCCTCCAGCTTGGCAAGTGAGAGGCTACAATGATCACGTCACCAGGTCAGATAGCCTCTGTGATAGCTAACGCCTAGACTGCTGCTCTGGGAATATTTCAGAGGACTTGGTCCACATTGAGGGTAAAATGGAACAGGGTTTGCTGGGAGAAGGAGCCCTTAGCCAGGAGGCCCCTGGAGACTTGCCACTGCCAGGAAACAAAAATTAGTCTCCTTTCCTCAAGGACCCCCAAGAATGTTGGAGAAAACTTCCCACAACCTCATGGGCTGGAGCACACATGTATTCTTTGTTGCTAGTTGAGTGGTGACTCTAGAAGGCTGAAGACATAGGGGCATCTGATGGGCATGGACTGTTTCTCAGGCCCATGCCTGTACCAGCCACGCAGAGGCACTTTGAAGTGAGTCAGCACGGTCCCCACCGCTACTCTGGATATGAGCTCTCTGAGGACCAAAGATGGGGTTATTACCCTCAGAGCCCCCTCGCTGGCACCCAGCTCATTCCTTGCAAACAGCAGGCAATTAACAAGTGCACTTGATTGCAGAATGACAGATGTATAGCCTACCTGGAGTATGAGGCGAAGGAGCAGAGATGCTGGGACGTGGGGACAGAAGCGATTTATCTCAGCCAGAGTTCACAGGCAGCCACTCTGGGGAACTGGCATTCAAGGGCCCTGAAGGTTGATGAGTCAGCCGTGGGAGAGCGTGTTTAGGCTGTAGGCGCAGCCCAAGCAAAAGCCTGGAGGCTCCCAAGTGCAGGACAGATCCTGCTTGTGGTGTGGCCTTGTGGCCTTGTATGGCTGCTCCAGGAACTAAGGCTGGACCAGCCCACAGGAGCCATACCGTGAAGAGGCCTGAGTGCTCCTCAGAAGCATGGACTTGATCCTGGCTGTGCGGGGTGAAACTGAGAGTCTGATCTGTGCTTCAGAAATTTCTCTGTGGAGGAGACGCTCACGCAACCCTGTTCTTGCATGACCTTGAGAGTGAGTGCCTCCCCATGAATGTCATACCACAGGCCCCCACTTGCATTGCCTTTGTCTGGGACCCTGCTGCAAACCGAGGCAGGGCAATGGATAGGAGGCAGCTCGGGTCACTCCACGTGGATTGGGACTCTGGCCACAGGGGATGGAGAGAAGTGAGCTTAGTTGACAGCAGTATCCGTGGATGGCCCGGATGTGAGATGGGTTGGAGTAGAACCCTTCCCAGGCCTTCCCAAGGTTCCCCATTCTGGGAGAAATGTAGGGAGATTCCCCATTTTGCCTAAGGGGCCATTGCTTTGATCTCAGGTTGTGAGTCTGGGGAGCTGAGGGCATTGAGCTAAAGTGTAGGACAGGTGATTAAAATTCACACATTGTCCCAGGAATACCCAGGTCACTGGTGATCACAGCCAGAACCTGAAACAACATACCAGCACTATTTGGCCCTGCCCTTTGGACACTGGGTGTGTGGGTACAACAGACCAGGAAGGCTGGATAAGGGTGCCCCACTGCTGGATGGGGTGTGTCTACAAATTCATCATCCCTCTGCTGTCTAGCAGGACCAGAGTCCACCCCCAAGTCCACCTGTGTTCCCAGGGGATCCGAGTTCTACTCACAAGCCCAGCCCTCTGAAAGCTCTGACCCTATGACCGCAGCGCCCCCTGCTGGATAGCACCCTTCTTGGCGTCTGCTGCTGCTGCTAAGTCACTTCAGTCGTGTCCAACTCCGTGCGACCCCATAGACGGTAGCCCACCAGGCTCCCCTGTCCCTGGGATGCTCCAGGCAAGAACACTGGAGTGGGTTGCCATTTCCTTCTCCAATGCATGAACGTGAAAAGTGAAAATGAAGTCGCTCAGTCGTGTCCGACTCTTAGCGACCCCATGGACTGCAGCCCACCAGGCTCCTCCGTCCATGGGATTCTCCAGGCAAGAGTACTGGAGTGGGGTGCCATTTCCTTCTCCGTTCTTGGAGTCTAGGGAAGAAAAAAGGGTGCAGAGACAATGCTGGCTCAAAGGGTGGGAGCAGGAATTGAGGGTGGACTTTGACTAAGGTAGATAGGCAGGTGCCACCTGGTAAACAGAGCACCTGTTTCCTGGTCAGTAGCCTTTAGCCGACTCCAAGAAAAGGAAGAGATGGTGTTTTCTCAAGTGACTTCTGGGAGAGGCAAGGGAATGAAGACCCTGTCTTCTCAGACCCTGGGGTCATGGCCCAGGAAGGCCTGCATCCTAGGATGAGCACACATCTCTTTAGGTGGGCTCAGGAACCCCATCAGGTTCTCCCAGAGCAACCCCTCTGATCACTAGAGTGATTTGTCTTGGGACTGAGGGCCAAGGGTTAGGCCTGGGAGGGGACAGACAGTGCCCTGCTGCTGCTGCTGCTGCTGCTGCTAGGCACTCTAAAAAGAGGAAGAATCATCCCCAGACAGAATTCCTGCCCAACCGTCCAATCCTGGCTGAGAATGGAGACAAGGGCCTGTCGCAGAGTCCATGAGCAGCTGCCTGGCTTCTCAGATTCAAGCTTTATCTGGACTCACTTCCCTCCTGAGCCCCAGGCCAGTGCCTGGGACACAGGGACCAATCTGGAGTGCAGTGAGATGCCTCGCGGACAGAGGGGTGAGAGGACCCCACAGGCACCGCCTCCGTCCCCCATCTCTGAGCCAGGAAGTCCACAATTAGGGCCATACCTCGGGCAGCCACTTCCCAGAAGGTGACTTTCCCTGACGAGTCGTGCCCTCCCATGACCCTGGCATCTGGAGTCCCCACCTCAGATAAGAATCTTCTGGGCGTTTGTTTACGTTGTGACTCTTGGTTAGAGTGAAGGCTGAGGCCTCACCTGGCTCCTTGGAGCCCAGGCAGCAGTCTTGACCCCCCAGGAAACTTGTTTCCCAGGCCAAGACAGGGTGTCTGCTGCCCTCTTTGGGACTGGGCCCTAGAGAGGGCCTAGTGCTCAGGAGAGAAGCTCCTTGCCCTGGCCCGGGTGTGGCCTTGGCAGCCATCCTGATTCAGCGGCTCAATGTAAGCCCCTCACAGAGACTCTTCAGAGCACTCACACTGCCTGGTTCTCAGGGAGAGATGAGGCCTAGAGGAGGGTCCTGATGCTAAAACTGCCTGTGCACGCTAGGTGCCATCTCACCCAGCAGTGGTTCATTGTTGTCGTCCAGTCACTAAGTCGTGTCAGACTCCTTGCGACCGGTCCATGGACTGCAGCACGCCAGGTTTCCCTGCCCGTCACTGTCTTCCAGAATTTGCTCAGACTCACGTCCATTGAGTTGGTGATGCCATCCAACCATCTCATCTTCTGTCGTCCCCTTCTTCTCCTGCTCTCAGCCTTTCCCAGCATCAGGGTCTTTTCCAATGAGTTAGTGCTTCACATCAGGTGGCCAAAGTATTGGAGCTAGAGCTTCAGCATCGGTCCTTCCAATGAATATTCAGGGATGATTTTCTTTAGGACTGACTGGTGTAATCTCCTTGCAGTCCAAAGGATTGTCAAGAGTCTTCTCCAGCATCACAATTCGAAAGCATCAGTTCTTCAAAGCTTAGCCCTCTTTATGGTCCAACTGTCACATTTGTACATGGCTACTGGAAAAACCATAGCTTTGACTAGATGGACCTTTATCAGCAAAGTAATGTCTCTGCTTTTTACTACATTGTCTAGGTTTGTCACAGCCTTTCTTCCAAGGAGCAAGCATTTTTTAATTTCGTGGCTCAGCCAGTAGGACTGGTACCAAATGGCCTGAGAGAGAGTGGGGAACCATGGGTGAGCTATTACCCATTCGTGGGGGAGCTCACCCACCGTGCTGAGGGTGGTGGAGTGGGAAAATTACTGTGCAGACTCCAGGAAGTAGAGGAGCAGAGTGAGTGGATTGGGTCAAAGGGTCTAATTTCCTTTGATAAGCACGCCTCGTGCAGGCCTATGGGCTGTGCCTACAAACTGCACCATTGCCTCGTGTGCATTACGTGCGGGCCTAATAGCACCAGCAGTCAAGGCAGAGGTCTCCCTCAGGTGGGAGCCCATACCAAAGCCAGTGATACGACAACACTGTCATAAAACTCCCCACACACTTCTAGAGGAACTGATTTTCTCTCAAGCTTCTCTGCAGTTTTTCTCTTGTCATTTTCCTAAATATGTGTCTTTTCTCTCCCTCTTCTAGCCCAGGGATGCTTTTTGATCACTGGTGCCATGGGAATGGATTACTTGACAAATTCAGACAGCAAACATTTGCTTTCTAGCCAGGTGACAGGCACAGAGGTAGGTGCTGTGGGCACAGACATTCAGCAAGAATTTATTGAGCCTGTACTATGTGCCAAGCATGGCTCTAGACACTAGGGATACCGAAATGAATGAGATGAAGTCCCTACTCCCATGAAACATACTCTATAGTGACGACAGGCAACAACAAGGAAAGTGTCACGCTGTGGTAACTATTGTGCAGAGAAATAAAATAGCATGAGGTCAAGACAGTGTGGAGGTAGCAACTTCAGATTTCGTGCTCAAAGAATCTCTCTCTAAAGGGCTAATATTTTAACCTTCTAAATGACAGAAGGGGCAGCAATGTGCAAAGGAGGGTGAAGAGCACCCCAGGCAGAAGGAATAGCTGGTGCAAAGGTCTTGGAAAGAGAACAAACTCAGTGTGTTTAAGGAAAAAGATTCTTGGGAATAGAAGGAACATTCCTCAACATAATAAAAGCTATATATGACAAACCCACAGCAAACATTATCCTCAATGGTGAAAAATTGAAAGCATTTCCCCTAAAGTCAGGAACAAGACAAGGGTGCCCACTCTCACCACTACTATTCAACATAGTTCTGGAAGTTTTGGCCACAGCAATCAGAGCAGAAAAAGACATAAAAGGAATCCAAATCAGAAAAGAAGAAGTAAAACTCTCACTGTTTGCAGATGACATGATCCTCTACACAGAAAACCCTAAAGACTCTACCAGAAAACTACTAGAGCTAATCAATGAATATAGTAAAGTTGCAGGATATAAAATCAGCACACAGAAATCCCTTGCATTCCTATACACTAATAATGAGAAAATAGAAAGAGAAATTAAGGAAACAATTCCATTCACCGTTGCAACGAAAAGAATAAAATGCTTAGGAATATATCTACCTAAAGAAACAAAAGACCTATATATAGAAAACTATAAAACACTGGTGAAAGAAATCAGAGAGGACACTAATAGATGGAGAAATACACCGTGTTCATGGATTGGAAGAATATTGTGAAAATGAGTATATTACCCAAAGTAATTTATAGGTTCAATGCAATCCCTATCAAGCTACCAACGGTATTTTTCACAGAGCTAGAACAAATAATCTCACAATTTGTATGGAAATACAAAAAAAAACCTCGAATAGCCAAAGCAATCTTGAGAAAGAAGAATGGAACTGGGGTAATTAACCTGCCAGACTTCAGGCTCCACTACAAAGCCACAGTCATCAAGACAGTATGGTACTGGCATAAAGACAGAAATATAGATCAATGGAACAAAACAGAAAGCCCAGAGATAAATCCATGCACTTATGGACACCTTTGCCTGGAGAATCCCAGGGACGGTGGAGCCTGGTGGGCTGCCATCTATGGGGTCGCACAGAGTCAGACACGACTGACGTGACTTAGCAGCAGCAGCAGCATGGACACCTTATCTTTGACAAAGGAGGCAAGAATATTCAATGGAAAAAAGACAGTCTCTTTAACAAGTGGTGCTGGGAAAACTAGTCAACCACTTGTAAAAGAATAAAACTAGAACACTCCCTAACACCATACACAAAAATAAACTTAAAATGGATTAAAGATCTAAATATAAGACCAGAAACTATAAAACTCCTAGAGGAGAACATAGGCAAAACACTCTCCGACATAAATCACAGCAGGATCCGCCATGACCCACCTCCCAGAATATTGGAAATAAAAGCAAAAATAAACAAATGGGACCTAATTAAAATTAAAAGCTTCTGCACAGCAAAGGAAACTATAATTAAGGTGAAAAGACAGCCTTCAGAATGGGAGAAAATAATAGCAAATGAAGCAACTGACAAAGAATTACTCTCAAAAATATACAAGCGACTCCTGCAGCTTAATTCCAGAAAAATAAATGACCCAATCAAAAAATGGGCCAAAGAACTAAACAGACATTTCTCCAAAGAAGACATACAGATGGCCAACAAACACATGAAAAGATGCTCAACATCACTCATAATCAGAGAAATGCAAATCAAAACCACAATGAGGTACCATTTCACGCCAGTTAGAATGGCTGCTATCCAAAAGTCTACAAGCAATAAATGCTGGAGAGGATGTGGAGAAAAGGGAACCCTCTTACACTGTTGGTGGGAATGCAAACTAGTACAGCCACTATGGAGAACAGTGTGGAGATTCCTTTAAAAACTGGAAATAGAACTGCCATACAACCCAGCAGTTGCACTCCTGGGCATACACACCGAGGAAACCAGAATTGAAAGAGACACATGTACTCCAATGTTCATCGCAGCACTGTTTATAATAGCGAGGACATGGGAGCAACCTAGATGTCTATCTGAAGACGAATGGATAAGAAAGCTGTGGTACATATACACAATGGAGTATTACTCAGCCATTAAAAAGAATACATTTGAATCAGTTCTACTGAGGTAGATGAAACTGGAGTCTATTATACAGAGTGAAGTAAGTCAGAAAGAAAAACACCAATACAGTATACTAACGCATATATATGGAATTTAGAAAGATGCAAATGATAACCGTGTATACGAGACAACAAAAGAGACACAGACGTATAGAACAGTCTTTGGGACTCTGTGGGAGAGGGTGAGGGTGGGATGATTTGGGAGAATGGCATTGAAACAGTGTCTTATTATATGTGAAATGAATCGCCAGTCCACGTTCGATGCATGATACAGGATGCTCGGGGCTGGTGCACTGGGACGACCCAGACGGATGAGATGGGGAGGGAGGTGGGAGGGGGGTTCAAGATGGGGAACACATGTACACCTGGGGTGGCTTCATGTCAATGTATGGCAAAACCAATACAATATGGTAAAGTAATTAGCCTCCAATTAAAAAACAAAAAAGATTTTTGTGACTCCAGCATGGCAGCCAAGGGGAGAATGATAGAAAAAGCATCCAGTAAAATAGGCAAGGGTCAGATAGCGTGGGGCATTTGGGGCTTTAGCATTATGCCAAGGGAAGAGGGAGCCTTTGTATGATGCTGTGCATAGAGGAGAAATGATTCAGTGTGCATTTTTAAATGCTCAGTGACTGCTCTGTCCATTTGCAGACTGGACTGTGGTTCAATCCAAGTCTTTCTGCAAGTGTGAAGCTAGAAGACCATGGGGGAGGCCAGAATAGGAGGATGATCCAGGAGAGACGAAGAAGGGTGGTGGTGGTATCAGTGGAAAGGACAGGAGTGGATCCAGGCAGAGTATGGAGGGAAAGCCAAACAGAGCTAAACAAAACACAGTGGCTGCAGAATGGGAGAAAATATTTGCGAATCATGTCTGATAAAGGACTTATATGTAGAATATAAGTTTAAGCAAAGAATGTTTAAAACTCAATAATAAGAAGACAGCACATTTTTTAATGGTCAGAAGATTTGAATGGCTGTTTCACATCTTCTTTGGTGAAAGAAACATGCAAACTAAAACCACAGTGAAATACCACCACACATCTACTAGGAAGGCTAAATGAAAAAAGACTATACCAAGTATGAGCAATGATATGGACCACATGGAATGCTCTTAAGCTACCGACAGGGATGTAAAATGATACAACTACTTTGGAAAATGTTTTGGCATTTTCCTAAAAAGTTAAATGTACACCTACCGTATAACCTAAGCTTTCCATTCCTAGGTATGTATGCAAAATAAATGAAAGTATGTGTCCATGCAGACTTGTACATGAATGCTTATTGCTGCTTACTTTGTAAAAGCCAGAAACTGGAAACAATAAAAACGACCATTAATAAGAGAATTGATAAAAAGATAATAGGATATCTATGCAGTGAAATACCACTTGGCAGAAAAAAGGAATGAACTAGGTAACACGGAGTAAACATTCTCCTCCCTGTCTCCCCCGGTAAATTCAACATTAAAACCTGGACTGAATGCGTGAAAGACTTTCAAGAGTAAATATCAGGGACGTCCCTGGCAGTCCAGAAGTTAAGACTTCACCTTCCAGTGCAGGGGTTGTGGGTTTGACTCCTGGTCGGGGAGCTGAGATCCCACATGCCTTGGGGCCAAAAAGCCAAAACACGAAAAGCAAGCAGTATTGTAACAAAGTCAATAAAGACTTTAAAAATGGTCCACATTAAAAAAAAAAAAAAGTTATTTTAAAAAGTTGTAAGAAAAAATAGTAAATATCAATAGCGGGTGAACTGGGGAAGGAAAACAGAATTTGGAGTACCATTGGCCTGGGGATGAGTTTCCTGTTTTCCCTCCAGTATTTCCTGTCTGGGCTCCCCAGGTGGTTCGGTGCTAAAGAACCTGCCAGCCAATGCAGGAGACGGCGGGCTGGATTCCTGGGTCGGGAAGATCCCCTGGAGAAGGAAATGGCAACTCACTCCAGTATTCTTGCCTGGAAGACACCATGGACAGAGGAGCTTGGCGGACTACAGTCCATGGTGTTGCAAAGAGTCGGACATGACTTAACAACTAAACAACAACATTCCCTGGTCAGACTCAAAGCAGCCTGGAACTTTGAGGTGAAAGTGGGTAACTGGGCCAGAGACAGTGAAAACTCTAGGAGAACCCTTCTAGTTTTGGTTTGAAGAATGGGAAAGGAACTCCTAATGTTCAGAGTGAGTGAAGAAACACCCCTTTAAAATTTTTTCTCTGCTTTTCCTGCCCCAGCCACCTCATGTTCCTGCTACAGTGACATCTGAGGCATTAAGGCACCTGAGATTCTTAAGGAAGAGACACTTTCATTCTGATTGCAGGTGTATCAAGAGATTGGGAGATCTAACCACTCTCCTCTTTGACTTGCTCTGTTTCTCCATCCTTGTGGAACTTAGCCCTGGGTGAGGGTACAGCTGTAGGAAGTATACAACAAAGCAAAGCAACTAAAGAACCAAAAGGAGATCCAAAAAGAGGAGCCCCAGAGAGCCCCAAAGTACCAAGGAAATTGTGGAGAAGGCCTTCGGGAAATTAATTCCATAAAATTGTTTATGAACTGTGCTCTCACCCCCAAGATGAGCATGCATGGATTCAATCCCCAGCAGCTCACCCAAGACAGGAGGACTAAACTGAACCACCGCCTGTTCTCAGAATTACCACTAGAGGGTGCACGCACAGGACAAATCTAAACAGCACCGGGAAGGTTTTGAAAATGGAACTTGCCTTGAAACCACAATCCACAGAGGGCTACTCAGGATTGGTGGCTCAAGCCCAGTAGTCAATTGCCTGCTAAAATATACATGTCAACGTTCTCCATAGTATTCAAATAGGACCCAGAATCTCATAAAATTCAAATGTCCAGGACTTAAAATTATTTGGCATACAAAGATCCAGAAAAACCTCGACTTGCATGGTAAAATATGACAAAAAGAAGCCAACAGTGAGATATTAAAATTAAGTGACAAAGACTTTAAATTGCTATAATGAAAATCCTCCAAAAGATAAAGGCTAACACTCCTGAAATGAATGAAAGTCTTAACAAATAAATAAAAGATAAATAGAGAAACTAAAATTTTAGAGCTTAAAAATATGAGCCAAAATCAAACACTCACTAGGTAAGCTCAAGAGCAGAATAGCAATGACATAGAAGTCAGTAAGTAAACTTGAAGGTAGCCCAGTACAAATTATCCAACTTGGATAACAGTGAGAAAAAGATTTTTTAAAAAAATGAAAAGAGCCTCAAAGTCCCAGAAAGTCTATCACTGGAGTTCCATAAAGAGAGGAGAAAGAGTGCAATGAAGGCAAAAATAATGACTGAAAACTTCCAAAATATGACGAATGACATAAACCTCTGGATTCAAACATCTCAGCAAGTCCCAAAAAGGGTAAACCAAAGCAATTCATGCCTGTATGTATCATAGTGAAGCTGTTGAAAACTTAAGAATACATAACATCACATATATGTGTGTGTGTGTATTTCACTATTGTTCAGTCGTTCAGTTGTGTCCACCTCTTTGCGACCCCATGGACTGCAGCACGCCAGGCTTCCCTGTTCTTCACCATCTCCCAGTGCTTGCTCAAACTCACGTCTATCTAGTCGGTGATGCTGTCCAAGGATCTCATCCTCTGCCATCCCCTTCTCCTCCTGCCCCCAGTCTTTCCCAGCGTCAGGGTCTAAGTCGACTCTTCACATCAGTGTTGGAGTTTCAGATTCAGCATCAGTCCTTCCAATGAATATTTAGGATGGACTGGTTTGATCTCCTTGCTATCCAAGGGACTCTCAAGAGTCTTCTCCAGCACCACAGTTCAAAAGCATCCATTCTTTGCATCAATTCAAAAGCTCAGCCTTCTTCATGGTCCAACTCTA
Source organism: Moschus berezovskii (assembly GCF_049115385.1). NCBI lineage: Eukaryota > Metazoa > Chordata > Mammalia > Artiodactyla > Moschidae > Moschus > Moschus berezovskii. Next base: position 91,373,211 of record NC_142467.1, read on the forward strand.
ACATCCATACATGGCTAGTGGAAAAACCATAGCTTTGACTATACAGACCTTTGCTGGAAAACTAATGTCTCTGATTTTTAATATGCTGTCTAGGTTTGTCATAACATTTCTTCCAAGGAGCAAGCATCTTTTAATTTCATGGCTGCTGTCACTATCCGCAGTGTTATATGTTATATATTTGTGTGTAAATACTTTAAAATATGTATATGTTTTGATATATGTATATGCATACACACACAGACATATATCTGCCAGAAGAAAATATCTCATTGTGGAAACCAGAATGAAGAGGATCACATCTTTAAAGTACAAGAGGAAAAGAACCATCAACCAGAATTAGATACAATTCTGTATCCAATAAAAAAGAGTGAAGGTGAAATTTTCAGATGAAGGAAATCTGAGAGAATTCCTTGACAGCAGACCTATTCTAAAATAATTTCCAGAATTTTTTCAGATAGATGGAAATAATACACCAAAAGTGTACTTGGAGTATCAGGAATGAAGGAAGACCAACAGAATGGTAAATATGGGTTAATTTAACATTCTACTCTTTTGCTCTTGAGTTCTTTTAAAAAATTTATATTTAAAACAAAAATTGTGACATTTTCTGATGGTATGTTCAATGTATGTATATGTAATATGTAAGAAAACTACAACAGACAGAAGGGAGAATAAAGGAAGCTATATGGTGGTTAGTTTTTACATTCTAAAATGGTAAAAATATCTATCCTAAGCAAGCCTAGAAAGGAAATATGTATCTTGTAATCCCTAGAGTAACCACTGAAAAAAGAGAGGTAGTTAAAAACACAACAGATGCATTTAACTGGAATGCTTAAAAAGATGTTCCAGCAATCCAGACACACTCAGGATAAAGGGAACAGAGAGAGGGAAAACAGAAAATAAATAATAAAATCTCTAGACATAAATCCAAACATATCAATAATTACAATAAGTGTAAATAGACTAGGAGTGATGGCAGCAAAAGTGGTGGCGTACGGAACGCCAAAAGCTTACCTCTTTCAGAACTGGCTTTATAGGAACTCTGGATACTTACCAAGATTTTACAGCAACTAGAAAAACGCTTGGGCTTCCTGATGGCTCAGTGGTAAGGAATCCACCTGCAATGCCGGAGCCTCAGGAGTCTTGGGTTAGATTCCTGGGTCAGGAAGATCCCCTGGAGAAGGAAGTGGCAACCCACTCCAGTATTTTTACCTGGAAAATTCCACAGACAGAGAGCCCGGTGGGCCACAGTCCATGGAGTTGCAGAGTTGGACACGACTAAATAACTAAGCAAGCAAGTAAGAGAAATACTTCATCAAGAAAAGCAAAACAAAACCAAAATGCTGAATCTTGGTAGGAGAATTTTGTGGTGTTTTAACTTACCAAGACTCAATCCTCTCTCACCAGCCTGGTGAAGGCCAGGCTGAATTCTCAGTTCGGTTCTTAGTACCAGAGGGAGCAAAATGGGCTGGGTTCTAAAGGAATTGAGGTTGTTTGTTTTGATTTATATTTTCAGCTACACAGGGAACATCCTCAAGGGTAAATCATATGGTAAGACATAAAACAAGTCTTAGTGAATTTAAGATTAAAATTATACCAAGTATCTTTTTTCTTCCCCCGCTCTGCCACGTGGCATGTGGGATCTTAGTTTCCTGACCCAACCGGGAATGGAACCTGTGTCCCCTGCAGTGTAATCAAGGATTCTTAGCCACTAGACCACCAGGGAAGTCCCATACCAAGTATCTTTTGGATCACTCAGTTCAGTTAAGTCACTCAGTCGTGTCCGACTCTTTGCGACCCCATGAACCATAGCACACCAGGCCTCCCTGTCCATCACCAACTCCCTGAGTATACCCAATCCCATGTCCATTGAGTCAGTGATGCGATCCAACCATCTCATCCTCTGTCGTCCCCTTGTCTTCCTGCCCTCAATCTTTCCCAGCATCAGGGTCTTTTCAAATGAGTCAGCTCTTCATGTCAGGTGGCCAAAGTATTGGAGTTTCAGCTTCAACATCAGTCCTTCCAAAGAACACCCAGGACTGATCTCCTTTAGGATGGACTGGTTGGATCTCCTTGCAATCCCAGGAACTCTCAAGAGTCTTCTCCAACACCACAGTTCAAAAGCATCAATTCTTCGGCGATCAGCTTTCTTTATAGTCCAACTCTCACATCCATACATGACTACTGGAAAAACCATAGCCTTGACTAGATGGACCTTTGTTGGCAAAGTAATGTCTCTGCTTTTTAATATGCTGTCTAGGTTGGTCATAACTTTCCTTCCAAGGAGTAAGCATCTTTTAATTTCATGGCTTCAATCACCATCTGCAGTGATTTTGGAGCCCAAAAAAATAAAGTCTGTCACTGTTTCCACTGCTTCCCCATCTATTTGCCATGAAATGATGGGACCGGATGCCATGATCTTAGTTTTCTGAATATTGAGCTTTAAGCCAACTTTTTTACTCCCCTCTTTCACTTTCATCAAGAGGTTTTTTAATTCTTCTTCACTTTCTGCCATAAGGTTGGCGTCATCCGCATATCTGAGGTTATTGATATTTCTCCCAGCAATCTTGATTCCAGCTTGCGCTTCCTCCAGCCCAGCATTTCTCATGATGTACTCTGCATATAAGTTAAATAATCAGGGTGACAATATACAGCCTTGACATACTCCTTTTCTTACTTGGAACCAGTCTGTTGTTCCATGTCCAGTTCTGACTGTTGCTTCCTGACCTGCATACAGGTTTCTCAAGAGGCATGTCAGGTGGTCTGGTATTCCCATCTCCTTCAGAATTTTCCACAGTTTATTGTGATCCACACAGTCAAAGGATTTGGCATAGTCAATAAAGCAGAAATAGATGGTTTTCTGGAACTCTCTTGCTTTTTCGATGATCCAGCAGATGTTGGCAATTTGATCTCTGGTTCCTCTGCCTTTTCTAAAACCAGCCTGAACATCTGGAAGTTCACGGTTCACGTATTGCTGAAGCCTGGCTTGGAGAATTTTGAACATTACTTTACTATCGTGTGAGATGAGTGCATTGTATGGTAGTCTGAGCATTCTTTGGCATTGCCTTTCTTTGGGATTGGAATGAAGACTGACCTTTTCCAGTCCTGTGGCCACTGCTGTGTTTTCCAAGTTTGTTGGCATATTGAGTGCAGCACTTTCACAGCATCATCTTCTAGGATTTGAAATAGCTCAACTGGAATTCCATCACCTCCACTAGCTTTTTCGTAGTGATGCTTTCTAAGGCCCACTTGACTTCACATTCCAGGATGTCTGGCTCTAGATGAGTGTGAGTGATAACACCATCATGATTATCTTAGTCGTGAAGATCTTTTTTGTACAGTTCTTCTGTGTATTCTTGCCACCTCTTCTTAACATCTTCTGCTTCTGTTAGGTCTATACCATTTCTGTCCTTTATCGAGCCCATCTTTGCATGAAATGTTCCCTTGGTATCTCTAATTTTCTTGAAGAGATCTCTAGTCTTTCCCATTCTATTGTTTTCCTCTATTTCTTTGCATTAATAGCTGAGGAAGGCTTTCTTATCTCTCCTTGCTATTCTTTGGAACTCTGCATTCAGATGCTTGTATCTTTCCTTTTCTCCTTTGCTTTTCACTTCTCTTCTTTTCACAGCTATTTGTAAGGCCTCCTCAGACAGCCATTTTGCTTTTTTGCATTTCTTTTTCTTGGGGACGGTCTTCATTCCTGTCTCCTGTACAATGTCACGAACCTCCGTCCATAGTTGATCAGGCACTCTGTCTATCAGATCTAGTCCCTTAAATCTATTTCTCACTCAATTGGAATTCCATCACCTCTTCTAGCTTTGTTCGTAGTGATGCTTTCTAAGGCCCACTTGACTTCACATTCCAGAATGTCTGGCTCTAGGTGAGTGTGAGTGATAACACCATCATGATTATCTTAGTCGTGAAGATCTTTTCTGTATAGTTCTTCTGTGTATAATCATAGGGATTTGATTTAGGTCATACCTGAATGGTCTAGTGGTTTCCCCCACTTTTTTCAATTTAAGTCTGAATTTGGCAATAAGGAGTTCATGATCTGAGCCACAGTCAGCTCCTGGTCTTGTTTTTGCTGACTGTATAGAGCTTCTCCATCTTTGGCTGCAAAGAATATAATCAATCTGATTTCGGTGTTGACCATCTGGTGATGTCCATGTGTAGAGTCTTCTCTTGTGTTTTTGGAAGAGGGTGTTTGCTGTGACCAGTGCGTTCTCATGGCAAAACTCAATTAACCTTTGTCCTGCTTCATTCCGTGCTCCAAGGCCAAATTTGCCTGTTACTACAGGTGTTTCCTGACTTCCTACTTTTGCATTCCAGTCCCCTATAATGAAAAGGACATCTTTTTTGGGTGTTAGTTCTAAAAGGTCTTGTAGGTCTTCGTAGAACCATTCAACTTCGGCTTCTTCAGCATTACTGGTCGGGGTATAGACTTGGATTACCGTGATATTGAATGGTTTGCCTTGGAAACAAACAGAGATCATTCTGTCGTTTTTGAGATTGCATTCAAGTACTGCATTTCAGACTCTTTTGTTGACTATGATGGCTACTCCATTTCTTCTAAGGGATTCCTGCCCACAGTAGTAGATACCATGGTCTGCTGCTGCTGCTGCTGCTGCTGCTGCTGCTAAGTCACTTCAGTCGTGTCCGACTCTGTGTGACCCCATAGACGGAAGCCCACTAGGCTCCCCCGTCCCTGGGATTCTCCAGGCAAGAACACTGGAGTGGGTTGCCATTTCCTTCTCCAATGTGTGAAAGTGAAAAGTGAAAGTGAAGTCGCTCAGTCGTGTCCGACCCTTAGTGACCCCACGGACTGCAGCCTACCAGGCTCCTCCATCCATGGGATTTTCTAGGCAATAGTACTGGAGTGGCTTGCCATTGCCTTCTCCGGATACCATGGTCATCTGAGTTAAATTCACCCATCCAGTCCACCTTAGTTCGCTGATCCCTAGAATGTTGATGTTCACTCTTGCCATCTCCTGTTTGACCACTTCCAATTTGCCTTGATCCATGGACATAACATTCCAGGTTCCTATGCAATATTGCTCTTTACAGCATCGGACCTTGCTTCTATCACCAGTCACATCCACAACTGGATGTTGTTTTTGCTTTGGCTCCATCCCTTCATTCTTTCTGGAGTTATTTCTCCACTGATCTCCAGGAGCATATTGGCCACCTACTGACCTGGGGAGTTCATCTTTCAGTGTTCTGTCTTTTTGCCTTTTCATACTGTTCATGGAGTTCTCAAGAGGCAAGAATGCTGAAGTGGTTTGCCATTGGATCACAGTGGTACAAAACTGGAAATCAACAACACAAGGAAAGCTAGAGATTACACATGATGGAAACCAAACAGCACACTCCTGAACAACCAAAAGAAATCAAAAGAGAAATCAAAGAATATCTCAGAACAAATGAAAATAGAAACACAATTTACGAAAACCTATGGGATTCTGCAAAAGCTGTTCTAAGAGAATTTTATAGTAATAAATGCTTGTATTAAGAAATTAGAGGGACTTTGCTGGTAATCCAGTCTTCCTTGGTGGCTCAGACAGTAAAGAATCTGCCTGCAATGCGGGAGACCCAGATTCAATCCTTGGGTCGAGAAGATTCCCTGGAGAAGGGAATGGCAACCCACTCCAGTATTCCTGCCTGGAGAATCCCATGGACAGAGGAGCCTGGTGGGCTACAGTCCATGGGGTCGCTGAGGGTCAGACACAGCTGAGCAGCAAACTCTCAAGGATCCATCCCCGGTGGTCCAGTGGCTAAGACTCCATACTCCTAGTGCAGGAAGCCGGGGTTTGATCCCTGGTCAGGGAACTATTAATAGATCGCACTTGCTGCAACTAAGGGTTCAAATGTTACAACTAAAGATCCTGTAGGCTTCAACTAAGACCTGGCACAGCCGAGTAAGTAAATAAATAAAAAAGAAAGAGAGAAAGTGCTCATTCAAAAAAGAAAGAAAGAAAAGGAATTAGAAACATTGTAAATAAAAGCTTAGCTTTTACCTCAAGGAACTAGGAAATGAGTAAATTAAAGCCTAAAGTTAGCAGAAGGAAGAAAATAATAGATCATAGTAGAAAATAAATTAAAATAATATAAATGAAATAGAGATCAGAAAAACAATAGTAAAAATCAGTGAAACTAAGAGCTGCTTTTTAAAAAGATAAGCAAAATTGACAAACCTTTAGTGAGACTAATAGGAAGAAAAAGAGGACTCAAAATAAAAAATGAAAGACGAGAAATAACAGCTCACACTACAGAAACACATACAATCATAAGAGACTACTATGAATAGTTATACACCAATAAATTAGACAGCCTAGAAGAAAGGAATAATTTCCTAGAATCGTACAACCTAGCAAGACTGAACCAGGGAGAACTAGCAAGTCTGAACAGGCCAATAAAGAGTAAGGAAGTTGAACCAGTAATCAAAAACCTCCCAATAGAGAAATCTCGAGGGCAAGATGGCTTCACAGGATTATTCTACCAAACAACTGAAGAGGAACCGCAAACCGTCTCCAACTCTTCTCAAAAACTGAAGGAGAGGGAACACTCCCAAATTCATTTTACGAGGCCAGCATTACCCTGACACCAAAGCTGCATAAGCACACCACAAGAAAAGAAAATTATAGACGACTATCCCTGGTGAACATAGATGCAAACATTCTCAACAAAAATGAGCAAACTTAGTTGAAGAACTCATTATAAAGGTTATAAAACATGGCCAAGTGAGATTTATCCCTGGGATACAAGGATGGTTCAAGAAATAAAAGTAAATAAATGTGATATCTCACATTAATAGGATGAAAGAAAAAAATCATGTGATCATCTCAATAGATGCAGAAAAGGCATCTGACAAGCTGCAACATCCCTTCATGGTTCAGTTCAGTTCAGTTCAGTCGCTCAGTCGTATCCGACTCTCCGCGACCCCATGAATCACAGCACGCCAGGCCTCCCTGTCCATCACCAACTCCCGGAGTTCACTCAAACTCATGTCCACAGAGTCGGTGATGCCATCCAGCCATCTCATTCTCTGTCGTCCCCTTCTCCTCCCGCCCCCAACCTTTCCCAGCATCAGAGTTTTTTCCAGTGAGTCAACTCTTCGCATGAGGTGGCCAAAGTATTACAGTTTCAGCTTTAGCATCAGTCCTTCCAATGAACACCCAGGATTGATCTCCTTTCGAATGGACTGGTTGGATCTCCTTGCAGTCCAAGGGACTCTCAAGAGTCTTCTCCAACACCACAGTTCAAAAGCATCAATTCTTCAGCAATCAGCTTTCTTCACAGTCCAACTCTCACATCCATACATGACTACGGGAAAAACCATAGCCTTGACTAGACGGACCTTTGTTGGCAAAGTAATGTCTCTGCTTTTTAAGATATTATCAAGGTTGGTCATAACTTTCCTTCCAAGGAGTAAGCATCTTTTAATTTCATGGCTGCAGTCAGCATCTGCAGTAATTTTGGAACCCAAAAAAATAAAGTCTGACACTGTTTCCACTGTTTTTCCATGTATTTCCCATGAAGTGATGGGACCAGATGCCATGATCTTTGTTTTCTGAATGTTGAGTTTCAAGCCAACCTTTTCACTCTCCTCTTTCACTTTCATCAAGAGGCTTTTGAGTTCCTCTTCACTTTCTGCCATAAGGGTGGTGTCATCTGCATATCTGAGGTTATTGATATTTCTCCCAGCAATCTTGATTCCAGCTTGTGCTTCTTCCAGCCCAGCGTTCCTCATGATGTACTCTGCATACCCTTCATGGTAAAAACCCTCAATTGTTGGCTGTAGAAAGGAAATACCTAAATGTAATGAAGGCCATATACAACAAACCCACAGCTAGCATTAGAATCGATAGAGAGAAGTGGAAAGCTTTTCCGGTAAGGTAAGGAGCAAGGTGAGGGTGCCCAGTCTCACCACTCTTATGCAACATAGCACTCTAAGTTCCACCTGGAGCTCTCAGGTGAAACAAAGAAATAAAAGGCATACAAGTTAGAAAGGAAGAGGTAAAATTATTGCTATTTGCTGGTTATATGATCTTTTATATTGAAAACCCCAAAGACTCAACCTAAAAATTTCCTGGATTTAATCAATGAATTTTGTAAAGTTGCAGGATATGAAATCAATGCACAGAAATAAGCTGCTTTTCTATACATTAAAATGTCTGTAAAAGAAAGTGTCTTATTCACAATAGCATCAAAACAATAAAGTAACTGCTATTATGGCAATTATGTTGTAATAGAACTGTACCAAATCAATACAGTGTACACCTTAAATTTATACAGTATTGTGTTTCAAATATAACTCAATGAAAATAAAAATTTTAAAACTTACTATAAAAAAATCCCATGGATGGAGGAGCCTGGTAGGCTGCAGTCCGTGGGGTCGCTAAGGGTCAGATATGACTGAGCGAGTTCACTTTCACTTTTCACTTTCACACATTGGAGAAGGAAATGGCAACCCACTCCAGTGTTCTTGCCTGGAGAATCCCAGGGACGGGGGAGCCTGGTGGGCTTCTGTCTATGGGGTCGCACAGAGTTGGACACGACTGAAGCGACTTAGCAGCAGCAGCAGCATAATGCTACTGTAATCAAAAGAGTATGGTACTGACACAAAGATAACACATATCTTGTTCAAATTTATACACAAATATATTGGAACAGAATTGACAGTGCTAAAACAAATTCTTACATTTATAGTCAATTCGTTTTTAGTAAAGGTGTCAGGACAACTCAATTGTATTTACAACAAATGGTGCTAGGACAGTTGATTACATTCCTGAAGAAGTTATATAATTACCTCACATAAATATTCAAAATGGATCATAGACATAATTGTAAGAGTTAAAGCAAACACAGGAGAATATCTTTAAGCAAAGAGCTCTGAGCTACACTGCCAAAACCACAATCCATATGTGAAAAATTGACAAATTAGACTTCAAAATATGAAACTTTTGCTTTTCAAAAGACATCATCAAGAAAATGAAAAGTTAAGCTTAAGATTTGAAAACATTTGAAATCCTAGATTGGGTAAAAGACATATCTAATATATAAAGAACTCAGAAAGCAGAGAAAAGAAAACAAAGAAATGAGAGAGCAAACAGAAAACGAACGAAAAGAAATGGAAGATTCAAGCCACAACATATCAATAATTACATTAGATGCAAATATTTCCGCATCATTAACTACTAGATAAATGCAAATTATAACTATGATGAGGTACCACTACACATCTATTAGAATAAAATAAAAAATATTGGCAAGACTAAGTATTGGTGAGGAAACGGAGCAGCTGGAATTCTCATACATTTCAGATGGAAATACAAAATGCTACAGCCACTTTGGAAAAGAATGTGACAGTTTCTTATAAAGTTAAACAACACTTATTATATGATCCAGCGATCCTCCTTCTAGGTATTTATCCTAGATAGATGAAGATGCATTACACGTTCACACAAACACCTGTGCACGAGTGTTTATAGCAGTTTTATTTATAGCTTCAAATACTGGAAGCAACTCAAATACGCACCGAGGGAATGGATAAACAAACTCATACACCCATGCAATGAAATACTACTCTTCAAAAAAAGAAAGGGAGGGAGGGAAGAAAGAAAGAAGAAAAGAAAAAGAAGGAAAGGAAAGAGAGAAATGAACCCACGATTAGGGTGAATTTCTTAGTCATCGTGCTGAGTAAAGGAAACTGGTCTCAGAAGGCTACATGCTGTTTGATTCCACTAATATGACATTCTCGAAAAGACGCAACTATGTTGATGGAGATCAGATCATTTGTTCCCAGACGTTCGGGGTGGAGATAGCATCAAGGAGTTTTCTGTTCTGTATTCTGATTCTGTGGTGTTGGTTACTCAAATCCATACCCATGTTAAAATTCATAGAGCTGTTCACCAAAAAAGTTTTTTTTTTCCCCCTGTGGGGGACTTTCTTGGTGGTCCAGTGGTTAGGAATCCACCTTGCAAAGCAGGAGATGCAGGTTCGATCCCTGGTCAGGGAACTAAGATCCTACATGTGGCGGAGCAACTAAGCTCTTACTGCTGCAGCCAGAGAGTCCACACGCCACAACCAAAGATCCCACATGACACAGTAAGAATCCCGTGCGCCACAGCTGAAACCTGATGCAGACAATTAAATAGGTATTTTTATTTTAAAAGCTTTTTGTTTTATTTTAAGCTAATTTACATATAAATCTAAATAAATAAAAATAAAGAATAAACTAGTTGACCCTGAACCACGCTGGGTTAGGGATCCTATTCCCCCATATAGCCAAAACCTGAATATAACTTTTGACTGCTCCCACACTTGACTACTAATATCCTACTGTGGCCTGGAAGCCTGACAGATAACACAAACAGTTAATTCACACACACACACACACACACACACACACACATATTTTTGTTTGGCTGCACCTGAAAGCTTGTGGGATCTTAGTTCCCCAATCAGGAATCAAACTCTTCCCCCTGCAGTGGAAACACAGAGCCCTAACTACTAGACCTCCACGGAATTTCCTAACATATATTTTCTAAATGTATTATGTACTGTATTCTTAGAATAAAGTAAGTTAGAGGAAAGTAAAGTCACTAAGAAAATAGTAAGGAAGAGAGAGTACATTTACAGCACATATGTGTATTTATTTTTTAAAATCTTCATTTAGCGGACTCATTGCAAGTTCAAACCCAGGCTGTTCAAAAGCCAGCCCTACTGATGTATACAGTCAGTCAGTTCAGTCATTCAGTCATGTCCAACTCTTTGCGACCCCATAGACTGCAGCATGCCAGGCTTTCCTGTCCATCATCAGCTCCCGGAGCTTACTCAAACTCATGTCTATCGAGTCAGTGATGCCATCCAACCATCTCGTCCTCTGTCATCCCCTTCTCCTCCCACCTTCAATCTTTCCCAGCATCAGGTCTTTTCCAATGAGTCAGTTCTTCACATCAGGTGGCCAAAGTTGATATATACAACAATATGATAAATTGCAAAGTAATTCTGCCGAGTCAAAGAAGCCAGGCTGAGGATGAATCCCATTTTTATAAAATTCTAGAAAATGCAAACTAATCTATAGTGATAGAAAGCAGATTCATGACTGCCTAGGGGAGGGAAGGCCAAAAAAAAAAGTGGAGGAAAGGATTGCTAAGTGGCACAATGAAACTTTTAGGGGTGATTGATCTGTTCAGTCTCTTGATTACGGTGATGGTTTCACAGATGCAAACATATTCCAAATTTATTAATTGCCCAATTTAACTAAGTTCAGTTTCTCCTTTGTTAATTATACCTCAGTAAAGCTGTAGAATAAAATACAGTGGTTGCCCTTAAGGAGCACAGGTTCCAGTGACAAGGAAATTGACAGTTCTGTGACCCAGAGTTACAGGAATAGAAACTGGGGGAGCCCAAAGCTGGAACACCCCACCCAACTCAGACATCCTCCTGCAGCTGCTTGCCGCTAACACTTTAACTTTGCATCCACAGCCTGAGTGACAGAAAACACAGGCCAGCTGATGGTAAAGATGAACACGCAAGAAAACTTTTTCTCTTTTCAGATTGCTCTCCCAGAACGTATCTTTTGTCCAACCATTCACAAGCTGTGTGACTTTGAGCTAGTTATTTGGCCTCTCTCACCCTCACTTTCCTCATCTATGAAAGATGGGTAATTAAAGTGCCCACCTAGCAAAGTGAAAAAGACCAAGGCTATAAAGTAGCAACATATCCCCAACTGACTGGAGGATACATCTGGGAAAATCTTGCTTTATACATCATGAATACACACACACACACATACGTATACATATATTTATACCATGCATGTAACACTTTTGATGCAGAAAAAAAGACAAAGAACCACAACTCTGGGTTAGGACAGCACAGTCCTAAGTAAGGTTAGGTACCTTCTCTTCCCACTTACTTCCTAGGGCTGGGACTGCCCCATTTTCGTTATGATTGGGGCCATGAAAGCCTCTGGGAGGTCACTATGACAGCAGAGCTGGGAGTCCAGACACCTAGCTCAGTGTTCTGACCACAAGGGCGGATCTTGGGGACCAAGGCCAGGAGAAAAACCAGAAAAACTGTCACTTGGGGGCTGGAGATGGGGGAAATAGGGGGGGTAGTGAAGTGGGAAGCTATTTTAAGAGCCACAGCATGCTGTATTGTACAGGCAGGATGAGAAGGCAGGAGGGAACGAATGAGCCAGGTTCATTACACACATTTATTCCCTGCATCTGATCACTCTGCCATCTGACACTTGTGGATTGCCAGCACTGTGCTGGGATCTGAGGGAGGAGTAGGGCAGGCCCCTCCCTACCACTGAGCTAGCACTGACAAGCCTGAGGGGTGAGGAGAGAAAAAGGGATGCTTGGAGACAATTTTAGTTCTGTCAGTGCATTTGGTGCTAGGCCATTGGCCATACTCACCCTTGTCCCCTGGATTTGTTCTCGCTGCCCACTGGGCCAATGCTTAGGGTGGAAATCAAGAAGCTGTGAGATATGGTGTGGTCAAGAGAAGGACTTGAGATGGAAGATGGATCACCTCTACTTCCCCTTGGCCTTTCAGGTTCAAGGTCCCACCTGACCTCTTCCCTTGACCGAACTCAGATCACTGCTGAGACTCACCTGGGTAGGCCCCCAGAAATATAATGGCCCCTTCGCAGAAGACAGAACTTGGTCCAGGGACTTGTCTCTGTCTCCATCTGGGGAGCGAGCCCATCGGCATAAGGTTAGGGAAGGCTTTGCCATAAGAGGTGGAAACGGTGGGTTTTAGAATTAACATCTGTCAGCCACCAGAGGACAGTGTTGGGGCATGTGAATACCCCAGGAAACTCTGTCCCTCAGCCAGGGAACAGTAAAGAGAGGTTGGTTTCCTTTAGCCCAGATATCCGTGTCAGATAGTTTTCATTTGTTTCCTGATGTCTAAAGCACCTTAAACTCTTAGGACCACTATTTGTGCAGGGGCTTCAATGGCAGCCTTGCAGCCAGTCACCGTATCCGGTTTCAGTAGGAATTATTAGGGAAATACCCGGATCAGCCAGTAGAGGGAGCCAGGAGGCCGAGATCGTGGGTCCCTGGGGGAAAAGAGGAGCTGAGGTCCCCAAACCTCTAGGAAATCGCTCTGTATGACAAACGAACTGGAATTGGGTAAGGGGAGTTGGCAATGGCACGAGGTTGGAGACAAGGGTCGTGAAAAAAGAGATGGAGAAGAGGAAAATCCACCACACGACTTCAAAGACCAGGAACACTAGTGCTCCGTTTGAGACTGCTTCTGTCATAGGGGTCTGGGTGGCTGATCAGCTTTGCTGTGTGAACAGGATTCAGTGGAAAGGGCTGCATGCTGGGAGCAGCACTCAGAGAGTATCTGGATAGACCACAAATTGCAGGGGCTGGGAGTCAGTGGTGGTCATGCGAACACAAGCCCCTGGAACCTGCGGCTACCTTGGCAAAGACCGTTGGCGGGCAGATGGGAGCTGGAGCCTGCTCATCAAGGTCTCAGGAGCCAGAGGAGACTAGCATCCACTCATCTCTGAGTTACAGGAGAGGGCTCCCATGAACCAGCAGGTGGGGAGATAGGGGGCAGGGACCTTAGGTCCACGGAAGAAGCCGCAGGGGTAGAAGACAGAGATCAGGCTCTCACATGATGGGATTCTGCTCCCTCCAGCCCATCCCACACCATTCCCCTGTATCACACACAGACCCAAATTCAAGCCACCGACACTAGAGCCATAGCCTCCTAACTTATTTCATTGATTAAACAGTACCCTCATCTGTTTCGACACAGAGGCAAGAATTTTTTTTTTTTTTAAGAACATGTCAGATAATGTCCCTCTTCTGCTTGAAACATTCAGTGAGTTCCCACAGTAGAATAAATGCTGAGTCCTCTCCATGGTCTGCACAGGCCCTCCCTTCTCTCCCTAGCCTTGTCTCCAGACCCCCAACTAACACTCTCCAGCATTTCTGTCTTCCTGCTGTTCCTCAGCCACACCAAATTCACGCCGCTTCAGGACTCTCGCGCTTGCTGCTCCTTCTGTTTGGCTGTGCCTTCCACAGAGCTGGCTCCTTTTCACCATTAGCACAGAGGCCTTCCCTGATATGTACGGTGGCCCTCGCTCCCCAGCACCTCCTCGGTCTCCCTCCGTCACATCAAGTACCTGGCCCTTACCACTATCTGAATGTCCTTTGCTTAACCACTGACTTCCTCCACTATGATGTAAGCATGTTGAGGGCAAGGCCTTGCCTGTCATCTTCACTACTGATCCTTTGTGCCTGGCACAGAGAAGTGTTAGTCGTTCAGTTGTGTCCGACTCTTTGCAACCCCATGGACTGTAGCCCTCCAGGCTTCTCTGTCCATGGAATTCTCCAGGCAAGAACACTGGAGTGGGTAGCCAGTTCCTTCTGCAGGGAATCTTCCCAACCCAGGAATCGAACATAGGTCTCCCACATTGCAGGTAGATTCTTTACCATCTGAGAGGTGCTCAGTAAATAGTTTTTGAACAAATCAGTGTTCAGCCAACTCTATACAGTAACTTTGATTATCACTGCCAATTTATAGAAAGGGAAACTGAGGCCTAGAACGGTTAGTTAACTTGACCAAAGAATGGGCAGTAGAATTTGAACTCAGGTAGCCTGACTTTCGGGGCTTCCAAGGTGGCACTAGTGGTAAAGAATCTGCCTGCCAGCACAGGAAACATTAAGAGACACGGTTCGACCCCTGGGTCGGGAAGATCCCCTGGAGGATGGCATGACAACCCATTCCAATATTCTTGCCTGGAGAATCCCATGGATAGAAGAACCTGGCGGGCTACAGTCTGTAGGGTCGCAGACATGACTGAAGCGACTTAGCACATAGCCTGACTTTCACACTTAGACCTTGACCTGGCGGTTATTTTCCTCCACCTTTGTTTAGCACTCACCACAGTTTACAGTTATTCTGTCTGCCTGTTGTCTGACCCCTCTGCGGGTGTAATGGTGCAGGACCCTGGCCTGCTCCCTGCCACATCGCCAGTACTGAGAACAGTGTGGCACATCACACGTGCTTGGTGAGTGTTTTCTGGGTGATGGATAATCAACCACGTGACCAGACAAGGGAGGGAGGGATGTGGAGGAATTGAGGCACGGGTGGTGGCAGACGTCCTAGGCCCCCGCTGGAGGCCACGCCCAGAGCCCAGTGCCTTCACTTGGCACAAGGTTTCTCTGAGGGCAGGCGACGGACGTGACCTTGCTGACTCTTACAATAAAGGTCATCAACTCCTTTAATCTTCACACTGGGGGTCATTCCCCAGCGAGGGGCCTCTGCTTGGCCTTTGTTCCTGACCACAGCCTGTCCAACCCTGTCCAGCCTGATGCCCAGGGTTCTGAGTGGATCTGTATAAACAGCAGCCTGGCTTCCACTCATTACATTATGTCAGCACCTTTTTCAACTTCTGAGAAACAGGAAGCACCATGATGTGTGGTGGGGTTTGAAAGGACGATAAGAGACATGATCACATTTCTCCGGTTTGGGGATGGAGGGCTGGGGTTCCTGTTTCCTCTGACTCTAACGCATCACCTTTTCCCTTAAACCAGAATTCTGGAGGATAAGGACTGTGTAGAAAATATGCTTTGGGAGGAAGGGGAAGAGCAGGAGGGTAAAGAGCTTTAAAATTATTATGAATGTATCATACATATAAAATATAGTGTACATGGACAGTTTAAAGTTTAACAAAATAAAAACCCATATGCCCACCACCCCATCCCCATCGAATGTGTTTCTTCCACAGCGTCCCTCTCCATCCCCACCAGAAGTAACCACTATCTTGCTTTTCTGGTTAATTATTTCTTTGCTATTCTTTATAGTTTTATCACATATGTAAATATCCTCAAATTATATATGATTATGTTTCGCTGGATCACCGACTCGATGGACATGAGTTTGAGTGAACTCCGGGAGTTGGTGATGGACAGGGAGGCCTGGCGTGCTGTGATTCACGGGGTCGCAAAGAGTCGGTCACGACTGAGCGACTGAACTGAACTGAACTGAACCGAACTGATGTTTCGCCGGGTTTTGAGCTTCTCATAAATGGAATCAGTATTTAAAACTGGCTTTTATTGCTCAACAAAATGTTTTCAAATTCATCCAATGTTGACCCGTACATTTATTTACTGTATTTACTATAATCGGGTGAGTGGATAAACCCAATTTATTTACATTTCCCCGCAACTTTTATATTAAAAAAATTTTTTTTTTTTGCTTATTTTTGGGTGCGCTGGGTCTTCATTGCTGCCCGACGGCCGTCTCTAGTCTCAGCGACTTTGGGGCGGCGCTCTCTGTAATTGCCGCGCACCGGCTTCTCGGGTCGAGGTGGCCTCTCTCGTTGCAGAGCACAGGCTCTTGGCATGTGGGCTTCAGTATTTGTGATACGCAGGCTTAGTTGCCCCCACAACTAAGATGTGGAGTCTTCCCACATCAGGGGTCGAACCCATGTTCCTTGTATTAGTAGGCAGATTTTTTACCACTGGACCACCAGGGAAGTCCCAAGTGTTTGCTATTAAAAACAATGATGCAAAAAGGATTAGATAAATAATAAGGAAATCTGAATAAGGTATGGACTTTAATTAATATTAGCATATCAGTATTGGTTCATCAATGTGACAAATGTACATTACTTATAGGAGGGCTGAGTCGCTTCAGTCGTGTCCAACTCTTGGCAACGCTATGGACTGTGGCCTGCTGGGCTCCTCCTTCCATGGGATTCTCCAGGCAAGAATACAGGAGTGGGTTGCCATGCCCTCCTCCAGGGGATCTTCCCAACTGAGGGATCGAACTCACGTCTGTTATGTCTCCTGCATTGGCAGGCAGATTCTTTACCACTAGCGCCACCTGGGAAGCACCACATTGCTTATGTAAGGTGTTAATATGGGGGTGTGAGGAGTCGGGGACGACAGAGAATGAGATGGCTGGATGGCATCACCGACTCTGTGGACATGAGTTTGAGTGAACTCCTGGAGTTGGTGATGGACAGGGAGGCCTGGCGTGCTGTGATTCATGGGGTCGCAAAGAGTCGGACAGGACTGAGCAACTGAACTGAACTGAATAATAGGGAAAATTGGGTGTGGAGTACTCTGTACTCTTCTCACAAAATTTACCATTTTTTTGTAAATTAAAAATATATTTTAAAAACAGCCAGTGCTGTTATGAACAAACTTATAGTTTCCAGTGTACACATGCAAGAATTTTTGTAGAACACACAGCACATTGAATTTCTGGGTCCAAGAGTGCACCCATCTTCCATTTTAGTGGGCACTACATTTCAAAAGTACCAGTTTACACTCTTGCTTACACTTAGACTTTACAGTGTGTAAGAATTCCTTTTACTTCACACCCTGGGCAAGACTTGTAATAGCTGACTTTTTCGTTTTCGCCAGTCTGGTGGGTGTGAAATGTTATCTCACTGCGGTGTAATTTTGTATTTCCCTGACTACTAACAAGGTTGAACATCTCTTGATATGGTTATTGGCCATCTGAGTTTCCTGTTCTGAGAAGTGCTTATTCATGTCATTTGCCTTCTTTTTGTAGTGGGTTATTTAATCTTTTGCTTATTGATTATGAGGACTTTGTTACATGGTCTAGAAATGAATCCTTTGTCTTTTATACATGATACAAATAGTTGTCCTAGATTGTGGCTTGTCTTTTCACCCGCCTTATGGTGCATTTGAGAAATGTGGACTGTATCCATCTTTCCTTTAATAATCTATACTTTAGGGATTTATTTGCAAAATCCTTGTCTTGGTGCTGGAGAGCACCTGTGTGCCCCTTCAGATGCCCTCTCAGCCCTTCTTTAGCCTCTTCTGTGTCCTGGGAAGCATACCAGTGTGGACTCCGGTAATGATTCTTTGCTCGAAGGCCCCCCCATTGGGTTTGGCTGGGAGCTCAGTCAAGCTTGGATACATGTCCTCCCAGCTCCCATCTTGCGAGGTTGCTGAGCACTGCGCGGCACCACGGCTGTGTCCCTTGGCTGAGGGTCCTGGCTCCAACCAGTGACCCTCTCCACACACCCCTCTGGAGCTCAAAGTTTCAGATACTGTTCTCTCTCTTCTTGCAGCTCCTGTGATTAGTCTCAGGGGACTGCATTTTCCTTCACGGTTTTCCTACACCCTGTTCTCACTTTTGGCTTCCTTGGTGGCTGAGTGGTATAGAATCCACCTGCCAACATGGGAGATGCAGGTTCGATCCCTGGGTCAGGAAGATCCCCTGGCAGAGGAAATGGCAACCCACTCCAATATTCTTGCCTGGGAAATCCCCTGGAAAGAGGAGCCTGGTGAGCTCTAGTCCATGGGGTCGCAAAGAGTCAGACACGACTTTAGCAACTAAACAACAACATTAGTTCTATTTTTAGCTTTTTAAGAAACTTCCAGACTGTTCTCCAAAGTGGCTCCACCAATTTACATTCTCACCAACAGTGTAGCAGGTGTCCCTTTTCTCTGTACCCTCTCCAGCATTTATTGTTTGTAGACTTTTTGAAGGTTTCCCTGATAGCTCCCCTGTAATGCGTCCGCCTGCGATGCAGGAGACCCCGGTTTGATTCCTGGGTCAGGAAATCCGCTGGAGAAAGGATAGGCTATCCACTCCCATATTCTTGGGCTTCCCTTGTGGCTCAGCTGGTAAAGAATCTGCCCACCATGCGGGAGACCTGGGATTGATCCCTGGATTGTGAAGATCCCCTGGAGAAGGGAAAGGCTACCCACTCCAGTATTCTGGCCTGGAGAATTCCATGAGCTGTATAGTTCAAGGGGGTTTTGATGATGGTCATTCTGACTGGTGTGAGGTGATAACTCATTGTAGTTTTGGTTTGCATTTCTCTAATAATTAGTGATGTTGAGCATATTTTCATGGGCTTTCCTGCCATATGTATGTCTTCTTTGGAGAAATGTCTATTTAGATCTGCCTGTTTCTTGATTGTGGGTTTTGGTTTTAAAAGACTGTTTTATTTTAAGTTCGTTCTTATTCTGAGAGTATAAATCTTCAAGGGTCCCAGCTGAAAATGGCAGTATTTACAGGAACTGTTCCTACCTGGTGGGCACGGAACTCCCATTTTCATTCCCCCTTACCCATGAGACTTCGTAAAACTCTGCTTTATCCACAGTCCCTCAGCCACAGGTCTTCTATTAGTGCCTCTGTGGCTCAGCTCCTCAGTCTCTAGACCAATGGTTTGTTGCTGTTCAGTTTCTGAGTCATGTCCGATTCTTTGTCACCTCATGAACTGCAGCACACTAGGCTCCTCTGTCCTTCAGTTTCTCCAAAGTTTGCTCAAATTCATGTTCATTGAGTCAATGATGCTATCTAACCATCTTATTCTCTGCTACTCCCCTATCCTTTTGCCTTCAATCTTTCCCAGCATCAGGGTCTTTTCTAATGAGTCAGCTCTTACCATCAGGTGGCCAAAGTATTGGAGCCTCAGCTTTAGTATCAGTCCTACCAATAAATATTCAGGGTTGATTTCCTTTCAGATTGACTGGTTGGATCTCCTTGCAGTCCAAGGGACTTTCAAGAGTCTTCTCTGGCGCCACAATTTGAAAGCATCAATTCTTCAGCACTCAGCCTTCTTTATGGTCCAGGTCTCACATCCATACATGACTACTGGAAAAACCATAGCTTTGACTATATGAAACTTTGTGGACTAAGTTATGTCTCTCCCTTTTAACGTGCTTTTTTGGAACTTTCCCTTCAAGGAGCAAGTGTCTTTTAATTTCATGGCTGCAGGCACAGTCTACAGTGATTTTGGAACCCAAGAAAGTAAAATCTGTCTCTGCTTTCTCTTTTTCCTCTTTTATTTGCCATGAAGTGATGGAACCAGATGCCTTTTATCTTAGTTTTTTGAATATTGAATTTCAAGCCACCTTTTTCACTTTCTTCTTTCACCTTCATCAAGAGAATCTTTAGTTCCTCTTCACTTTTTGCCATTAGAATGGTATCATCTGTGTGTTTGAGTCGTTGATATTTCTCCTGGCAATCCTGATTTCAGCTTTTAAGTCATCCAGCCCAGCATTTCATATAATGTACTCTGCACATAAGTTAAATAAGCAGGGTGACAATATATAGCCTTGATGTACTCCTTTCCCAATTTGAAACCAGTCCATTGTTCCATGTCTGTTTCTAACTGTTGCTTTTTGACCTGCAAATAGGTTTCTCAGGAGACAGGTAAGGTGGTCTCGTACTCCCATCTCTTTAACAATTTTCCACAGTTTGTTGTGATCCATACAGTCAAAGGCTTTAGCAGAGTCAATTAAGCAGAAGTAGATGTTTTTCTGGAACTCCTTTGCTTTCTCCATGATTCAACGAATGTAGGCAATTTGATCTCTTGTTCCACTCCCTCCCAGGAGGCGCTGGCAGTAAAGAATCTGCCTGCCAATGCAGGAGACATAAGAGACAGAGTTTCAATTGCTGGGTTGGGAAAATCGTTGGGGTAGGAAATGGCAAACTACTCCAGGATTCTTGCCTGGAAAACCTGTGGACAGAGGAGCCTGGTGGGCTATACTCCATAGGGTTGCAAAGAGTCAAACACAACTGAAGCGACAGCACACACATATTCTCTGCCTCTTTGAAACCCAGCTTGTACATCTGGACGTTCTCAGTTCACACAGTGCTGAAGCCTAGCTTGAAGGATTTTGAGCATCACCTTGCTAGCATGTGAGATGAGCACAGTTGTACGGTAGTTTGAACATTCTTTGGCTTTGTCCTTCTTTGGGATTGGAATGAAAACTGACCTTTGCCAGCCCTGTGACCACTGCTGAATTTTCCAAATTTGCTGACATATTGAGTGCAGCTCTTGAACAGCATCATCATCTAGGATTTTAAATAATTCAGCTGGAATTTCATCACCTCTGCTAGCTTTGTTCATAGTAATGCTTCCTAAGGCCCACTTGACTTCACACTCAAGGATATCTGGCTCTAGGTGAGTAACCACACTATCATGATTATCCAGGTCATTAAGACCCTTTTTTGTATAGTTTTCCTGTGTATTCTTGTGATTTCCTCTTAATCTTTTCTGCTTCTGTTGGTTCTTTACTGTTTCTGTCCTTTATATTTCTGTACCCATCTTTGCGTGAAATGTTCCCTTGGTATCTCCAATTTTCTTGAAGATATCTCTAGTCTTTCCCATTCTGTTATTTTCCTCTATTTACTTCCATTGTTCATTTAAGAAGGCCTGCTTATCTCTCCTTGCTATTCTTTGGAACTCTGCATTCAGCTGAGTATGACCAATGCTTATTAGTCAGTGGTGAGCTTCCATCTATGGGGTCACACAGAGTCGGACACGACTGAAGTGACTTAACAGCAGCAGCAGCAGCCTCAAGTTAAAAGCTATGCCATGTCTGGCTCACTTCTAAGTTTCCCTCTCTCTGGGGCTTTGATATTTTAAGTCTTTATTGCCTTGTTGTGCTTTAACTTTTAAAATGGATTAAAAAAACTATTTAACCAACTTTCCTAATTGTTCTTAGGGCTTCCTGGGTAGTTCAAACAGTAAAGAATCTGCCTGCAATGCAGGAGATCTGGGTTCCATCCCTGGAGAAGGGAATGTCTACCCACTCCAGTATTTTTGCCTGAGAATCCCGTGGACGGAGGAGCCTGGTGGGCTACAGCCAAAGGGCTAGTTTGTGAAAGCTGGTCTGCTTAAGCCTGAGGGACGACTGTACATTGAATGGCATTTGATGATCCACCTTTCTTGCTCTGGGAGCAACTGAATGTAATAGCCATCACTATAAATCCCTGAGAGTCAAGGATCAAGGGACGCTGACTGCCACTAATGGCCTTGCTGCCAGTTGTAGAATGGTGTCCACCTTGCCTCTGATGATCACGTGCCCCCAAACTGGCCACTGCCACTCCAGGGATCCCATCGTGCCCACTGATGTTAGGAAGCTCATGTCAATGGCGACATCGCCCGCCTTCCACCCAGCTTACAGAGAACACCCACTGCCAAGCTGTGTCACGATGCCTGTTTCTCCTCTCTAGTGTTAGTGAGGTTCCTGTCGCTGCGTTAGTGAAGGAGCGTCCCCTGTGCTCTCTAGGCCCTAGAGTCTAGGGAACATCGAGCTTCAACACTAGAGAAAGGAAGTTCTGGCATCACTATTTCGTAGGCCATCATTGCGGTCAGGTTTCAAAGTGCCATTCCAGCGAACTGTCAGGATCGGCTCCAAGAGTTCTTGCCAAAACATTAAATCCTGAGTCACAGTGAGTAGCCCTCATGTCAATGAACTCAGCCCTCCTCAACTCTGTGTTCTAGACTAACAGACTCAGGTCTGCTGTGCTCTGGATTTGGACAGCGTATATTAGTGAGTGCCTGCAGGCCTTTTGCTTCCCTACCAAGACTGAATGTCCGTTTTGAAGCTATTGCTTTTCAGCTTCACATCTGCCTTCTATACTCTGCTAGGACTGGGTTCTGCAAACCAACTTCTCCTTTGCCAGCTGTTTCTTTGTTAGAATCTGTCAATAGCAGTTGCTAGACTAGGAAGCTGGAGGAAGAAGGGACTTGCTTCTTCCTGTTTGCTTCCTAGTCCTTATTTTTGTTTCCTACTCCCGTCTTTGATATTCGTGTTCCTAACCCTAAGGTTAACCCTGGCTGCAGCAGTTTGTTCCGGTAGCAGCAAGTGATTACACTTTGCAGGTTTTCTAACATTCATAGAACCAACCTTGGCACAAATCTCATTTCCCTTTGGGATCCCAGCACCAGCCACCCGGCACCCTCTTAGAGGTCTGGATCCCATCCCCGGAGACCCATTTTCTTCCCTGGCTCAGAAACACTACCGTCAATAAAGCAGTGCCCCTCCTCCAGGGGCCTGCGTTTCAGGCCCTCCAAGATTCTAGGTTTTAATATTTCTACTCCTTCCGTATGATTCCCAGCCATAGGGGTGAGAGCTGCTTCCAACAGTTGCTAGCTCCATGAAATACCTTATTGTTTCCTTTTTGCACTTCCTGTTTTCAAATACCTGCTTAACAGTTATTAATATTCAATTCTATTAAAGTAACCAGTATAGTTTCTGTCTTCTAATTGGGCCCTAAATTATACAGGCTATCTGAGATCTGACTCTGATTATTGGCCTGGAGACAGTGAGGGATTTTGAGGGACGGTTACAAGGAGAGCAAATGTCATCATGTAAAGCACATGTTTCAGGAAAAATGATTATTCTGTCTCCAAATGAGGAGATGCTACTCTACTCTGGTGAGGGGGAAAGGGCTGCTTATGCCAATTAAGGAAACCTCAGAAAAATTGGGATCTTCAAGAGTCTCAGGTTTTCTCACCCAAAAGTTCCCATCCGAGGTCTCATGGTCTCACTCTTTCCCTTATAAGAGCCCCAGCTTTAGAAGAATGCTAAATGTACACAACTATTCTCCCTTGAAGCTCTACAAAGACCTGCAAGTAATCGGACCCTGAGCCTCATTTTCAGCTCAGTCTGCCCTGAGGCTGTAGGAGATAAGGGACTCCTTTGAAGTTGCCATAGAATATTCTAGTAATTGGAGCATATCTTAAAGTGGAATTGGATTGTCCTGAGCCTATCATTCTCTTTTGGCCAGGTCAGGAGAGTAGTACTCTGCAATCCTTGTAATTATTAACAACATGGTTCCCATAAGTTCCCAGACACATTTCCTTGTTTTCCATCTTCCCTTCACCCAAATTGGCCAGATTTAAAGCTTAAGACATTCCGAGGCCACTACACTCAGGAGGTATTGCCAGTCCACTTATTCTCAGCAAAAAGCTCCTATTATTTCACAGAGGTGAGTGATCCAACTCCAAAATTCCATTCCAAGGATTCATTACACCTGATACCGATTGTCATAGCCCAGTTCTCCTCAGAAAGCAGAACGTGAGGCAAGGATTGGAGTGCTGACACTTTATTTGGCAGTTATAAGCCTAGGCTGCTGGTGCTGAGGAGAACGGGGAAGTGAGGGAAGAAAGATGTGAAGACGACGTGATGCACTGGCCACACCGTCTTTCCTAGAGACTAGGAAACCCTCGTGATTCATATTCAGATCTACAGTGTCTGTGATGCAAACGGTGCTTCCTGCTGATTGGGCGGTTCACATATACCTTCAGTGGTCCTACAGGTTTTCTTGCATGGTTCATGCTTTCTAAGAAATACTTTTAGTTATCACCATTGAGTGTGGTATTTGCTGCAAGCTTATCAGCTGAAAGACATTCCTTTCTATTTCAACCCTGCTGAAAGTAGTTATAATAAATGGATTTTAAATTTCAGTAATTGTTTTATTTCATCAATAGAATGCCGTTTATCTCTTTGGTTAATGTGGTCAATTATATTAATGGATTTTTAATCTATTTAATCTTGAATTCTTGAAATAAATTCAACTTAGTTTATTACACAATATATTTTTATATGTACTGGACATGAATTGATAACATTCATTTACTGTTTTTGCATCCATGTTCATGAGTTTCAGTTCAGTTCAGTCGCTCAGTCGTGTCCGACTCTTTGCGACCCCATGAATCACAGCACGCCAGGCCTCCCTGTCTATCATCAGCTCCCGGAGTTCACTCAAACTCATGTCCATCGAGTTGGTGATGCCATCCAGCCATCTCGTTCTCTGTCGTCCCCGTCTCCTAGGATCGTAATTTTCTATACTTATACAACCCCGCTCTGATTTTACTATAGTATGTATTAGTTTCATAAAATGAACTGTAAAGTATTCCATTTTATTTTCTGTAAAAGTTTGCATATGTTTGGAATCACATGTTGACTTGGAAATTTGTGGAGACTGACCAATAGAACTCTCTGGCCTTTGTGTATTCTTTGTGGGAAGATTTTAGATGATTGATCAGATTTATCTAATGGTTATAGAAACTTTCTGGTCTCCTTCTGGCATCAGTTTTGGGAATTCCTGTCTGGAATAGGACACATGTTTGTATGCCCTCTCTTGCAGATGCAGATGGAATGTCACACTGTCAAATGAGGGCTGGCCTCTCAAGTGGCTGCCGATGCCCAGATGATGTGATTTGAAAGTACAGAGAGGTGAGCTCTGGTGGAGTAACCCTTGACTAACGGGGTATGGGAGAGAAAAGGGAGCCCAGCATATCAGCTCCCCTCTCCTTTGCCCCTTCCCTGCACTGTTCTAAGGTATTCTTTCTCCTTTCAATGCTTCTGCAGGATGTGATGGGCAGACAGACTTGCTGTGTGTCTTCCTGCCTCCCTGTGATGGTATGACTTTTAGAACTGGGGTGTGATTCTCCAAGGATAATGGAAAAAGCAATTGTTTTGCTCGATTTTTGGTGAAACCATGCAACATGCAGGATCTTAGTTCCCTGAACAAGGATCAAACCCATGCCCCTTGCAGTGGTTAACCATTGGACAGCCAGCCACTGTTGATATGGCAGCAGCCTGGGATGGAAGCATCCTGGAACACTGAGCCAACCCGTGGAGGACAGCTGTTGTGCAGAGCTGTCCAACTGACACTCACAGTGCAATTAAGAAAGAAACTCCCTGGAGAAAGCAATGGCAACCCACTCCAGTACACTTGCCTAGAAAATCCCATGGGTGGAGGAGCCTGGTAGGCTGCAGTCCATGGGGTCGCGAAGAGTCGGACACGACTGAGAGACTTCATTTTCACTTTCATGCATTGGAGAAGGAAAAGACAACCCACTCCAGTGTTCTTGCCTGGAGAATCCCAGGGACGGGGGAGCCTGGTGGGCCGCCGTCTATGGGGTCGCACAGAGTCGGCCACGACTGAAGCAACTTAGCAGCAGCAGCAGCAAAATCACTGCAGATGGTGACTGTAGCCATGAAATTAAAAGACGCTTACTCCTTGAAAGAAAAGTTATGACCAACCTAGACAGCATATTAAAAAGCAGAGACATTACTTTGTCAACAAAGGTCTGTCTAGTCAAGGCTATGGTTTTTCCAGTAGTCAGGTATGGATGTGAGAGTTGGACTGTGAAGAAAGCTGAGTGCCGAAGAATTGATGCTTTTGACCTGTGGTGTTGGAGAAGACTCTTGAGAGTCCCTTGGACTGCAAGGAGGTCCAACCAGTCCATCCTAAAGGAAATCGGTCCTGAATATTCATTAGAAGGGCTAACGTTGAAGCTGAAACTCCAATACTTTGGCCACCTGATTCGAAGAACTGACTCACTGGAAAAGAGTCTGATGCAGGGAAAGATTGGAGGCAGGAGAAGGGGACAACAGAGGATGAGATGGTTGGATGGCATCACTGACTCAGTGGACATGAGTTTGAATAGATTCCGGGAGCTGGTGATGGACAGGGAGGCCTGGCGTACTGCAGTCCATGGGGTCTCAAAGAGTCAGACACAACTGAGCTGCTGAACTGAACTAATGCATTTATGCCTATTTTAGGGTAGTTATACTTTTTAAATTAATTTTTATTGGAAAACAGTTTACAATTACAACATTGTAAAATAGCTTTACAATTTTGTGTTAATTTCTGCTATCCAGAAAACTGAACCAGCCATATATATGTGTATACACACACACACATACACACACACACACATACACACACACGGGATTCCCAGGTGGCTCAGTGGTAAAGATTTTGCCTGCCAGTGCAGAAGTCATAGGAGATTTGGCTTCAATTCCTGGATTGGGACGATTCCCTGGTGGTAGAATGGCAACCCACGGACAAAGGAGCCTGGTGGGGTACAGTCCATGGGGTCTCAAAGAGTTTGACATGACTTGGTCACTGAGAGCGTGCACACACACACACACACACACACATACATACATATATATATATAAAATCCCCTTTTATTGAATTTCCTCCTATTTAGGTCACAACAGAGCATTGAATAGAGTTCCCTGTGATACACAGTAGAGTCTATATATGTCAATCCCACATTTTCACAATACTTTACAATTAAATATCTTTAATATGGCTTAAAGGAAAATGGAAACAAATAAAAAACAAAGAAATAAACCAACAATGTGCTAGGACTTTTCATATACGTATAACCCTGAATTTAATTTGTTCATTTTTCTGATTTCACCATTCAAATTCTACAGCTTCCCCAATGGGCAGAAAAGATATGACTTGCAGTTAAAACGTGCCTTTAACTTCTCACCAAATAGAGCAGATATCTAACAGATCTTCAGATCGATTGTGATCTATTATAGATCTTTATATTCAATCCATGGAAAGCAGAACTCATCTTCTGTTCTTTTTCTTCTCTTGTGCTCTGCCTAGAAAATACAAATAAGTATAAATAAAGTTTTTGTTGAATTTATTGTGGAACATCGGTCACTTATTTCTAGTCCAAACAGCTAGGATTCTAAATGCAGATCAAACATAATCTCAGATCCTCTACATGTTTTTTTTCCTCCTTGCAAAACAGGGGTAGATAAATCTAACTAAATATTTTTAACTCTACTTTTTAGAAACATTGTAACACAGCTTATTAGAACGGTATGTAAGGGGATCAAGTTTTAAAACTATTTCCAGAAATGTGAATTTTCCCATTTTATACACATTTGTAATTGAGGCACTAGTGTAACATTAGGTAGACATGCTAAGTTGACATAAAGCCTGTTCCAAGTTTGGAGTCAATTGAAGTTCTGAAGTTTTGTGGGAATGTAACATGCTGGTTCTTGCAGTACAAGGGACTCTCAAGAGTCTTCTCCAACACCACAGTTCAAAAGCATCAATTCTTCGGCACTCAGCTTTCTTCACAGTCCAACTCTCACATCCATACATGACCACGGGAAAAACCATAGCCTTGACTAGAAGGACCTTTGTTGGCAAGGTAATGTCTCTGCTTTTTAATATACTATCAAGGTTGGTCATAACTTTCCTTCCAAGGAGTAAGCGTCTTTTAATTTCATGGCTGCAATCAGAATCTGCAGTGATTTTGGAGCCAAAAAAATAAAGTCTGACACTGTTTCCACTGTTTTTCCATCTATTTCCCATGAAGTGATGGGACCAGATGCCATGATCTTTGTTTTCTGAATGTTGAGCTTCAAGCCAACCTTTTCACTATCCTCTTTCACTATCATCAAGAGGCTTTTGAGTTCCTCTTCACTTTCTGCCATAAGGGTGGTGTCATCTGCATATCTGAGGTTATTGATATTTCTCCCAGCAATCTTGATTCCAGCTTGTGCTTCTTCCAGCCCAGCATTCCTTGTACTGCAAGGAGATCTAACCAGTCCATTCTAAGGGAGATCAATCCTGGGTGTTCATTGGAAGGACTGATGCTAAAGCTGAAACTCCAATACTTTGGCCACCTCATGCGACGAGTTGACTCACTGGAAAAGACTCTGATGCTGGGAAAGATTGGGGGCAGGAGGAGAAGGGGACGACCGAGAATGAGATGGCTGGTTGGCATCACCGACTCTGCGGACATGAGTTTGAGTGAACTCCGGGTGTTGGTGATGGACAGGGAGGCCTGGCGTGCTGTGATTCATGGGGTCGCGGAGAGTTGGACACGACTGAGCGACTGAACTGAACTGAACTGAACATACTGGTTCGAGGCTCCAAAACTTACATTTCTCCAGATGGAGTGTTGTTAATATTCTGGATTTGTGGCATTGCAGTATTTTGAAACAAATAAAATGAAGCAGTAAAAAGTAAAAAAGAAATTCCCCTGTGTCCCTCCACTGGGATCCAGAGGTAATTTATTACTTTAGCATCTTCTAGATGATTCTGACTGATGCATATTTAGAGCTGTATAAGATGGATCTGAAAAGACTACAATATAAAACAAGAGCTCTAAAACGGGAATTCTCTGGCAGTCCAGGGGTTAAGACTGCACTTTCATTGCTGAGGGCGCAGGTCCCATCGCTGATCGGGGAGCCAAAATCCGACAAGCTGTTCTGTAGAGATGTAGCCAAAAATATAAAAACAAGGTCTCTGATAGAGGAGTGCCTAAAGTAATGCAGGGCCTCTAATACTGCTGGGCTAGGCAGAGAGAGAATCAAAGATATTAGTGTAACTAATTAGTGTAATTAGCTAGTATTGGAGTCTGACTCTGAGAGCGCAGATAGAAGGATGGATGAAAACATCCAAAGGATAATTGCAGGTTCCCTGCATGGGAAAAGACAGACATACTGAGACAAGGTGGGTAAAGGAACAGAGATGAAAAAAATCCTGGGTATTCTGGGAAGAGCTTGCATTCCCTACAGAACTTCTTCCCAGTTTTCCACATAGAACATTTATTCATGGAACACATGTGCCTTTCGAAATACAATACTACATATATGTCCCCAAACCCTGATGCATTTTTAAACAGAGTGATGAGGCGAGGAGCTCAATAGAGAAAACCTTTAGGTTTATTCCCGATATAATTGGTAGCATATCGAAGTTCACAGAATACAACTGGAAAGGCTCAGAATGTCAACTAAGGGGACATGTAGCACATTATTAGGATAAAGAAGCCATAGTAATGGTTTCATGATCAGGAAGTACAGTTTTAAATATCTTATATTCTTATTTCACCACAATTTATTAAACAAACAAATACAGAAATATAAACCTTAAAATATTTTACACCCTAATATGTCAGCTTGTTGGCTATACACAGGCATTTTACTGTGTTCTATGTTTTGGAAAATTGGTTGAGGATTTTGGATTAAGACATAATGCATGAAAAGTTTTCCCATTTAAAATGATGATAATGAGGCTCCCATTTAGCATTTTCTTTCAAGCAATGTTTATTTATTTATTTTTTTTAAAACATTTATTTATTTATTTTTGTTTTAATTTTATTTATTTATTTATTTATTTGCATTACAATAGTTTAATATGAACAATCAGAACTAATTAACAGTATAACAATATTTTACAACTGAAATAATTAAAATAAACTATAAAATTACTACCTAAAACAGGTCTGATCTAGCTTATTTACTTTCTATAATTTCTTCAGTGCTGCAAAACCATTTATTTCTTTTTTTTTTTCATGTTTTAATAAACACTTCGTCTTTTTGTATTGCTTTTTTTTTATCACAATAATAGAAATATAACATCATATATCACTGTAAAACACATTTCCACATAAATGCTGATAAGCACAAAATATTTTTCATCATTTACATTTTAACTGTAATAATATATGGCAGAATTAAAGCTGCATCCATCATGTGTCTAACTCACCTTGCTGTAATGAATTTTTAAATGTAATGGTTTCTGTCGCAAAGTAAAATCGTACATAACGTCTAGTGACACAGTACGCTGGTGGATGGGTGGATTTGGAAAATGGAAATGCAACTTCATTTTTAATTAGATTTATAAACTTCACCACCTCCACCTCCAGCCAGCTTCCCAACCCTCCCTCCCACCACCATTATTTATTTATTTATTTATTTTTTAAAATGTGGCTTTTAATTAATGTTTGACAGAGCTGATTCAGGTTGAATAGACTAAATTTCTTTAAACAAACTTACTTATACTCCAGAGTCCTTTAAAAACTTAATAGCATTTATACATTGAAGGTATTTGATTTTCTTGTAACTAGCACTTCAAATGCAACAAGCATTTGACCCAACAAGCATCTGACCCAACAAGTAAAACTTTCTACAGTTCATAACTTTTATAAATAAAATAAATTAAATGTACAGTGAATAAGTTCTCTGAAATATTTCAATATTTCTGCAGGTTTAGTAACATCGTAAAATACATTTCAACTAAAATTCACAAATCTAAAAATCTGTTAGGCATTTTTAGGCGTTTTAAGTTGGAAATGAAGACCAATGTTACATCGTAATATGCCAATTACAAATAGTACTTCAAATAGCAAATACTACAGTTTGTCCCAAACTTTAAAAACTATTCATGAACTCAACACTGAACTATTGATGGCTATGAGAATTGTTTCCTAGCCTTTTTGAAAATTTCAACCCATTTACGTTTAAGGTAATTATTGATAAGTACGATCCCGTAGCCATTTTCTTTATTACTTTGGGTTCAAGTTTATACACTCTTTCTGTGTATCCTGTCTAGAGAAGATCCTTTAGCATTTGTTGGAGAGCTGGTTTGGTGATGCTGAATTCCCTCAGCTTTTGCTTGTCTGTAAAGCTTTTGATTTCTCCTTCATATTTGAAGGAGATCCTTGCTGGGTATAGTAATCTGGGCTGTAGGGTATTTTCTTTCATCACTTTAAGTATGTCTTGCCACTCCCTTCTGGCCTGAAGAGTTTCTGTTGAAAGATCAGCTGTTATCCTTATGGGAATCCCCTTATGTGTTATTTGCTGCTTTTCCCTTGCTGCTTTTAATATTTGTTCTTTGTGTTTGATCTTTGTTAATTTGATTAATATGTGTCTTGGAGTATTTCGCCTTGGGTTTATCCTGTTGGGGACTCTCTGGGTTTCTTGGACTTGGGTGATTATTTCTTTCCCTATTTTAGGGAAGTTTTCAACTATTATCTCCTCAAGTATTCTCTCATGGTCTTTCTTTTTGTCTTCTTCTTCTGGGACTCCTATGATTCGAATGTTGGAGCGTTTAACATTGTCCCAGAGGTCTCTAATATTGTCCTCATTTCTTTTAATTCGTTTTTCTTTTTTCCTCTCTGTTTCATTTATTTCTACAATTTTATCTTCTAGTTCGCTAATCCTGTCTTCTGCCTCTGTTATTCTATTGTTTGTTCCCTCCAGAGTGTTTCTGATCTCATCTATTGCATTATTCATTGTATATTGACTCTTTTTTATTTCTTCTAAGTCCTTATTAAATCTTTCTTCCATCTTCTCAATCCTTTTCTCCAGGTTATTTATCTGTAACTCCATTTTGCTTTCAAGATTTTGAATCATTTTCACCATCAAAATTTGAAATTCTTTATCAGGTAGAGTCCCTATATCTTCTTCTTTTGTTTGTGTTGGTGGGCAATTATCTTGTTCCTTTACTTGCTGGGTATTTCTCTGCCTCTTCATCTTGCTTATATTGCTTTGCTTGGGGTGGCCTTTCCCTCTTCTTGCAGTTTGTGGAGTTCTCTTTATTATGTAGTTTCTTCGCTGTGTGTGGGGTTGGACGGGTGACTTGTCCGGGTTCCCTGGTTAGGGAGGCATGTGTCAGTGTTCTGGTGGGTGGAGCTTGATTTCTTCTCTTTCCTTTAGAAGACAATGGCTGCTTTTCTGGGAGCCTGATGTCCTCTGCCAGTATTCAGAAGTTGTTTTGTGGACTTTACTCCGCATTCAAATGTTCTTATGATGAATTTGTGGGGAAGAAAGTGGTCTCGCCGTCTTATCCCTCCGCCATCTTGTTCCTTCCTCCCCAGAACACTGGATTCTTATATTCCACTTGATCGTGGAGTACCTCTTCCCAGCTGCTCCAGCAAGGCGCAGCCGCTGTACCTTACCTCGGACGAGGGGTATCTCCTCAAGGCTGCCCCTCCTGCTTTGAATGTGGATCAGCTCCTCTCGGCCCTCCGGTGCCCAAGCAGCCACCGCCTCCTGGACGTGGTACAGCTCCTCTCGGCCACCGCCCTAACCCTGGGCGCGGGGCAGCTCCTCTCAGCCACGATTCTGCACGTGGTCGGTTGCGCCGGGAGCCGGGCGTCTCTCGCGGCTGCGCCGCCGGGAGCCGGGCGTCTCTCGCGGCTGCGCCGCCGGGAGCCGGGCGTCTCTCGCGGCTGCGCCGCCGGGAGCCGGGCGTCTCTCGCGGCTGCGCCGCCGGGAGCCGGGCGTCTCTCGCGGCTGCGCCGCCGGGAGCCGGGCGTCTCTCGCGGCTGCGCCGCCGGGAGCCGGGCGTCTCTCGCGGCTGCGCCGCCGGGAGCCGGGCATCTCTCGCCTAAAACATTTATTTATTTTTAATTGAGGGATAATTGCTTTACAATATTGTGCAATGTTTAATGAGAGATGCCTGTATTTCTGAATGGTACCACTTGGAGGGGACAATGGTATGACCTGTGAAGAAAATGGGCTTGAGAGTCAGAGGGTTTCGTTTGAAGCAGTGACATGTGGACATGAGTGTATTTTATCAACAGCCCTGACTTGGCAGGTGTGGGGAGAGCCTGAAGTAGGGAACTGGTGATGGCTGGGTCTAGGTGACAGGTGAGGGCCTCAACTGAGGCACCAATGGAGAGGGGCAATCGGAGAGAGGCTGAATGGTTGGTGGAAGGGCACAGAGGTTTAAAGTCAGGGAGTCTTCCAGAAGGGTGATAGGAAGGTTCAGTTCAGTTCAGTCACTCAGTAGTATCCAACTCTTTGAGACCCCATGCAGCATACCAAGCCTCCCTGTCCCTCACCAACTCCCGGAGTTTACCCAAACTCATGTCCATCGAGTCGGTGATGCCATCCAGCCATCTCATCCTCTGTTGTCCCCTTCTCCTCCTGCCCTCAATCCTTCCCATCATCAGGGTCTTTTCAAATGAGTTAGCTCTTCACATCAGGTTGCCTAAGTATTGGAGTTTCAGCTTCACCATCATTCCTTCCAATGAATACTTAGGACTGATCTCCTTTAGGATAGACTGGTTGGACCTCCTTGCAGTCCAAGGGACTCTCAAGAGTCTTCAACACCACAGTTCAAAAGAATCAATTCTTTGGCACTCAGCTTTCTTTATAGTCCACCTCACACATCCATACATGACCACTGGAAAAACCATAGCCTTGACTAGACAGACCTTGGTTGGCAAAGTAATATCTCTGCTTTTTAATATGCTGTCTAGGTGGGTCATAACTTTCCTTCCAAGGAGTAAGCATCTTTTAATTTCATGGCTGCAGTCACCATCTGCAGTGATTTTGGAGTCCCCCAAAATAAAGTCAGCCACTGTTTCCACTCTTTTGCCATCTATTTGCCATGAAATAATGGGACCAGATGCCATGATCTTAGTTTTCTGAATGTTGAGCTTTAAGCCAACTTTTTCACTCTCCTCTTCCATCAAGAGGCTCTTTAGTTCTTCTTCCCTTTCTGCCATAAGCGTGGTGTCATCTGCATATCTGAGGTTATTGATATTTCTCCTGGCAATCTTGATTCCAGCTTGTGCTTCACCCAGCCCAGTGTTTCTCATGATGTACTCTGCATATAAGTTAAATAGGAAGGTAGTCATGGTTATATTAGCCAAGTAGGGATCATGGAGAAAGCAAGAGAGTTCCAGAAAAACATCGATTTCTGCTTCATTGATTATGCCAAAGCCTTTGACTGTGTAGATCACAATAAACTGTGGAAAATTCTGAAAGAGATGGGAATACCAGACCACCTGACCTGCCTCTTGAGAAACCTGTATGCAGGTCAGGAAGCAACAGCTAGAACTGGACATGGAACAACAGACTGGTTCCAAATAGGAAAAGGAGTACGTCAAGGCTGTATATTGTCACCCTGCTTATTTAACTTATATGCACTGTACATCATGAGAAACGCTGGACTGGAAGAAGCACAAGCTGGAATCAAGATTGCTGGGAAAAATATCAATAACCTCAGATATGCAGATGACACCACCCATATGGCAGAAAGTGAAGAGGAACTAAAAAGCCTCTTGAGGAAAGTGAAAGAGGAGAGTGAAAAAGTTGGCTTGAAGCTCAACATTCAGAAAACTAAGATCATGGCATCTGGTCCCATCACTTCATGGGAAATAGATGGAGAAACAGTGGAAACAGTGTCAGACTTCATTTTTTTGGGCTCCAAAGTCACTGCAGATGGTGATTGCAGCCATGAAATTAAAAGACGCTTGCTCCTTGGAAGGAAAGTTATGACCCACCTAGATAGCATATTAAAAAGCAGAGACGTTACTTTGCCAACAAAGGTCCATCTAGTCAAGGCTGTGGTTTTTCCAGTGGTCATGTATGGATGTGAGAGTTGGACTGTGAAGAAAGCTGAGTGCCGAAGAATTGATGCTTTTGAACTGTGGTGCTGGAGAAGACTCTTGAGAGTCCCTTGGACTGCAAGGAGATCCAACCAGTCCATCCTAAAGGAGATCATTGGAAGGTGATCATTCTAAAGGTGTTCATTGGAGGGACTGATGCTAAAGCTGAAACTGCAATACTTTGGCCACCTCATGCGAAGAGTTGACTCACTGGAAAAGACTCTGATCCTGGGAGGGATTGGGGGCAGGAGGAGACGGGGACGACAGAGAATGAGATGGCTGGATGGCATCACTGACTCGATGGACATGAGTTTGAGTAAACTCCGGGAGTTGGTGATGGACAGGGAGGCCTAGCGTGCTGTAATTCATGGGGTCTCAAAGAGTCGGACATGACGGAGCGACTGAACTGAACTGACTGAACTGAGCTGAGGGAACCTCGAAGAAGAGGACAAAGAAGGACAAGGAAGAGCAGCAGCAGCAGGTTTGAGGGGATGGGGATGGACAACAGAGAGGGGGCTTTGGTTTAAATGCATTGTGTTGAGGTGTTCTCTGGGAAGATTCCTCTGTGTTCCTCCAAAACTTAGCCTGATATCTCAGTCTGGAGCCTCCCACTGGACATTAACAGCAGCATCACTAAGGCAGAGTGCAAATAGATGCTCTTTCATTGGAATAAGCTTTTGAGAGGGAAAACAAGACTCATGAAAGTCTTTCTGTAGCCTGGAGCCTGCCAGGCCCTCTCCTCTGCTGTCCTAGGTTCTGGAGCCCCGCAGTAGTCAGGCCTAGGTGAGGAAGCAGTCCATATAACTTGTAGGAGTCTCCCTCTCCCTGACCAGGGGCCACCTGATTGGAATTGTTTTACAGACTCAGCTGGGGAATCATTGTTTCCACCTTAAAAATCCTTGGTAGGTATAAGAAGTTTCATTTCTATGAGTGTCATGCAACCCTGATAGCTTTTGGCTTCTCTGAAACTGGTAGATTGGTAAGAGTTGATGAGTAGGACTTTAGATAGGATATTCCAGCCTTAAATCCACAATAACTATATTGGACCTCGATAAAGAAGTGGGAAAATGACAGTTTTATCCTGCCAGATTAATTTTATTTTTATTTTAAAAATTGAGGTACAGTTGATTTACAATATTATTTTAGTTTCTGGTCTACAACATAATGATTCAAAATTCGTATAGATTATACTCCACTTTATATGATCATAAAATATTTACTGTATTCCCTGTACTGTACAATATATCCTTGTAGCTTATTTATTTTATACATAGTACTTTGTGCCTCTTAATCATTACCTCAATATTGCCTCCCCCCACTCCTCTCCACTGGTAACCAGTTTGTTCTCTATATCCATGAGTCTGTTTCTTTTATGTTACATTTACCTGTTTAATTTTTTAGATTCCAAATATAAGTGATAACACACAGTATTTGTCTTTCTTTGTCTGATTTAATTCACTAAGCATAATACCCTCCAAGTCCATCCATGTTACAAATGGCAAATTTTCATTCTTTTTATGGCTAAGTAGTATTCCATTAGATACATATATAGAGAGAGTTATATATATATATGTGTGTATATATATATATATATATGTATAGTTTCCCTGGTGGCTCAGCAGTAAAGAATCTACCTGTGATGCAGGAGACACAGGAGATGCAGATTTGATCCCTGGGTCAGAAAGATCCCCTAGAGGAGGAAATGGCAGCTCACTCCATAGTTCTGACCTGGAGAATTCCATAGACAGAGAAGCCTGGTGGGTTACAGTCCACGGGACCGCAAAGCATAGGACATGACTGAAGCGACTTAACACAGACGCATAAGTTTACAAGGGCAGGGAATTTTGTCCTTTTTATTCACTGATGAATCCTAGTTCCAACAATCCTGGAACATATGGGAGCTCAATAAATATTTGCTGACTTGAGTTAAACTGACATTCAGTCTCTTCTCAAACTGAGTTTCCTGTTTCCTGTCAGTTTCGAGTGTACTCAGCGTGGTGCTGTGCTGACATCTCTTAATCAGCTCAGCCCCAGCTCTTGGGGCTTAGTGGGTGCACAGGTTGGGAACCTAAGCCACAGCAGAGTGCTAACTACCTTGCCTGAGTATGTACCGGAAGGCAAATGCGTCTTCTTGCACAAAAGGACTTGCGTTCTCCCACTGGGAGTCTGTGTGTGATGGCCCTGGCCCCTCTCCCACTCCCAGAAACAGCAGGAGCAGCTTCTTCACACAAGCAGTGGAGCACAACACGTGCAATCCATGCAGCTAATGCCAGGTTAAGGGCACCATCTGTAAGGCCCTCTAGCACATGTGCGCAGCTCTCTCCCGGCTCACCGTACTCGACCTGTGATCAATAAACGGAGGAAGGAATTAGTGGCATAATAAATGTTGTCACTGGGCCTCTCCTTCAGGTCTCAGGTTTGTTTGTTTTTTTATTTTTGGCTGTTCAGGCTTTTCTTTAGTTGCGGTGAGCGGGGGCCACTCTCTTATTGTGGTTGGACAGCTTCTCATTCCCATGACTTGTTGCAGAGCACGGGCTGCAGGGCATGTGGGCTTCAGTAATTGCAGCTCCCAGGCTCTAGATCACAGGCTCAGTAGCTGTGGCACGTGGGCTTAGTTGTTCCATGGCCTGTGGGATCTACCCAGATCAGAGATCGAACCCCAGGTCTCAGTTTTAAAGTATATCTTTAAAAAACATATTTTCTGAATCCTTCAGAAATTTCCTCAAGCAGAGGAACTTTCAAATATGGTACCAATAGTGGTAAACAGGCTGATTGTGTTGTTGTTCTGCCTAATGCTGTTCTTCCCTGGGAATACAGACGGTGGGCACCTCTAGAACAGAGTCTCCCAATTATAACTGCCTACCAGTGCTTCTCTGCCCATTGTTAGGCCACAATGTCAGCTGAGGTGAAGAACTCCCCCAGGTCCACAGTGCTCCGGGCTCCACAAAGAGCATTTCCAGCCCCTACCCCAAACTGGCAATGGGACTGGCTTGCTATGTTCTTCTCATAGACTGGAAAGAGACCTAAATACAGATTCCTACAGTGCCCTCCTCCCTGAGCAAAGTGGTGAAACTCATTTGACTTCTCTGGCCAGCCCTCATAATCATTCGATCTCTCATTCATTCCTCACCTGCCATTTAGCCTGCATCATCCTAGGCTCTGGGTACAGTGGAGAAGAAGCCAGGCTTCAGCCCCTGCCCGTGTCCCTGCTGCCTCCTTCCCCATTCAGTCCCACTAAGTCACATCCACCCGCGGTACACCTGGCAACCTGCCACGTCTGCCACCCGGAAGACGGGAAAGACCTCCAAACTCAGCATGGTCTCACACAGATCGTGCTCACTTCAGGAGTAAGACAAAGGCCAGCAACAAACTGAACTAGAGTTGTCTATTTTTGTTTTATTGAAACATAGCTTAAGGTGAAATAAATATTAATTTTCTAAGTTCTCAATTATGTCATAAATAATATTAAATTAACAGACATTTTACAAAATGTTATGTTAAATAAGATAGATAAAAGTATATATATATGTATCTATTTTGCCTGAAGCAAACTGGTGGAAAATACTTCAGTGATTCTGACACCTGAAATACAACTCAAATTTTTTGTTTTTATGCACTTTCTGCCTATGTGAGGTAAAACAGTTGTATGCCT
Source organism: Moschus berezovskii (assembly GCF_049115385.1). Lineage (NCBI taxonomy): Eukaryota > Metazoa > Chordata > Mammalia > Artiodactyla > Moschidae > Moschus > Moschus berezovskii. The sequence continues at coordinate 91,411,580 of NC_142467.1, forward strand.
AAAATATTTACTTTGCTTCTGAAGTTTAATTACACTGAATATTAAGCTTCCACCATTGGTTGACCCTCATCCTTGTTGCATTAAAACATCCTTCTCCTCCTCCAGAAACTTTCACTACAGTGAAAGAGGTAGGTCTCAACTTTCCATTGTCCACTCCGTGTTTATCACACCAAGAAAAACTTGCAGGTAGTCCAGGAATTGTTTCACTCTCCATCTTTCTCCTCTACACTTACTCTGTGAAAAGAACAGACAGTAAGTATTGTAGGAAACTGTCAATTCCTATAAACATAGGCAGAGCCAGACAAATATACTTAAGTTTCCACTAAATCTTTTTAGCTTACTTTTTGGTGGTCTATGTATTCTTTTATTAAAGACAAGTTTAGGAATATTTTTTTCACAGCATCCCCTTGTGCAGTTTGATTCTTCAACATGTCTATTCCCTGAAAGACTTCTTCAATGCATAATTGGTGCTAAATGAGGAAGATTTAAAAACAATAAATAATCAAAACAAGGTATAAAAATTTGGTCCCAGAAGTTAGTTGTATTGTTTACATGAGTTCCATTCTCCAAAGAATATTTCACTTGTTCCTTTTCCAAGTAGCAGACCGCTTCACAATGAGATATAATTTCCAAAAGTAGATAAAATTTTTGTAATTACTGAGAAGTTTTACAAATGATATAAATTAACTCCTTAACCAAGGTTAAAATGTTCAGGAAGTATAATGTAACTACAATACTGATTGACCTCACATGAGTTTCCTTTTGTAGTTCTAGCTGGCAATTTTATTTTATTTGGACTAATAAAATCATATATTTTACATTTTAATACAACCATGACTTACTTTACTCTATGCAATTCCTTTATACAATCATAATAAGTTAAATATGTAGAAATGACACACATATTAATATAGGGCATTCATTGTATATTTTAATGTCTACTGATCATGATTCTAAAAGTATAACCCTAACTTACTCAAGTTCCAGAAAGACATAAAAGTAAGGAAAGTCATAGGCAGTCAGAGTTGAATGGAGACTAGGAGGCTCCTCTCACCGAATATGGGATTCTTGTAGAAAGAAGTGCTATTTACAATAGCCAATGTCCATTGACAGATGAATGACTAAAGAAGATGTGGTGTATATATATATATATATATTTATATTTATATATACACACAATGGATTATTGTTCAACTATCAAAGGAATGAAATAATGTCATTTGCAGCAACATGGATGGACCTAGAGACTATCATACTAAGTGAAGTAAGTCAGACAGAGAAAGACAAATATCATATATCACTTATATGCAGAATCTAAAAAAATGATACAGAAGAACTTACTTACAACACAGACTCACAGATATAGAAAACAAACTTACGGTTAGCAAAGGAGAAAGGTAGAGGGAAGAGAGAGATTAGGAATTTGGAAGTAACATATACACACTGCTATATATAAAATAGATAAACAACAAGGACCTATTGAGTATCACCTATACTCGCTATTTTATAATAACCTATATGGAAAGGAGGGAAAAGAATCTGAAAAACAATATATATAAAATAATGTAATATGAACACACACACATGTAACTGAATCACTTTGTATGTCTGAAATTAACACAACATTGTAAATCATCTATACTTCAATTTAAAAAATAAATTAATTTTTAAAGTATAGCAAAAAAGACATTAAATACCTAAAAAAAAAAAAAAAACGCCTTCTCAAGGCTCTTTGAAATGGAGAACTGACATCACCAGAGGGCCTAATCCACCTGTTTAGTGGATTTTACTTGTTATAAAGTCATTCCTAATGTTTTTAAGTACATACTTTTGTATTCACACATATAAAAACAAAATGGAGAAAAGTAAATCATTCCAGTGATACTTTGCTTTATAGCTTAAAATATGAAATTCACTTATTCACTCAATCATTTATCAAATCATGATTTAACTTACATTTGTTTGCTGAGGAGTAGGAATCATCAAGTTCTGAAAAGGAAAGGAAATACATTCATTTTAAAAGCACTCTAACACTCGTAACTTTTAGTAAAAATGCTTGCTAGTCGTATGGTTATCAATTATATTTGTGCTAACTCTCTCATAATTTCATGACTAATGACAGATCTTTAAAAATTAGCCACCACAAATGATTACCTATATATTTAAAAGGCTGGAGGAATCAAAAAGAAAATTACCCCATCACCTATCAGCAGAGTTCGATGAGTGGAGAGCAGTGTCAAGGTCTCTGCCACCAGTTTATTCATGGTAGCTTCTACAGGAATGGCACAAACACAGGCAGCTCCAAGAGCTACCAAAGTCAAATGCAGATGCATTCTCCTGGCTCTGAAATGTTCAGCGTTTGCCTTGGCAGAGAAAGTGCATAGTACAAGATTGCATACCCAACCAATTTATTCTCTCTCTTTGAGGAAATGAATAATTTCTAACAATCAGATAGAGAATGCCTAATAGTGGCATATCATGAAACTAAATATTTCCAATGCCTGTATCTTATAGTTTTATCTTTTAATAATAATCAAAATCCCTATTTTTCCCCTTTAAAAATGTTTCCTGTTACCAAAGAAAATCCTTAGACTGATATATCATTGCCCCACATTTGCATCTCTTAAAGTCAGAAGATTGAATTTCCTTTTAAAAGATGAGTATAAAAAGAAGTATAATGTAAACCACTATGTAGAATTTTATGCTGAAATACATAAATACTGAGAAGTTCTTTTCAGATCAAGTAAACTCTAATGCAGTTGTAAGCTAGGTTGATCTGTCTTAAATTGAAAATACTGGTGATTGAAGATGGTGATTAGAGTGGAGACCATCAAAACTTAGCAGTCAAGTTGTGTTCACTGCACTCTTGATTAGGATTCTTTCTACTGCCAGTAATCAAAACCTAGCTCAAACTGGTTGAAGCCAAATGAGGGATTTGTTATCTCATGCAGTCAGATGATCCAGGGTGGAGGCTCCTTTATGTTGCTTGCCTCAGTGACTTTTGTCTCCATTCTCAGGCAATGATCCATTCCTTGGGTCACTGTAGACCCAATATGATGTCCAAACTCTTAAATCTGTATGTATCCTGTTCATGAGCCACAGAAGAAAACAAATTGTGTTTTTCTGATTGCTCAATTAAAAGTTCTAGAATTCAGCCTTATTCACCCTTGATCCCATGTTCCCCCCTAAATTGTGGCCAGGGCTATGTGATACACTGATTAGCTCTCCATGCAGTTGGAGGTGGGCTTCATCCCACTTGAATTGCATAGCTGAGAAATTTGGGGTCCTAGGAAGAGGGACCTAGATCCTAGGAAGGCAACCAAAAATATATATCACATTCACATCCTACCAAGTGGGGGGATATCCTTTCACACCCTGGGTAGGCCACATAATCCCGGGAGGGAGTTTAATGGGGCCCTCTTCTAGACCACATTCTTCCTTCTTCCCTGGCCTGAGCACACGTAATGGAGGTGTAAGCCATGGCTTGTGATGGACAATTTCAGTGGGCCTCCCAAAGTGGTTCTGTGTTGGTGTCCTGGAACCCTGGCTTTAGGACTATTTTGAGTATCTAGTAGAGATGGTACCAAATAAAATTTGCTACCTAGAATCCTTTTCCAAAGCTGGATAGAGTTGTGTCTGAGAAGCAGAATTACCCAGAAGGTACACAAGCCTTTTGCATGCACATAGTCACCCCTCTGCACAGATAGGGTAAAAGTAGTGTGGGACTTCAGTGTCAGCCTTCATGTCTGGTTTTGTTCGTGCTAACGTTTTGGACTCTTTGAACACTCAAAAATCCTTTTTTTTTTTAGACTTCAGGAGTGAGGTAGTGAGGTAGGAATCACAATAGACTAGATCAAGGCACTCTTAAAATGGTGCTCTCAAAACCAAAGCTGATTCTAGCAGAGCCTTCTCTCCCCGGAAGATTTCACAGAGAGTTTGCTCTGTTTTTCCTTGACTTCTACAGGCTACGCCGAGAAAGTGTGGGCTTAGATGAAGGTTTCAGAGGAACTGCCACGTGACTTGTTATTTTAGTACCTTAAATACACAAAATTCTCAGTGTTAAACATCTCCCTGTTATAGAGTTGCACAGGGAATCTAGGTGGAGGACTAAGATACCGCTGTACCAGTGTTCACTAAGGCAGGAGGAAAGCTCACCAACCACCCACTATTTTTAGGGAGTCATGCTGGCTGGTAACGAAAAGGAGTGAAATGGGCCAGGTGTGACACAACAGAGATGGTGGGGCTGCATAAAACTGTAGCAGAGTGACCTGTCTCCAGGTGGCAAGCGCTGCTCAGCTCCAGCTGACCGTTGCAATGTGACATCCTTGGACTTATGTTGCCAAATCATCCAATTTTTCAAAGAAGCCAGAAATCCTGAGTATCGTGTATAATCTCCTGATTTTTAGATGTTGGCAATTCATAGTTTTTAAAACCATACAGGGTGCTATTTCTCAGCCTCTGATCTATAGTATAACTGTGGGTCCCCATTGGAGGGCAAGTTATGTAAAAATCCTCTTATTCAAAATTAGATATCTCAAAACTTTTAAAAATCGTGGTAAAATACATGTAACATAAAATGTGACATCAACCATTTTTAAGTATATAGTTCAGTAGTGTTAAGTACATTCGTAATGTTGTACAACCCATTTCTAGAACACTTTTTATCTTGGAAAGCTGAAACTCCGTACACATTAAACAACTCTCTTTTTCCCCCCTCCCTCCCAGCCCCTGACAACCACGCTTCTACTTTCTGTCTCCACAGATTTTACTATTCTAGGTAACTCACATAAGTGGAATCATATAGTATTTGTCATTTACTGACTGGCTTATTTCACCTAGAATAGTGTCCTCACGAAGAAGGCAATGGCACCCCACTTCAGTACTCTCGCCTGGAAAATCCCATGGACAGAGGAGCCTGGTAGGCTGCAGTCCATGGGGTCTCGAAGAGTTGGACACGACTCAGCAACTTCACTTTCACTTTTCACTTTCACGCATCAGAGAAGGAAATGGCAACTCACTCCAGTGTGCTTGCCTGGAGAATCCCAGGGATGGGGGAGCCTGGTGGGCTGCCGTCTGTGGGGTCGCACAGAGTCTGACAACTACTGAAGCGACTTAGCAGCAGCAGCAGCAGTGTCCGCAAGGTTCATCCATCCCGTAGCATGTGGCAGAATTTCCTTCCTCTTTTTTTTTTTTTGTTCTTTGGTCATGTCACACTGCCTGTGGGATTAGTTCCACAATCAGGGATTAAACCCAGGCCAAGGCAGTGAAAGCCTGGAATCTTCCATTGTGTGTATATATCACATTTAGTTTATCCATTCATTTATCAATGCACATTTAGGGTTGCTTCCATCTTTTGGCTATTGTGAATACTGCCATTATGAACATGAATGTACAGGATTACATTTCTCATAATATTGTCATAAGTCATTAACTATTCCTCTATTAGTCTGATCTCCCCAACTTGATTGCAAACTCTCTCTGAGCAGGGACCATAAAATAATGTATTTGAAAGAGATTTATTAATGTAAAACTCCAAACAAAAGTTAATAATTTTAAACTCTTGTGCAGAATTCCAAGTAATTAAATTTTTTTATTTTATATTGAAGTACAGTCGATTAACAATGTTGTGATAGTTTCAGATGGATGGCAAAGGGACTCAGCCAAACATATACATGTATCCATTCTCCCTCAAACCTCCCTGGCATCTAGACTGCCCCACAACATTGAGCAGAGCTCCTTGTGCTGTACAACAGGAACTTGTTGCTTATCCATTTCTAAAAAGAAATGATACAAATGAACTTATTTACGAAGCATAAACAGACTCACAGACTTAGCTAATGAATTTATGGTTGCAAGGGTTCAATATTGGGGGGGAAGAAAGGGGAAGAGAGATGATAGGAAGTTTGGGATCGAAGAATACACTCTGAAGTGTACACTCTGCTCTATTTGAAATGGATAACCAAGTAATTTTTTGTAGATATTCTAGCCTCAAGGAAATGCAGTATAATTCCCTTTCAGTGTGGGATACACTTAAGGTAAGTGTAGGATGCAATTCACTTTAAAGAGTGCAGTCTGGAAAGGGGATTATGAGAGGAGTAAGGAGATCCAACCAGTCCATTCTAAGGGAGATCGATCCTGGGTGTTCATTGGAAGGACTGATGCTAAAGCTGAGACTCTAATACTTTGGCCACCTCATGCGACGAGTTGACTCACTGGAAAAGACTCTGATGCTGGGAAGGGTTGGGGGCGGGAGGAGAAGGGGACGACCGAGGATGACATGGCTGGATGGCATCACCGACTCTGTGGGCTTGAGTCTGAGTGAACTCTGGGAGTTGGTGATGGACAGGGAGGCCTGGCGTGCTGTGATTCATGGGGTCGCGGAGAGTCGGACACGACTGAGCGACTGAACTGAACTTAACTGAACTTTGCAATGGAGAAACCTGGCAAACTTCAGCTGGGTGATCAAGGTCAACATCAGCAATCATAGGTCATGTTGATTGTGTGTTCCCTTCAGTCCAGTTCAGTTCCGTCGCTCAGTCGTGTCCGACTCTCCGCGACCCCATGAATCACAGCACGCCAGGCCTCCCTGTCCATCACCAACTCCCAGAGTTCACTCAAACTCATGTCCATCAAGTCGGTGATGCCATCCAGCCATCTCATCCTCGGTCGTCCCCATCTCCTCCTGCCCCCAATCCCTCCCAGCATCAGAGTCTTTTCCAGTGAGTCAACTCGTCGCATGGGGTGGCCAAAGTATTGGAGTCTCAGCTTTAGCATCAGTCCTTCCAATGAACACCCAGGATTGATCTCCTTTAGAATGGACTGGTTGGATCTCCTTGCAGTCCAAGGGACTCTCAAGAGTCTTCTCCAGCACCACAGTTCAAAAGCTTCAAATCTTCGGCGCTCAGCTTTCTTCACAGTCCAACTCTCACATCCATACATGACCACAGGAAAAACCATAGCCTTGACTAAATGGACCTTTGTTGGCAAAATAATGTCTCTGCTTTTTATTTATTTATTTATTTTTAATTTTATTTTATTTTTTATTTTATTTTATTTTTTTTTTATAATTTTTTTTTCTTTACAGTTAAAAGTATTTTTATTAAAAAAGCACAAATGCAAAGAAATGAACAGAGGAAAATTTATGCGTCGAACCTGGACTGGTCACTTATGATAATATACATGCTACAATTCCATTCTCCCCAATCATTCCACCTTAATATGCTATCTAGGTTGGTCATAACTTTCACTTAACATGATGTAATGAGAATGGCATTTTATTTTTGTGGTCTTACTCCCCAAAACTCAAAACCTCTATCTAACCATGAGAAAAATACTACACATACCCAAACTGAAGGAATAAATACCTGACCAGTACCCTTCAAAACTGTCAAGGTGATCAAAAACAAGTCTGAAAACTGTCACAGCCCGGAGTAATTTAAGGCAACATGATGACTAAATGCAATGTAGTATGCTGGATGAGATCCCAGACAGACAAAGGATAAGGAAAAACTGAGAAAATCCTCTCAAAACTGTGGAGTCTAGTAATGTGCCAGTGTTGGTTACCCAGCTGTCGCAAATATACTACAGTAACATGAACAAGAGAGGAAGCTGGGCACAGAGTACCTCAGAACTCTACAACCTTGCAACTTCCCTGCAAATCTAAAGCTACATAAATTAAAAAGGTTATTAAAAATAACCTTGCAAGTTGAAAAAAAAGTTAATGATTGTTTATATTATTATTATTATTATGTAAAAAGACTTTGTATCCTGTAAGTGTCATGCACTTGGGAACTTTTTACTTCACTAAATTGTAAACACCTTGAGAATAAGGTGTTTTATTTAATTGATCTCTTTATCCTCTTGAGCAGCTTATTATATACACTCAATTAATGTTTATTGAATAAACAATCAGGCAGTTAGTTGTGTCCATTGCTACAGTCAATGGAGTTGCAAAGAGTCGGAGACACTAAGCAACTAACATAACAAACATGGTTGTGTCAGATGAACACATTAATGTGAATACTGTAGAAACCGAAGGAGTCTATTCCCTGGGGCTAAGAGCCTGATGACAGAAACAACTTTGGTAGGACTCCTGGAAAAAAGATAGAGCAAAATTGTAAGCTCATCTATAGAAAACAAGTCAATGTGAACTACCATGTCATTTTTTTAAAAACCCACATTATTTTAGGAAACTAGAAAGAAATTAACAAACAGTATACAGAATTTTTAAGAATTACTAATAATTTTATAGTTCAGAAGAAGGACTTTGTTGTTGAAAAGTTGTATTAGTAGGCAGCACCCATCCTGTTTTCCTAAAACCTTTATCTCTATTAGTAAGAAAGGAAGTAAGTAAGTGTTAGTCACTCAGTCGTGTCTGACTCTTTGCGACCCCATGGACTGCAGCCCACCAGGCTCCTCTGTCCATGAGATTTTCCAGGCAAGGATACTGGAGTGGGTTGCCATTTGCTTCTCCAGGGGATCTTCCCAATCCAGGGATTGAACCCAGGACTCCTGCGCCTCAGGCAGATTCTTTACCGATTGAGCTACAAGGGAAGCCCTTTGTCTCTATTAGTGGCTTCCAAATTGGCAACATGGTTTTTAAAAACTGATAAGGATAAGTTTGTGTGTGTGTGTGTGTGTTTTTTTTTTTTTTACTAACTGTATAGTCATTAAGGTCAAATGATTTTTCTATGAACTGATTCTAATCAATCAACAGGGCATGATGCCACATTTTTTTTTTGCAGTGACTAAATGTAAAATGATAGCATCTCTTTCTTTTTCTTGATCTTACTCTAACTCTCATCCTTTCAATCTCCAAGTATATCTTGAATAATTTTTAAATTAATAAATAACATCATAGGAAAATAAACACAGAACAACTTCCCCTTGGCATAGCAACTATCAGATTTTTGTTGACCACTTCCAGTCTTTACTAAGACAGCTTTACAGAGTTATAATCAATGAATATGTGCAATTTTATCTTTTTTTGCTTATTAATACTTCTCTTCCAGGTAGTATTTTAAAGGTTGCATGTTTATGTGCTCAGTGTGTCCGACTCTTTGTGACCCCATGGACTGTAAACCACAAGGCTCCTCTGTCCATGGGATTTTCCAGGCAAGAATACTGGAGTGTGTTGCCATTTTCTTTCCAGGGGATCATTCCAACCCAGGGATCAAACCCACATCTCCTGTGTCTCCTGCATTGGCAGGCGGATTCTTTACCACTAAGCCACCAGAGAAGCCTGTGTTTTACCATTTATAAAGCATTTTCACAAAATAACTTTGTTTAATCTTGATATCAGCTCTGTGGGATGGATTTCTTTCCCTCAAGATTCTTTAGCACTAGAATACAATGAGAGAAATGAACCAAAAAGGAGCGCTATGAAATGAAGAAGTGCTAATAAAAAAGGCTGATAAATATGTTGGTAAACATAAATAATTCTGGTTTAGAAATTAAATTAGGGTGTTTCAAGACAATATGGAAAAATATTCTAAACACTGATAATGTGGAAAATTAAGATGGAATTAAATTCAGTGGTTCTTTTTTTTTCTCTTTTTAATTTATTTTTTATTGGAGGCTAATTATTTTACAATATTATATTGGTTGGTTTTGCCATACATTGACATGAATCCACCCCAGGTGTACATGAGTTCCCCCCCCCTAACCCCCCTCCCACCAATTCAGTGGTTCTTACACTGTTTGAAAGGATACTTAAGATATTAACTTCAGATTTCAAAATAGGCAGGTGAAAAATTCAGGCTATTAAAAGAATCAAAGTAGAATGTGCAACTTCAAAACTGGTAAAATAAAACAAGACAATAATGAAAACTCCATCAATCCAGAAACCTAGAAAGGAGAAATAGAAGGAAAAAGCACAAAATATGAGAAATACAATCAAATTTATCAGGAATAACAGTTCACTTCATGCAAAATGACACTGTGTTCAGTCACTTCAGTAGTGTCTGACTCTTTGCAACCCCATGGACTATAGCCCACCAGGGTCCTCTGTCCATGGGGTTCTCCAGGCAAGAATACTGGAGTGGGTTGCCTTCTCCAGGGGATGTCTGTCTCCAGGGGATCTTCCCAGCTGAGAGATGGAACCTGCGTCTCTTGTGTTTCCTGCATATTCTTTACCCATTGAGCCACCTGAAGCCTAAAATGACATTAAAAGGGTTTAAAAATCAAAGGATAGAAAGATACACGCATTTGTGCTCAGCTGTATCTCACTCTTTGCAACCCTATGGACTATAGCCTGCCAGACTCCTCTGTCCATGGAGTTTTCTAGACCAGAGTACTAGAGCAGGTTGCCATTTCCTCCTCCATGGGATCTTCCTGACCCAGGGACCCAACCCGCTTCTCCTGCATTGGCAGGAGATTCTTTACCACTGAGCCACCTGGGAAGCCTCAGAAAGACACACTAGACAAATACTAATGAAAGGAAAGTTGATAGACCTTCCCTGGTAGTCAAGTGGTTAAGAATCTGCCTGTCAACACAAGGGACACAGGTTTGATAACTGGTCCAGGAAGATTCCACATTTCTAAGGGTAACTAAGCCAGCATGCCCTACAGCTGGTGCTCTGCAACAAAAGAAACCACCATATTAAGAAGCCCGCACACCACAGCTAGAGAGCAGCCCCCACTCACCAGAACTCAAGAAACCCAGCGCAATGCACCGAAGACCCAGCACAGCCATAAATAAATAAATAGAATAAATACACAAGTAAAAGAAAGCTGGTACACTGATATCAATATCAGAAAAAGACAGGCTTTTGTCAGAAAGTATTATAAAGAGATTCACTAATAGGTACACTAAGAGATATTTCATGGTATTTTATTTATAATGAAAATTTCCCTTTCATTGATTATAAGTGAAGAAACATTTTTAAGTAGTAGTTTACTGAGAACTGGGAACTTGACTGACCTGCCTTTTTAGTCTTTTTAAAAACTAATCATTTTTATTGCAAATCTTTCCACCCCTCCTCCTAGAGTTGTTATCTTAGTTTTATAGGTTCTATAGGTTCCTACCATTAGCAAAAGTGGGGTCTGGCTGCTCAAAAGCCAGTTCAAAAGCCAATAAAGAGGCCAGGTTGGTGGAAAAGAAGGCTTGCTTTATTTTGCATGCCAGCAACAGGAGCAGCAGAGGTGGAGGGAGGATGGATTTCTGTCCAAAAGCTGATCCTTCCCCCTTCCCTCAATCAGGGGGCAAGCACTTTTATAGACAGAGGGAGGGGGCAACATGCAGAAACAGCACAGTGAGCTCTGGCATTCATGTTGAAATCGGTCACTGGTGGTCTGACCGGCATCATCTTGATTGCTTTGGATACAGTTAATCCAGTTTCATGGTCAGTTTTTCCCATTTCCTTGAGGCTAATTCTTGGAATTGAGGTACCTTACATCATGGCTATGGTCTGATCATCATGTAGTTAACGTCTTCCACCTGGTGGAGGTTTCGGTATTTGTGTAAGACAGCTCACAGGATATGGCTGAGTATTATCTACAGCCCTTGAGAAGAAATTGGAGGTCCTCGACTATGTTTAATGACCACATTATTATTTGGTCTCCTTTGTTGTTTTTCTTTGGTTCTGCCTGTTTTTACTTCTCTGATTATTTTTTTGGCTAAAGTTTTCCACAGTCTTATAGAATCTAAAAACTCCTTGTTTTAATGACACTAATCTGAGAATCTGGGGCAATGTCTTGTAACACATTCTGCCTTCCAGATTTGCCTTTTTCATCCTCGTGTTATTATTAGCTTAATACTTCCTATAAACAGAAAGCTTAATCTAAAGATGCTAAAGATTCAAGTTAATTTTTTTCTTAATCTAACTTCATAAAAGGTAATGTGGGCTACTTCATATTAAGACCACAGCAGGAGACATATAATGTCTGGTTGTCCAAATATTCAATGCCATTGGTATATCCATTGCCTCCAAAATTTCTTCTCATCTTATTTTCTATTATATTTTTGTGTGTGTGATAAGAACAATTAACACAAGATCTACCATCTAGGCAAATTTTTAAGTATGTAATATAGTGTTGTTAAAAATACCCATGATAGTATACAGTATTCATCTTGCATAACAAAACCTCTTATTTTAAAGGTGTCTATTCCTTTCTTGTGTTGGTGCTTATGATAGGGACAGAGTGAAGGGACAAAGCAGGTAATTAAATAGCTAATCAGACTAGGGGATGGTAAGTAGAAAAAAAAATGTATGCTAATGATAGGTACATAAGTTAATGATTACTCAAGAAAACAGGTTTGCTTAACCACAAAACCAAGCACGTTTGCTTAGCAACAAAACCATGCAGCAGAAGCACGCGATGTGCCCCAAAACAATGAAATAACTGTGGCATGAGACCCACATACTGCCCAGTGAGCTCAGAAAGTTAAAGATCCCCTACAACATGCTCTCTGCACACACAGATAACAAGAATTTGTGGAACTAGCTTGACTCAGTAGGGACAAGAAAACTCCCCCGCTCAATCTGGAGAAGGAACTGATGATGGAAGCATGACATCTACTCAAGAAAAACAAAGAAGCCCTTCCTCCCCTCCGCATTTTTCATTTGATTATAAAACTGTAGCCCAGTAAATTCTCAGGGCGCAGCATCGCTCACTCGCCAGCTTGTAAGCCTCACAAGTGTCCTATTCTAATAAATCACTTCTTATCGTTTAGCTCTGGATGAATTCTTTGCGCTAAGGCATAAAGGACTATGGTACTGGAGCTCCTTAGAGCCCCCGCCCAAACAACACCAATTAGTTTTGCTTATAAAAGTGGATTTCCTTCACATATTTGTGTAATTTTATAGTCTTATAACATGGACTTCCCAGGTGGCTCAATAGTAAAGAATTTGTCTGCCAGTGCAGGAGTTGCAGGAGATTTAGGTTTTGATCCATGGGTCTGGAAGATCCCCTGGAGAAGGAAATGGCAACCCACTCCAGTATTCTTGCCTGGAAAATTACATGGAAAGTGGAGCTTGGCAGGATACACTTTATGGGATCACAAAGAGTGGGACACAACTGAGCGACTGAGTGTGAACACATGCACACACAGAGTCTGACAACAGCTTTTTGTCTACAATCAGTTCAGTTCAGTTCAGTCGCTCAGTCGTGTCTGACTCTCCGCGACCCCATGAATCACAGCACGCCAGGCCTCCCTGTCCATCACCAACTCCCAGAGTTCACTCAAACTCATGTCCACAGAGTTGGTGATGCCATCCAGCCATCTCATTCTCTGTCGTCCCCTTCTCCTCCCGCCCCCAACCTTTCCCAGCATCAGAGTCTTTTCCAGTGAGTCAACTCGTCGCATGAGGTGGCCAAAGTATTGCAGTTTCAGCTTTAGCATCAGTCCTTCCAATGAACACCCAGGATTGATCTCCTTTCGAATGGACTGGTTGGATCTCCTTGCAGTCCAAGGGACTCTCAAGAGTCTTCTCCAACACCACAGTTCAAAAGCATCAATTCTTCGGCGATCAGCTCTCTTCACAGTCCAACTCTCACATCCATACATGACCATGGGAAAAACCATAGCCTTGACTAGACGGACCTTGGTTGGCAAAGTAATGTCTCTGCTTTTTAGTATGCTATCTAGGCTGGTCATAACTTTCCTTCCAAGGAGTAAGCGTCTTTTAATTTCATGGCTGCAATCAGCATCTGCAGTGACTTTGGAGCCCCCAAAAATTAAGTCTGACACTGTTTCCACTGTTTTTCCATCTATTTCCCATGAAGTGACGGGACCAGATGCCATGATCTTTGTCTTCTGAATGTTGAGCTTCAAGCCAACCTTTTCACTCTCCTCTTTCACTTTCATCAAGAGGCTTTTGAGTTCCTCTCCACTTTCTGCCATAAGGGTAGTGTCATCTGCATATCTGAGGTTATTGATATTTCTCCCAGCAATCTTGATTCCAGCTTGTGCTTCTTACAGCCCAGCGTTCCTCATGATGTACTCTGCATATAAGTTAAATAAGCAGGGTGACAATATACAACCTTGACGTACTCCTTTTCCTACTGGGAACCAGTCTGTTGTTCCATGTCCAGTTCTAACTGTTGCTTCCTGACCTGCATACAGGTTTCTCAAGAGGCAGGTCAGGTGGTCTGGTATTCCCATCTCTTTCAGAATTTTCCACAGTTTATGGTGATCCACACAGTCAAAGGCTTTGGTATAGTCAATGAAGCAGAAATAGATGTTTTTCTGGAACTCTCCTGCTTTCTCCATGATCCAGCGGATGTTGGCAATTTGATCTCTGGTGCCTCTGCCTTTTCTAAAACCTGCTTGAGAAGTTTACAATTGTTTGGTATTAAATTCCTGTCTGCAATTGTAAAAACTACTGAGGATCCAAAAGAGTTTTTATGTGAGTTATAATTATTAATATTTACTCAATTAGGAGTGAAATTTGAGTTTAAAAAAATCACAAGAATATACATGCATACATTTATATGCATGTAGCCATCATTTCGATGGTGTCTCCGACATCGCGTGATTACTAGAAAACACAGTACATTAATAGCCACTGAGAGTGCACAGGCAAATAACGTCTTAGTTTTGTTAGAAACACAGCTTTGACCGGAACGGACACCACACCCCCCACTCCACTCCAGGTGTCCCGAGATCACACGGTCACACTTTGGGAATCCCTGGCCATCTCAAGTCGGCACATCCCTCAGTGTTGGTGTCTCTCAGTGCTGCCTCTGTATAATTGTAGGGGACTTGACTTAGGTCATACCTGAATGGCTTAGTGGTTTTCCCTACTTTCTTCAAGTCTGAATTCGGCAATAAGGAGTTCATGATCTGAGCCACAGTCAGCTCCTGGTCTTGTTTTTGCTGACTGTATAGAGCTTCTCCATTGCCTGCAAATATAATCAATCTGATTCCAGCATTGACCATCTGTTGATGTCCATGTGTAGAGTCTTCTCCTGTGTTGTTGGAAGACGGTGTTTGCTATGACCAGTGCGTTCTCTTGGCAAAACTCTGTTAGCCTTTGCCCTGTTTCATTCTGTACTCCAAGGGTAAATTTGCCTGTTACTCCAGGTGTTTCTTGACTTCCTACTTTTGCATTCCACTCCCCTATGATGAAAAGGACATCTTTTTGGGGGTGTTAGTTCTAGAAGGTCTTATAGTTCTTCATAGAACTGTTCAACTACAGCTTCTTCAGCATTACTTGTTGGGGCATAGCCTTGGATTACTGTGATATTGAATGGTTTGCCTTGGAAATGGACAGAGATCATTTTGTCATTTTTGAGACCGCATCCAAGTACTGCACCTCAGACCCTTTTGTTGACTATGAGGGCTACTCCATTTCCTCTAAGGGATTCTTGCCCACAGTAGTAGATATAATTAAATTTGCCCATTCCAGTCCATTTTAGTTCACTGATTCCTAAAATGTCAGGGTTTACTCTTGCCATCTCCTGTTTGACCACTTCCGATTTGCCTTGATTCATGGACCTAACATTCCTGGTTCCTCAGCAATATTGTCCTTTACAGCATAGGACTTTACTTCCATCACCAGTCACATCCACAACTGGGCATGGTTTTCACCTTGCTTCCATCTCTTCATTCTTACTGGAATTATTGCTCCTCTCTTCTCAGTAGCATATTGGGCTCTTACTAACCTGGGGAGTTCATCTTTCAATGTCCTATCTTTTTGCCTTTTCATACTGTTCATGGGGTTCTCAAGGCAAAAATATTGAAGTGGTTTGCCATTCCCTGCTCCAGTGAACCACATTTTGTCAGAACTCTCCACCATGACCCGTCCGTCTTGGGTGGCCCTACATGGCATAGCTCATAGTTTCATTGGGTTACACAAGGCTGTAGTCCATGTGATCAGTTAGATTAGTTTCTGTGATTGTGGTTTTCATTCTGTCTGCCCTCATGGATAAGGACAAGAGGACTATGGAAGTGACAAATAGATTCAAGGGATTAGATCTGATAGACAGAGTGTTTGAAGAACTATGGACAGAGGTTTGTGACATTGTACAGGAGGCAGTGATCAAGACCATCCCCAAGAAAAAGAAATGCAAAAAGGCAAAATGGTTGTTTGAGGAGGCCTTACAAATAGCTGAGAAAAGAAAAGACACTAAAGGCAAAGGAGAAAAGAAAAGATATACTCATTTGAATGCAGAGTTACAAAGAATAGTACAGAGAGATAAGAAAGTCTGCCTCAGTGATTAATGCAAATAAATAGAGGAAACCAATAGAATGGGAAAGACAAGAGATCTCTTCAAGAAAATTAGACATGCTGCTGCTAAGTCACTTCAGTCGTGTCCGACTCTGTGCAACCCCATAGACGGCAGCCCACCAGGCTTCCCCGTCCCTGGGATTCTCCAGGCAAGAACACTGGAGTGGGTTGCCATTTCCTTCTCCAATGTGTGAAAGTGAAAAATGAAAGTGAAGTTGCTCAGTCGTGTCCAACTCATAGCGACCCCATGGACTGCAGCCTACCAGGCTCCTCCATCCATGGGATTTTCTACCAAGGGAATATTTCATGCAAAGATGAGCACAATAATGGACAGAAATGGTATGGACCTAACAGAAGCAGAAGATATTAAGAAGTGGTGGCAAGAATACACAGAAGAACTAAGAAAAGATCTTCATGACCCAGATAACCATGATGGTGTGATCACTCACCTAGAGCCATATATCCTGGAATGCAAAGTCAAGTGGGCCTTAGGAAGCATCACGACAAACAAAGGCAGTGGAGGTGATGGAATTCCAGCTGAACTATTTCAAATCCTAAAAGATGATGCTGTTAAAGCACTACACTCAATATGCCAGCAAATTTGGAAAACCCAGCAGTGGCCACAGGACTGGCAAAGGTCAGTTTTCATTCCAATCCCAGAGAAAGGCAAGGCCAAAGAATGTTCAAACTGCCACACAATTGCACTCATCTCACACTAGCTAGCAAAGTAATGCTAAAAATTCTCCAAGCCAGGTTTCAACAGTACACGAACTGTGAACTTCCAGATGTTCAAGCTGGATTTAGAAAAGGCAGAGGAACCAGAGATCAAATGGCCAACATCTATAGGATCACCAAAAAAGCAAGAGAATTCCAGAAAAACATCTACTTCTGCTTTATTAACTACCCCAAAGTCTTTGACTATGTGGACCACAACAAAATGTGCAAAATTCTTCAAGAGATGGGAATACCAGAGTACCTTACCTGCCTCCTGAGAAATCTGTGTGCAGGTCAAGAAGCAACAATTAGAACCAGACATGAAAGAACAGACTAGTTCCAAATCTGGAAAGAAGTAAGTCAAGACTGTATATTGTCACTCTGCTTCTTTAACTTATATGCAGAGTACGGCATGCGAAATGTCGGGCTGGATGAAACCGAAGCTAGAATCAAGATTGCTGGGAGAAACATCAATAACCTCAGATATGCAGATAACACCACCCTTATGGCAGAAAGCAAAGAACTAAAGAGCCTCTTGATGAAAGTGAAAGAGGAGGGTGAAAAAGTTGGCTGAAAACTCAACATTCAAAAAACTAAGATCATGGCATCCAGTCCCATCACTTCATGGCAAATAGATGGGGAACAATGGAAACAGTGAGAGACTATTGTGGGGGGCTCCAAAATCACTGCAAATGGTGACTGCAGGCTTGAAATTAAAGGGCGTTTGCTCCTTGGAAGAAAAGCTATGATAAACACAGCATATTAAAAAGCAAAGATATTACTTTGTCAACAAAGGTCCATCTAGTCAAAGTTATGGTTTTTCCAGTAGTCATGTATGGATGTGAGAGTTGGACTATAAAGAAAGCTGAGCCCAAAGAACTGATGCTCTTGAACTGTGGTGTTGGAGAAGACCCTTGAGAGTCCCTTGGACTGCAAGGAGATCAAACAAGTCAATCCTAAAGGAAATCAGTCCTGACTGTTCATTGGAAGGACTGATACTGAAACTGAAACTCCAATAGTTCGGCCATCTAAGGCGAAGATCTGACTCATTAGAAACGACCCTGATGCTGGGAAAGATTGAATGCAGGAGGAGAAGGGGACGACAGAGAATGAGATGGCTGGATGGCATCACCCACTCGATGGACATGAGTTTGAGCAAGCTCCGGGAGTTGGTGATGGATAGGGAAGCCTGGCCTGCTGCAGTCCATGGAGTCGCAAAGAGAAGGACACGACTGATCAACTGAACTGAATTGAGTGCAGCCTCACCTCTGCCCCTCCTTCTCCCCTCCCTCTCGCCCCTCCTTCTCCCCTCCCTCTCGCCCCTCCTCCTCCCCTCCCTCTCGCCCCTCGCCCCTCCTCCTCCCCTCCCTCTCGCCCCTCCTCCTCCCCTCCCTCTCGCCCCTCGCCCCTCCTCCTCCCCTCCCTCTCGCCCCTCGCCCCTCCTCCTCCCCTCCCTCTCGCCCCTCCTCCTCCCCTCCCTCTCGCCCCTCCTCCTTCGGTCCGCAGCTAGGAGACACAATCGCTTTCAAGAAGACCTGGCACGTGACCGTCTTAGACTGTAAACCTGCGCGCGCACCGAGCTTCCGACTTCCCGGCGTGCCCCGCGCCTGCGGCGTAAATTCGCGCCAGCGCAGCGATCCGCCTGACCCGCGGCGTAGCCAAGGCGGGAGTCTGTGAGTGCCTCGGTCGTGGGCTCCCTGGGCCTGGGGGTTCTGCCCGCGTGTGTCGTGGGCAGCCCCGGGCTGGCCCCCACCCCGGCTCTCGTCCTGCAGCAGGGAAGAAAGTTAGTGTGGGAGGGGCGGTTCCAACCCGAGCCTTCCGAGACGCTGGAGTCCTGACGACCCGTTCTTACTGTGCTCCGGCCTCGCTGCTAAACTTTGGTGGGCCCCGGCATCTAGACCCCAGCTGTTGAGAAAAGAAACGTTTGCAAACATGTCCCGGATCGAAAAGATGAGCATTCAGGGCGTGCGGAGTTTTGGAATAGAGGATAAAGATAAACAAATTATCACTTTCTTCAGTCCCCTTACAATTTTGGTTGGACCCAATGGGGCGGGGAAAACGGTAAGTCCTCTAAGGAGCCGCCTTCAGTTTGTGGGTCGCCACGTGTTACAAATCTGGAGTACAGTATCTGCAGATTTCGGAACTCTAGGGTGAGAGGAGTCTATGACTCAGCTCCTGGGCCCCCAGGGTACACCTGGGTCTTCAGCTGACTTCCGTGCCAGGAGCGTGGCTTGGTGTGGCCTTCAGGTCTCTGTCGCCTGAGGCGCCGACCAGACTCATGTCCACTGCTGCCCAGTGGACAAGGTTTTCTTGAGAATAGCGAGGGGCCAGGAGCTATCTGCGTGAGATCAGGGAGCTCACAGCCCCACAGGAACTTATTTTGTTGTTTATATTCATGTTTTCTTAATTCTCTTTAATCTCATGGCATAGCATTCATTTCTTGGTAGTTGTCCCCGTTCGGGATTTTTTTTTTTTAAGTTATAAAATATAAATGTATGGCTTTAAGAAAACTGATTATCCCGACTAATCATAATGACTAGGTAAATAACAGTTTTAAAATGAAACATCCATTGGGGCTTGGTTAAATTGGGAAACTTTTGTTGTTGTAATGCTCTTACTTAGCTCAAATAAAAAGAGCACAGCATATATATTGTGACTTTTTAAAACCCTGGAAATATTTAGAAATTTGAGTTGAGCCCTGGAATGGTATGTAGTTATGAAAGAAGTGTAGCCAAGAGGCTCTCTGGTCTGAAAGGGTGGTTTGAGAAAAGCAAGGTGATATTGTAACAGGGAGAAGAGGAAGTGAAAAGCATAGGGAAAGACAAGGTTTAGTGTTGAGAGTTGAATGCCAGACTCTAGTCTATTTGTTTATGTAAAAATATTTACTGATACTTTTTTATGTACCTAAGCACTATATTGCAAGGAGATCCAACCAGTCCGTTCTAAAGGAGATCAATACTGGGTATTCATTGGAAGGACTGATGCTAAAGCTGAAACTCCAATACTTTAGCCACCTCATGCGACGAGTTGACTCACTGGAAAAGAGTCTGATGCTGGGAGGGATTGGGGGTGGGAGGAGACAGGGACGACAGAGGATGAGATGGCTGGATGGCATCACCGACCCGATGGACATGAGTTTGAGTGAACTCCGGGAGTTGGTGATGGACAGGGAGGCCTGGCGTGCTGTGATTCATGGGGTCGCAAAGAGTCGGACACGACTGAGCGACTGAACTGAACTGAAGCACTATATTAAGTGTTACTGATAGAGAGATTAGTATGTTTAGTGTTTATGAGCCCTAGCTGCTTGAATACAGAATTTTTTTTTTTTTTTGCTTCTCCATTTATTAGTTGTGTGACTGGGCAAAAGTGACCTAAATGTTCTTTGCCTTAGTTTTCTCATTTATAAAATGGATGTTAAAAATAGTTTCTATGGCCTATGGTTAATGTGAGAATTAAATGCTTAATGTATGTAAAAGTGGTTAGTACAGTACCTGTAACATAATAAGGTTGATACTAGCCATTTGTTTTGTTTCAACTTTTTAAAAAAATTCAGCCTTATTGGAATATAAAGACATATACATTGTAGGCTATTTAAAGTATACATCATGGTGATTTGACAAACATGTGTTCCCCAAAAGGTTTCTCTTATTCTAGTTAGTTAACACATCTATCACCTTGAACCAGAAAGCTCAGCTACTCTGTACAACGTTGCCAAATTAAATCCCGGAGACAATAAAGGGTAGCTTTATTGCTTTGTCACGAAAAGGGGGACACAGCGGGCTCATGCCCTCCAAACCATGTGTCCCCAGCTGGGGAATATAGTGACAAGTTTTATAGTAACAGAGCATGATTAGTTCGTGGCCATTCTTCTGATGGTAAGGAGTGAGGTCAGTAGGTAAGTGGGAGTCAACATCATCAACCCTCAGGTGTAATTACCCTGGGCAGCATCCCTCCTGGAGGGGGTTTTGGTATCTGTAGAGTAGCTCAAAAATATTGTGATATTGTGTGTATCTGTTGATAGGGAAACAGGACCTTGCCCCAAGGCTGCTCTTGACTGTCTGTCTCTGGTCTCATCCTCTCCCTCCCCTAAATAACTTTATTGCTTGAATCTGCCCTTTGGAACTCAGGGAAGGTCATGGAGGGTGAATGAAGGCTGCCTTCTATAATCAAAGAAATGGAGAACACAGAAAGTCTTTGTGCCCAGGAGCCCCACAGGGCCCTGCAGGGTATCAGTGTCACATATTTATCCTTTTGTGTGTGTGTGAGAACATTTAAGTTTCACTCTCAATAAATTTCACATATAAAATATAGTGTAATCAGCTATGGTGAGCTGTTTAAGCCATTGTTATTAAAAAGTTAGTTTAATTTTAATTAGAAATAGAAAATTTTCCTCCCCAAATAATAGTTATTTCTTATTTCAGTATACCTTCTTAATTATATAGCTTTTCTATATTTATATGTCAGGTTTTATAATATCAAAATAATACAATTTTCTATTTCTTCAGACCATCATTGAATGTCTAAAATATATTTGTACTGGAGATTTTCCTCCTGGAACCAAAGGAAATACATTTGTTCATGATCCCAAGGTAATAATGCCAGTGAAACATTTTTTTTCTTTTGTTTTTTAATTTTATTGAAGTGTAGTTGATTTGATTGTGTTAATTTGTGTTAATTGTGTTAATTTCTGCATGGCAAAGTGATTCAGTTATATATATTCTTTTTCATATTCTTTTCCATCCTGGTTTGTTACAGGATGTTGATATTGAATATAGCAACTGTGCTATAGAGTTGGACCTTGTTGTGTATCCATGCTAAAAGTAATAGTTTGCATCTACTGACTCCAAACTCCCAGTCCATCCCTCCTCCTCCTGTCTTCTCCTTGAGAGCCACAAGTCTGTTCTCTGTGTCTGTGAGTCTGTTTCTGTTTTGTATGTGCGTGCTCAGTTACGTCCCAACTCTTTGCAACCCCATGGACTGCAGCTTACCAGGCTCTTCTGTCCATCGGATTTTCCAGGCAAAAATACTGGAGTGGGTTGCCATTTCCTACTCCAGAAACATTTTTTTAATAAGATTTTTATAATGATAAAAGTGATAGCTCATTGTGGAAAACTTGGCAGTGGAAAAATATGATATATGAAAGTCACATACAGTGAGTGATAGCCATTGTTGACATTTACATGTGTTTCTTCTCCTTTACATACTGTCTTAAGTAGCTGAAGTCATACTCTTAATTTTGTATTCTGAGCTTTTTTTCCGTCTAACATTATCATCAAGTCCTGTGTTATTAAAAACTATATTAAATTCTTACTCTGGGTGTTTGGTACTTGGGTGCTTTTTATTTTATTAATTTATTTTAGTTGGAGGCTAATTACTTTACAATATTGTAGTGGTTTTTGCCATACATTGACATGAGTCAGCCACGGCTGCACATGTGTTCCCCATCCAGAACCCTCCTCCCACCTCCCTCCCCATCCCATCCCCCAGAGTCATCCTAGTGAACCAGCCCTGAGCATCCTATCTTATGCATTGAACCTGGACCGGTGATCTGCTTCACATATGATAATATACATATTTCAACACTACTCTCTCAAATCATCCCACCCTTGCTTTCCCCCACAGAGTCCAAAAGACTGTTCTTTACATCTGTGTTTCTCTTGCTGTCTTGCATATAGGGTTATTGTTACCATCTTTATAAATTCCATACATATGCCTTAGTATACTATATTGGTGTTTTCTTTCTTACTTCACTGTGTATAATAGGCTCCAGTTTCATCCACCTCATTAGAACTGATTCAAATGCATTCTTTTTAATGGCTGAGTAATATTCTATTGTGTATATGTACATGGGTGCTTTTTTAATCTTTGTACTTCTTTGTCTGAAATATTTTCTACTTAAAACACCTAAGCTTTTATGAACATTTTTAATGATTGCATCGTTTTCTTATATTTAGCCTTGCTTTTAGTCTTTCATTAAAATGTACCATGATGAAGGTCTGTGTATGAATCTTTGAATTATGGTGTTTTAACCATTAGTGTGTGTTTAGGACATAGACTTTTCTATATACATTTTGGTTTATAGTTTTTCCTTTTTTTTTATTGCAGTATAGTTGATACACAATATTGTGTTAGTTTCAGGTATACAGAAAAGTGATTCAGTGATATGCATATATTTTTTAAGATTATTTTCCATTATAGGTTATTACAAGATATAGAATATTGTTGCCTGTGTTAAATTGCTTTTGCTTATATGTATTACTGTGTATCTGCTAATCCCAAATTCCTGATTTATCTCTCTTCTCGAAGTAGGTTTTACTTTGGGGTATGTATAGTGAGGTCCTGTGCCTCTCATTACCCCTGTTCCCCAAGAGTTTGTTGTGTATTTCTTCCAGGCTTTCTTGTGTATTTATGGAAAAAAAACCTCTGTGTGTATATAAAAACACTCACATAAATATTTTAATACATCAATAGAATTTTATTTTACTATTGTACAAATCAAGTGCTTATTTTGTGATATTTTTTTTGCTGTGTTTTTAGTTGCCAAGTCATGTCCAACTCTTGTGGCCCCATAAACTGTAGCCCTCCAGGCTTCTCTGTCCATGGGATTTCCCAGACAAGAATACTGGAGTGGGTTGCCTTCTCCCGGGGATCTTCCCAACCCAGGAGTCTCCTGCATTGGCAATGGATTCTTTACCACTGCGCCACCTGCAGATATGTTAAGATATATATACTTTTGTTTCATTATTTTTAATTACTTAATAGTATTCCATTGAGTTTATATTCTCTAGCTTATTTAACTGACGCACTGTTGATAGTGATTCATGGGGTCGCAAAAAGTCAGACACAACTGAGCGACTGAACTGAACTGACTGTTGATAGTCTTTTAAATTGTTTCCACTTTTACATGGCTAAAGATAACTGATTATGATCATAATCACTGATTATTAAAGTGATCTCGGGCAATCTTGGCCTGCAGTGTCTTGAAGCAGGATTTTGGCTCCCTGGCCAGAGACTGAAGTCAGGCTGCGATAGAGCACCGAATCCTAGACTCTAGACCATCAGGGCCAGTGGTCAGTGACAAGGGCCGGTGTGCAGTGACAAGGCCCTTGCCCACTGGTTTTGTAGAAATGAATTTCCATAGAGACAGAAAGTAGTGAAACATGTAAAGTGTTTATTTGAAAGAAAAAGATTATGTATGAATAGACTCACATGAGCAGACTCAGAGAGAATCATGCCCTGGAGGTAGTTTGAATCACTTATATGGGGCATTTCTTTCAGGTTTCCTCTGGCCAATCATATTACCTTGCCTGGTTCTGAGCCTGTATTTGATTTAACTCAAGGTCCTCCCCTGTGTGAGCGCACATTTCTCAGCCAAGGTGGATTCTAGTGAAGAGGCCTATGGGCAGGTTGACATCATCTACCATGGGGTGGTTCCCCCATTTTTTTGGCCCCTTAGGAGCCTTTCTGTGCATGTATGGTTGGGAACGTCTCCTTGACCTCAAGAATGAGAAATATGTGGCCTCTATATGGGCAGCTCAGGTCCTCCTCCCTTCTGCTATTATTTTCATTTTGGAGCATCTGTCCACAGGGGACAAAGTCCAGCTGCTCAGCTTGGGGCCCATCTATCTCCTGTCTCAAATTCCCCAAGAGACGTGAACCCCAAGAAATCTTTATTGGGAGGATAAAGGGTGAAGGTCTGTCTTTTGGGCTGGTATGGGGCTTGTAAGCCTACCTAGTGGGGGTCACAGAGCTCTCACCCTGTCTCATTAAGGGACCCGGGATGACCTCTGTTGTTATACCAGCAGGATCTGTTCTGAGGAGTGGCTTGGCATCTCTGAATCGCCATTATCTTGATATGAAACTACTGTAATCTGGAAGAGACAAACTTAACAAGTAGATTAAAAAGGCAGGGGCCAAAAACCAATAAATGAACTATTATAACCAAGGGCCCAAGCAGGAGTAAGAACCAGGTTTTATATGGTAGCAATTTTGATCCTGGTCCATATAGAGCCAGTACTTGGGTTACCCTGTCAGAAGGGATGGAGCCATTTGGCGTGATCTTACATATTTTTGATGTCTACTTCTGTTAGCCCAGTGTGATTTGATGTGGGTGTTATAGACTCAGTTGGTTGGACAACCTGACATTAATAGACAAAACAGACCTCATTTCTTCTCAGGAAAATAAGCCTGAAACCCAGTTTCGACTTAGTGCTTCGGGGAGACTTGTAGCCAGGTAACCAGTTGTCTAGTTTAATCTAACTAGGTTTTAACCTTTGATGTGATATTAACACATAAATAATATAAGCTGTTGATCATCATACATGTCTCTTCTTTTTGTTATTTTGAAAAGCACTTTTAATATCTAAAAATGTAATAGTTACAAGAGGAGACTTTTAAAAAGTAAGGTTGTAGTTGCCAGCTGTTAGTAGACACTGTTTTGAGAGTGGTTGGTGGCATCTCAAGACTGATACCGCTCAGAAAACTGAAGTTCTCAACAATATAAGGACTTGTCTGAAATCACACCCAGTACTAACTGTCACTTAGTATTGCCTTGGATGTCTGAAGCATGGTTACTCCATTTTGACTTTTAATTGTAGTTTTCTCCTTAATAGCCAAAGCAAATGTTGCCATTAATGATGTTAGTACCTCTTTAGATATGAGAAGATGCAAGAATTTGGGCTCATAAAATCTCCTGAAAATATCTAACTATCTGAAGACCTGTTTTGTCAGTTTTTCCCAGAGCACAGAGTGAGTGCCTCATTACTGATCTCCAGCCTGAACCTCTTTTAGGTGGTGTTAAAGGTCAGCAGCTGCAGCGGCTCATGATTTAATCCTTGCCACCAACCTACAGTGGTAGGTGGCAAGTGCCAGTCTCCAGTTGTCAGGGCCTCTTTATGGTCATAAATTTTATGGTCATATAAAGGGCCCTTTCATAACCATTTCATCCCATGGTCCTCGGAATGCTCATTCCTGGGTCTGGGGAAATTCTGTTGCTAGGCTGCTCAATGAGCTATTTATTGGACTAGGCCTTATTAACAGTAGCCATAAATCTCTATACCACCTGTATTAATTACTAGGCTCTTACAGTCTAGGAAAAGATTCCCTCTTGTAGCTTCTTCTCATGTAAGAGTTCCACTGTTCTAATCATTGACCTCATATAGACCTATATATTTTTGTTGGAGACTCAGTCACAGATTGGAAATGCAAGAAATGACAATCTTGTAAAACAGGCAATGTAAAAAATTAATAGTCATGCTCAAAATTCTCCAAGCCAGGCTCCAGCAATACGTGAACTGTGAACTTCCAGATGTTCAAGCTGGTTTTAGAAAAGGCAGAGGAACCAGAGATCAAATTGCCAACATCCGCTGGATCATGGAAAAAGCAAGAGAGTTCCAGAAAAACATCTATTTCTGCTTTATTGACTATGCCAAAACCTTTGACTGTGTGGATCACAATAAACTGCGGAACATTCTGAAAGAGATGGGAATATCAGACCACCTGACCTGCCTCTTGAGAAACCTGTATGCAGGTCAGGAAGCAACAGTTAGAACTGGACATGGAACAACAGACTGGTTCCCAATAGGAAATGGAGTACGTCAAGGCTGTATATTGTCACCCTGATTATTTAACTTATATGCAGAGTACATCATGAGGAACGCTGGACTGGAAGAAGCACAAGCTGGAATCAAGATTGCCAGGAGAAATATCAATAACCTCAGATATGTAGATGACACCACCCTCATGGCAGAAAGTGAAGAGGAACTCAAAAGCCTCTTGAGGAAAGTGAAAGAGGAGAGTGAAAAAGTTGGCTTGAAGCTCAACATTCAGAAAACTAAGATCATGGCATCTGGTCCCATCACTTCATGGTAAATAGATGGGGAAACAGTGTCAGTCTTTATTTTTTTGTACTGCAAAATCACTGCGGATGCTGATTGCAGCCATGAAATTAAAAGACGCTTACTCCTTGGAAGGAAAGTTATGACCAACCTAGACAGCATATTAAAAAGTAGAGACATTACTTTGCCAACCAAGGTCCTTCTAGTCAAGGCTATGGTTTTTCCCGTGGTCATATATGGATGTGAGAGTTGGACTGTGAAGAAAGCTGAGCGCCGAAAAATTGATGCTTTTGAACTGTGGTGCTGGAGAAGACTCTCGAGAGTCCCTTGGACTGCAAAGAGATCCAATCAGTCCATTCTAAAGGAGATCAATCCTGGGTGTTCATTGGAAGGACTGATGCTAAAGCTGAAACTCCAATACTTTGACCACTTCATGCGAAGAGTTGACTCATTGGAAAAGACCCTGATGCTGGGAGGTATTGTGGGCAGGAGGAGAAGGGGACGACAGAGAATGAGATGGCTGGATGGCATCACCGACTCTGTGGACATGAGTTTGAGTGAACTCTGGGAGTTGGTGATGGACAGGGAGGCCTGGCGTGCTGTGATTCATGGGGTCGCAAAGAGTTGAACACAAGTGAGCAACTGAACTGAACTGAAGTAAGAATTTGTTAGGTACAACCCAGTATACAACCCAGTATATCCCAGATTGTCTGACTTTGTTTTGTCCCAATCCTTATCTTTAAGGGAAATTATTATCCACAAGGCTCTCAGCTCGGTTTCCTAGTGTTCAGTCGCTCAGTCATATCCAACTCTGTGACCCCATGAACTGCAGCACACCAGGCCTCCCTGTCCTTCACCGTCTCCCAGAGCTTGCTCAAACTCATCTCCATTGAGTCGGTGATGCCATCCAACCATCTTATCCTCTGTCGTTCCCTTCTCCTGCCTTCAGTCTTTCCAAGTATCAGGGTCTTTTCAAGTGAGTCAGCTCTTCACATCAGGTGGCCAAAGTATTGGAGTTTCAGCTTCAACATCAGTCCTTCCAATGAATATTCAGGACTTTAGGATGGACTGGTTGGACCTCCTTGCAGTCCAAGGGACTCTCAAGAGTCTTCTCCAACACCACAGTTCAAAAGCATCAATTCTTCAGCACTCAGCTTTCTTTATGGTCCAGCTCTCACATCCATACATGATTACTGGAAAAACCATAACTTTGACTATACAGACCTTTGTTGGCAAAGTAATGTCTCTGCTTTTTAGTATGCTGTGTCACCATATGCAGTGATTTTGGAGCCCAGGAAAATGAAATCTGTCACTGTTTCCATTGTTTCCCCATCTGTTTGCCATGAAGTGATAGGGCCAGATGCCATGATCTTAGTTTTTTGAATGTTGAGTTTTAAACCAGCTTTTTCACTCTCCTTTTTTGCTTTCATCAAGAGGTTCTTTAGTTCCTCTTCGCTTTCTGCCGTAAGGGTGGTGTCATCTGCATATCTGAAGATTTATTGATATTTCCCCTGGCAATCTTGATTCCAGCTTGTGTTTCTTCCAGCCTGGTATTTCACTTGATATACTCTGCATATAAGTTAAATAAGCAGGGTGACAATATACAACCTTGACCTACTCTTTTCCCAATTTTGAACGAGTTCATTGTTCCATGTCTGGTTCTAACTGTTGTTTCTTGACCTGCATACAGGTTTCTCAGGAGGCAGGTAAGGTGGTCTGGTATTCCCATTTTTTTAAGGAATTTTCCACAGTTTGTTGTGATCTACACAAAGGCTTTAGTGTATTCAGTGAAGCAGAAGTAGATGTTTTTCTGGAATTCTCTTGCTTTTTCTATGATCCAGCTGATGTTGGCAATTTGTCTCTGGTTCCTCTGCCTTTTCTAAATCCAGCTTGAACATCTAGAAGTTCTTGGTTCATATACTGTTTGAAGCCTATCTTGGAGAATCTTGAGCATGACTTTACTAGCGTGTGAGATGAGTGCAATTGTGCGGTAGTTGGAGCATTCTTTGGCATTGCCTTTCTTTGGGATTGGAATGAAAACTGACCTTTTCCAGTGCTGTGGCCACTGCTGAGTTTTCCAAATTTGCTGGCATATTGAATGCAACACTTTCACAGTGTCATCTTTTAGAACCTGAAATAGCTCAGCTGGAATTCCATCACCTCCACTAGCTTTGTTTGTAGTGATGCTTCCTACAGCCCATTTGACTTTGCATTCCAGGATGTCTGGCTCTAGGTGAGTGATCACACCATCGTGGTTATCCAGGTTATGAAGATGTTTTCTGTATGCTTCTTTTGTGTATTCCTAGTGTTACTAATTATCCTTAATATGATTTAATTGTTCCCAACAAAGGAATTAATTTTTCTTTAGAAATAGTAGATCATTTACTACTTTTACTGAGCCTTTTCTATAATGACTATTTCACAACTTCTCTTAAAATGTACTCTCTTCAACTGATGGATGATCTTGTCTTGTGTTTTCTTGAGAAAATAGAAGGAATCAGATGAAAAGTTCTCATTTCCAATCATTAAATCTACCAAACTGCCCTGCATATGTATCCGTACTGTTTTCACCTTTGTAATAAGGGTAAATTGTTTATCATTTGTTTTAAGGTCAATTAAGTCCTCTTGGAACCTAGAGCCAATATCAGTTGCTTTTGTCAAGTCAGGCATTTTGCCTTTTGGTTGTCTTTGCTCTGCATTCAGTTTCTCCGTCTTTAGGGTATCATTTACGTCAGCAGATAAACACAGTCTGGTTGTTCCAGTCTACAAACAGACAGATTCTCCCTTTACTCCAGTTAAGCCTCTGGCTACTACTCTTTGTTTTGTTTATACCAAAATTCTTAGGAGTTATGTGCACTCATTTTTTTCATCTATTGTTTCCCCTCTTCTCCCCAGCCTACTCTGTTTAGATTTTCTTTTTTTCCCCTCACTAAAATTGCTCTTGTAAGGTCACCAATAATCTCCTTATTGCCAGATAACTTTTTAAAAAAATATCTGTTCAGCTGTGCCAGGTCTTCGTGGTGGCACTTGGGGTCTTTGATCTTGTGGCATGTGGGATCTTCTCTTTTTTTAGTTGTGATATGCAGAATCTTTGTCTTTGTATCTTGTGGCATGTGGGTTCTAGTTTCCTGGCCAGGGTCCCCTGTGTTGGGAGCACAGAGTCTTAGCCACTAGACCACCAGGAAAGTCTCAGAATGGTTATTTTCTAGTTCTCAATACTTTCTCTGCAGATTTGATGTATTAATAATTGGTTTTCCTCTTTTTTTAAAACATTGCTCTCTTGGCTTTCAGGGCACCATAATCTCATAACTCTTTTTTGATGGGCCATACTTTAGTCTCCTTTAATGAGTCTGCTTTTGCCTGCCTCTTCTTGGATGACATTCACTCTCACAGCTTTAAGTATTGGTTATGTTGCAGGAAGAGGGACCTCTTTCAGGGCCCAAGAGTGGGCTCTTGTCTAACACTCAGAAACGAATTGTCTGAGAAGACATGTGCTGAAAAAGCAAGAGACTTCACTGGGATGGGGTACTCGGGCAAAGAGCAGCAGAGTAAGGGAACTCAGGAGAACTGCTCTGTCATGTGACTTGTGGTCTCAGGTTTTATGGTAATAGGGTTACTTTCTAGGTTGTCTCTGGCCAATCATTCTGACTCAGGGTCCTTCCTGGTGCTGTTCTCATTGCTCATCCAGGATAGATTCCAGTGAGGATTCTGGGAGGTTGGTAGGACATATGGGTTAATGTCTCCTCTCTCCTTTTGATGTTTCGCAAATTCTTCCGGTTGGTGGTAGCTTGTTAGTTCCACATTCTTTACCAAGAACTCCTGTTGTAAGATAACCCATGCAGATGGTTACTGTAGGGCCTGGCCTTGACAGGCAGTTTGGGTCAGTGGTTCCCTGTACAGTTACATGCTGATGAATTCCCAAATATTATATTTAGTCCTAGCTTCTTTCCTAAATTATAGACATACATGTCCAGCTGTTTAAGTATTTAATGGGCATCTCCAATTTAACATACTGAAAACAGAACTCTTAGTTCCCTGTTCCCCCACTCCTCACATTCTCAAGCCTGTTACTACCTCAGCACCCTGCAGTTTAACGAATGATATCATCTGCACATTTGCTCATGCAGAAACCTGTTTGTCATTCTTTTAGTGATTCCTTTATCTCAAATTGTTTCTAATTCATAAGCAATTCTTACATACTCTTCTACAGTATCTCCAGATTATGTCCCTTCATTTCATCTCTACTGTTTTCCTAATCCAAGCCACCACCCTTTTCCCTTTGAACTATTCTGATAGTCTGCAAACTTGTTTTCTTGCCTCATTCTTTTCTTTTTCTGGCTGTGCCGCGTGGGATCTTAGTTCCCCAACCAGGGATTGAACCCGTTCCTCCTGCAGTGGACATGTGAAGTCTTAACCACTGGACCACCAGGGAAGTTCCTCCTGCTTCATTATTGAAATTATTTTTTATAGAAAAGAAGAATCTCTTTTCTAATAGCAACAAATTATCTCTAAATATTTATTAATTCATGTAACAGGGAGTGGGTCTCTTAAAGTCTGAGGAAAGAACATTCCAGTCAGTATTAATCCTAAGTGCAGAGTCCTTGAGGTAGGATCATATTTGGTGTGTTCAAGGAATCACAAGGGGAGGAGCAAAATAATCAGGGGAAGACTACTAGAAAATTAAGTTAGAATAGTTGAAGGGTCTAGATCCTGTAGGATTTGGGGTTCTAATTTAAATAGGAATCCGTTGGAAGACTTAAGCAGGAAAAGGGTATGATCTGTATTTTAAAGTGATCAGTCTCGCTGCTGAGAGGACTGTCTGTAAATGGCGAGGGTAGAAGGGTGAAGACTGATAAAGGGCATTTTGTGGTAATCCAGGTGAGGAATATTGGTGGCTTAATTAAGTGGTAATGGTAGAAAATATGACAAGTGCTTGGATCTGGGATGTTTTAAAGGTAGAACCAGCCAATTAGCTATTGATTTGGGTAGTGGTGTATGAGAAAAATAGAAACATCAAGCAGAACTTCAAGTTTTTTGACTTTAGCAGATAGATAAAATAGTAGTAATGAAGAAACTCTGGAAAAGGAGGTTTGAGGCCCTCTGGTTTAAATGTATAAATTGGGATGGGAATTTGTAGGCAGTCCAGTGGTAAGGACTTGGTGCTTTTATTGCTAGGGCCCACCACTACCCTGCTCCCCCCAGCCCCGGATTCAGTCCCTGCTCAGGAAATTAAGATCCTGCAAACTGAGTGGTGCAGTTAAAAGAGAGAGAGAGAAAAAAACCAACTACATGTAAATTGGGGCTGTTTGTTAGATATCAAAAGGAGGTGTCCAGTAGGTAAATAGAAGTATGTCTGAGGGGAGGTTTGAGTTAAAATTAGAAATCATTGATGCATACACTTACATATGTGTATAGTTAGTCTTAAAGCCTGATGGGATCTCCTAGGAAGTGAATATAGAGAAGACCTGAGCCTAGAGCCTATTGGCATTTAGAAATAAGAAAGAGGAGGAGCCAGTGAAAGATGCTAAAAAACAACTAGTAAAGTAAGGAAAATAGAGAATGGTGTCTTAGAAGACAAAATAATAGTGTCACAAGAAAGAGGAGTCATCAGCTGTGTCAGATATGTGGATAGCTCAATCACAAAGTATATTTGACTACCTGAAGGTCATTGTTGATCTTGACAAAACCAGTTTTAGTAATCTGAGAAAATAGGAGGTAAGGAAGTAAAACACGTAGGATTGTTTTATGAGTTTTGCTATAAATGGAAAGAAATGGGGCAATAACTGAAAAGGTTTGCAGGATCAGGAAGAGTTTTTTTGGCTTTTGTTCCTGTTTTTTCTACATGTGTGTGTGTCTTCTGGATGTTTCCATGTTGATTGATGCTCTAGTATCTCTGCCAGTCTCATCTATCACCCACCCCCTTTCCAATTGCTTTCATCTTTCTAGGGCTGTTTTTCTCAGCTATCTGCTTATGTCCTCTCTGTGGTTCTTTTGGCTATGGTGGTTTAGCTCTCTTCACTTATTACCAGCTTTTCGGCTGCTCTCATTTTCCAGTTCTGAGCTCCCACCCACACTTGTTCATCAACTCTTCTCTCCTGAGTCACTCACACCTCCTACTGTGGGTGGAGCCATTCCCCTCACCTGAATTGCCCACATCCCCTCAGTTTTCCCAATATGCTATGTTCTTCTCAACATTTCAGTTTCTCTCACTCTCTTATATATATTCTCTTTTCTATTTCCCTGTTTTGATTTGACCCTGCACCTAATATTGTTTATCTTAAACAAATGCCTCAGTTTTTCTGGTTTTTCTCAGTAATTTTTCTTACTGTGTTCAGTCGTTTCTGTCTTTTTAGGTACTTTGATTTCCATGTTGCTCTATTTGCCTGACTTCACACCTTTCTCCTCTACTTCTTTCAAACTTTCAGCTACGTGAGTACATCCATTCTTCTTCTACCTAATTTGCATCTCTTCAGTTGACCTGGACCCTCAGAAGTTCATTTCTCTGTTGTCTGCATCTCATCAAGTTTGTTTTGCTTCTGGCTGATACTGTAAATTTTCTGGATGCTTATTTCCTCAGCAGTTTCTTTACCCCATTTTGCGGCCATATATTGTGTTCCTAAAAGTGGGAGATACTAGAACACTTATAAATTGATAGGAATGACACTGGATAGAGGGGAAAATTGATCTAAGGGAGGGGACAATTACAGAGCAAAACCCTTGAGTAGGCAAGAAGAGATAAGATCCATTGCTCAACTGAAGGAGTTAACAAGAGTGCACATTGTTTATCCATTGTAAAAGGATGGCAGGCAGAGTATATATGGTAAATTTAGTAGTGAGAGCGTGAATCAATTCTCTTTCGATTGTTTCTATAGTCTCAGTGGAAAAAAGAAGTGAAATCATTAGCTGAGAGTGGGAGAAGGGGATGATTGAGGCTAGTAAAATTAAAAGGTAGTTTTTATTTCAGAGTAATTTGATTAAGGAAGTGTTAAAGGGTTACGTGACGGTGTCAAGGGGTCACTTGAGGTTTGTGGGTGAAAATTTATAGGGAGAACAATCATTGCGTTTGTGTTTTTTTCAGTTTTCTTCAGCTGCTCAGTGGCAGACACTGAGTGAGTTGGAAAGTTGGATTTAATCAAGGTTGAGGGTTTGTCTGGTAAATAAAATGAAGGGAGTAAGAGGCAAGGAATTTACTATATTCTTTTTTTTTCAACTATGTTCTCAATAGATTTACTTATTTGATTAATCCCCTTATATGTAATGAATCTCCTATCAGTGCACCAGAACTCTAACACTCCATACTGGACCAACTCTACCCGCCGTGTACAAACCCTCTTCATCCTGCTTGGGCTGTAACTCCCGATGCTGGCCACCTCATGTGGATGTTTTCCCATTCTGCTTGGGCTCTGACTGTCCATGATAGGCTACCTCCCGTTTTCCACCCATGAACACCTTGCTTACCTTTCTCAGCCACAAATACTCTTTACCACCAGGCCTCTTGTAGGATTGCCATCTCGTAATCTGGCATCTGAATTGTCCCCGCAGGCTTCCCCCTGCCCCATGTGGATTCCTTCCTCAGTGTTGTCAGGCTCTGCATCCCCACATTATGCCTTCCCCTAGGACAGACATCGTCCTTCTTCTGAGCTTGGTCATCCCTATCACAGATGCCCTTTTAGCCTGCTTGAATTGACACCCTTGGACTTTGGAAACCCTGGGCCAAGCTGTCTGTCCATGTGTGTACACTTGTCAGCCTACTCAGGCTCATTCAGCCTGCTCAGTGCTAAGCTACCATGTTCCCCCCACCTCCAGCTAGCATGCACATGTACCTTCTTCTGCCCCATCTAATGGTTTTACAACTAGATTGTTTGGAAAGAGAATGGCTTATTATACTTTTTCTTTTGGATAGAAATTGTTCTAAAGTGTAGTGTATGTTTCTCCACCTCAATAATTCCTCAGTTTTACTGAGGAAGAGCCACCAGGGAAGCCCCTACTATTTGAAGAGCATCAACAACAGCATTGTGCTTGAAATGCTACAAAGTATGCCTTCTTTAAATTGTTAATACATTTTTCTGTTTTGATTCTTGACAGATAGATGCCAGGAGAAAAAATACGTATTTGGTTAACCAAATTTGTAACTAACCAGGAATATTTTAAACAAGTTAACTCATTATCTGGTATGTAGATGTGAAAATCCTTTAACTGCCATGGATTAAAATCTCAATAGTTACTTTGCTTGGCTTCCCTCGTAACTCAGTCAGTAAAGAATCCGCCTGCAATGCAGGAGACCCAGGTTCAATCCCTGGGTCAGGAAGATCCCTGGAGAAGGAAATGGCAACCCACTCCAGTATTCTTGCCTGGAGAATCCCAGGGACAAAGAAGCCTGGTGGGTTATAGTCCATGGGGTTGCAAAGAGTCAGACACACGTTAGTGACTAAAACAGCTACTTTCCCTGGGATGAAATGATATGATCAAGTCCCTGGGCAAAGCTGATCTTTTGCTACCTCCTCACTAAGATGTCTGTATCTAAATTTCTCCTGGATTACTCTCAGCTTCTTATCTTGCCTCAGTCCAGTATGTTTACCCTGAAGAAAAAATGATTCTTCTAAAATGCACTGTCTACTGCATGCCTTTCCCCTGGAATAAACTCTTTAATGATTTTCCATTGCTTTAAGTCCAAAACTCTTTTAACATGTTTCAGAAAGCTTTTAATTAGTGAAACCATTTTCTTTCTCTACTTTCCTTTTCACTTCTTTCTGCAGAAAACTTTCTGAAATGACTTTAGCCATTCAGTGTCTCAGATCTTTTCATCTGCTTACTCCTGCTTATCTCTGTCAGGTTTCAATTTAAATATTCATTTCCTTTAGAAAACCTTCCCGGTACTCTCCTAGATAAATTAGATGCCTCTGCTCTGTGCTCCCAAAGCATTTTGTACTTCTCTTATGACGATGCCTAGCATTCCTTTTTCTGCCCTTTTGTTTAACCCCTCTGTCTTCCATGCATCAAAGGAAAAAGTGTCAGTTTTAAACCAAAACAACATGTGAAAGCTAATGAACACCTAATAAATATTTGTTAAACAATTGATGAATATGAAAGTTAAATTTATGCTAAAAATCATTAAAAGGTCAACAAGAGTTACTTAGGGTTTTTTTAAAAAAGCAAAACCCGGGGTTTTGATTTTGGTTGCAACAGAATAATGAGTATCATACTTGTGCTCCCAAGATGAACAACTATAAAACTGGAAAAAATGTTTGAATCAACTCTTTCAGGCATTGGACAACAGATGCTGGGTTGTGATACCTGAGAAAAGAAAAATATATGTGGTGACTACACATTTATTTCAGCTTTCTACCTAGGGACACTTTGCAAACTTCAGTGTATAGAATTAGAATCCAACAGAGAGCAGTAATCACTCAGCAGATGAAACAAAAAAGTTTGGGTTTGCCGAGGTGGTTGTAAGTTTTGAGGCAAGGTTCAGGGGTGGGATTGCTATGTAGAGATGGGACCCCAGAAATCTTCATAAGGAACCCATGAATCATTTGCCAGATACTACGCTGCATGTGTTTTAGGAGATTCAGTGAGGACTAGCAGAGAACCACGGACCACAGTCTTGTCTAACTCAATGAAACTAAGCCATGCCGTGTGGGGCCACCCAAGACAGATCGGTCATGGTGGAGAGGTCTGAAAGAATGTGGTCCACTGGAGAAGGAAATGGCAAACCACTTCAGAATTCTTGCCTTGAGAACCCCATGAACAGTATGAAAAGGCAAAATGATAGGATACTGAAAGAGGAACTCCCCAGGTTGGTAAGTGCCCAATATATTACTGGAGATCAGTGGAGAAATGACTCCAGAGAGAATGAAGGGATGGAGCCAAAGCAAAAAAAAAATCCACTTGTGGATGTGACTGGTGATAGAAGCAAGGTCCGATGCTGTAAAGAGCGATATTGCATAGGAAGCTGGAATGTTAGGTCCATGAATCAAGGCAAATTTGAAGTGGTCAAACAGGAGATGGCAAGAGTGAACGTTGACATTCTAGGAATCAGTAAACTAAAACGGACTGGAATGGGTGAATTCAGATGACCACTATATCTACTACTGTGGGCAGGAATCCCTTAGAAGAAATGGAGTAGCCATCATGGTCACCAAGAGAGTCCAAAATGCAGTACTTGGATGCAGTCTCCAAAACGACACAATGATCTCTGTTTGTTTCCAAGGCAACCATTCAATATCACAGTAATCAAAGCCTGTGCCCCAACCAGTAACGCTGAAGAAGCTGAAGTTAAACAGTTCTTTGAAGACCTACAAGACCTTTTAGAACTAACACCCCAAAAAGATGTCCTTTTCATTACAGGGGACTGGAATGCAAAAGTAGGAAGTCAAGAAACACCTGGAGTAACAGGCAAATTTGGCCTTGGAGTATGGAATGAAGCAGGACAAAGGCTCATAGAGTTTTGCCAAGAGAACGCACAGGTCACAGCAAACACCCTCTTCCAGCAACACAAGAGAAGACTCTGCACCTGGGCATCACCAGATGGTCAACACTGAAATCAGATTGGTTATACTCTTTGCAGCCAAAGATGGAGAAGCTCTATACAGTCAGCAGAAACGAGACCAGGAGCTGACTGGCTCATCATGAACTCCTTATTGTCAAATTTAGACGTAAATTTAAGAAAGTGGGGAAAGCCACTGGACCATTCAGATATGACCTAAATCAAATCCCTTATGATTATACAGTGAAAGTGAGAAATAGATTTAAGGGACTAGATCTGATAGATAGAGTGCCTGATGAACTGTGGACGGAGGTTCGTGACATTGTACAGGAGACAGGGATCAAGACCATCCCCATGGAAAAGAAATGCAAAAAAGCAAAATGGCTGTCTGAAGAGGCCTTACAAAAAGCTGTGAAAAGAAGGGAAGCAAAAAGCAAAGGAGAAAAGGAAAGATATAAGCATCTGAATGCAGAGTTCCAAAGAATAGCAAGGAGAGATAAGAAAGCCTTCCTTAGCGATCAATGCAAAAAAATAGAGGAAAACAACAGAATGGGAAAGACTAGAGATCTCTTCAAGAAAATTAGAGACACCAAGGGAACATTTCATGCAAAGATGGGCTCGATAAAGGACGGAAATGGAATGGACCTAACAGAAGCAGAGGATATTAAGATGAGGTGGCAAGAATACACAGAAGAACTATACAAAAAAGAGCTTCACGACCCAGATAATCACGATGGTGTGATCACTGACCTAGAGCCAGACATCCTGGAATGTGAAGTCAAGTGGGCCTTAGAGAGCATCGCTACGAACAAAGCTAGTGGAGGTGATGGAATTCCAGTTGAGCTATTTCAAATCCTGAAAGACGATGCTGTCAAAGTGCTGCACTCAATATGCCAGCAAATTTGGAAACCTCAGCAGTGGCCACAGGACTGGAAAAGGTCAGTTTTCATTCCAATCCCAAAGAAAGGTAGTACCAAAGAATGCTCAAAATACCATACAATTGCACTCATCTCACATGCTAGTAAAGTAATGCTCAAAATTCTCCAAGCCAGGCTCCAGCAATACGTGAACTGTGAAGTTCCAGATGTTTAAGCTGGTTTTAGAAAAGGTAGAGGCGCCAGAGATCAAATTGCCAACATCCGCTGGATCATGGAAAAAGCAAGAGAGTTCAGAAAAACATCTATTTCTGCTTTATTGACTATGCGAAAGCCTTTGACTGGATCACAATAAACTGTGGAACATTCTGAAAGAGATGGGAATACCAGACCACCTGACCTGCCTCTTGAGAAACCAGTATGCAGGTCAGGAAGCAACAGTTAGAACTGGACATAGAACAACAGACTGGTTCCAAATAGGAAACGGTGTACGTCAAGGCTGTATATTGTCACCCTGCTTATTTAACTTATGGCAAGCCACTCCAGTACTCTTGCCTAGAAAATCCCATGGATGGAGGAGCCTGGTAGGCTGCAGTCCGTGGGATCGCTAAGGGTCGGACATGACTGAGTGACTTCACTTTCACTTCATTTTGACACATTGGAGAAGGAAATGGCAACCCATTCCAATGTTCTTGCCTGGAGAATCCCAGGGACGGGGGAACCTGGTGGGTGCCGTCTATGGGGTCACACAGAGTCGGACACGACTGAAGTGACTTAGCAGCAGCAGCACTGTACATTATGAGAAACGCTGAGCTGGAGGAAGCACAAGCTGGAATCAAGATTGCCGGGAGAAATATCAATAACCTCAGATATGCAGATGACACCACCCTTATGGCAGAAAGTGAAGAGGAACTAAAAAGCCTCTTGATGAAAGTGAAAGAGGAGAGTGAAAAAGTTGGTTTAAAGCTCAATATTCAGAAAACTAAGATCATGACATCTGGTCCCATCACTTCATGGAAAATAGATGGGGAAACAATGGAAACAGTGTCAGACTTTATTTTTTTGGACTCCAAAATCACTGCAGATGGTGATTGCAGCCTTGAAATTAAAAGACGCTTACTCCTTGGAAGGAAATTTATGACCAAGCTAGATAGTATATTAAAAAGCAGAGACATGAGTTTCTAACAAAGGTTCATCTAGTCAAGGCTATGGTTTTTCCAGTGGTCGTGTATGGATGTGAGAGTTGGACTGTGAAGAAAGGTGAGCACTGAAGAATTGATTCTTTTGAACTGTGGTGTTGGAGAAGACTCTTAAGAGTCCCTTAGACTGCAAGCAGGTCCAACCAGTCCATCCTAAAGGAGATCAGTCCTGAGTGTTCATTGGATGGACTGATGCTGAAGCTGAAACTCCAGTACTTTGGCCACCTCATGTGAAGAGTTGACTCATTGGAAAAGACCCTGATCCTGGGAGGGATTGGGAGCAGGAGGAGAAGGGGATGACAGAGGATGAGATGGCTGGATGGCATCACTGACTCGATGGACATGAGTTTGAGTGAACTCTGGGAGTTGGTGTTGACAGGGAGGCCTGGCGTGCTGTGATTCATGGGGTTGCAAAGAGTCGGACACGACTGAGCGACTGAACTGAACTGAGCAGAGAACAGCTACTGGGGTAGAGAAGTGGGATTGTGAACTGAATAGAGATTCTTGCTTTCCTTCCAAGGAGCAAGTGTCTTAATTTCATGGCTGCAGGCATCTTCCATAGTGATGTTGGAGCCCAAGAAAATAAAATCTGTCACTACTTGAACTTTTCCCCCCTTCTATTTGCCATGAATTGATGGGACTAGAAGCCACGACCTTAATTTTTTGGATGTTAAGTTTTAAGCCAGCTTTTTCAGTCTCCTCTTTCACTTTCATCCAGAGGCTCTTTAGTTCTTCACTTTCTGCCATTAGAGTGTTATCCTGTGTGTATCTGAGATTGTTGATATTTCTCCTGGCAATCTTGATTCCAGCTTGTGATTCATCCAGCCTGGCATTTTGCATGATATACTCTACATGTAAGTTAAATAAGCAAGGTGACAATATACAGCTTTGACATCAGTTCAGTTCAGTTCAGTCGCTCAGTCGTGTCCGACTCTCCGCGACCCCATGAATCACAGCACGCCAGGCCTCCCTGTCCATCACCAACTCCCGGAGTACACTCAAACTCATGTCCACAGAGTCGGTGATGCCATCCAGCCATCTCATTCTCTGTCGTCCCCTTCTCCTCCTGCCCCCAACCTTTCCCAGCATCAGAGTCTTTTCCAGTGAGTCAACTCGTCTCATGAGGTGGCCAAAGTATTGGAGTTTCAGCTTTAGCATCAGTCCCTCCAATGAACATCCAGGATTGATCTCCTTTAGAATGGACTGGTTGGATCTCCTTGCAGTATAAGGGACTCTCAAGAGTCTTCTCCAACACCACAGTTCAAAAGCATCGATTCTTCGGCGATCAGCTTTCTTCACAGTCCAACTCTCACATCCATACATGACCACGGGAAAAACCATTGCCTTGACTAGACGGACCTTGGTCGGCAAAGTAATGTCTCTGCTTTTTAATATACTATCAAGGTTGGTCATAACTTTCCTTCCAAGGAGCAAGCGTCTTTTAATTTCATGGCTGCAATCAGCATCTGCAGTGATTTTGGAGCCCAAAAAAACAAAGTCTGACACTGTTTCCACTGTTTTTCCATCTATTTCCCATGAAGTGATGGGACCAGATGCCATGATCTTTGTTTTCTGAATGTTGAGCTTCAAGCCAACCTTTTCACTCTCCTCTTTCACTTTCCTCAAGAGGCTTTTGAGTTCCTCTTCACTTTCTGCCATAAGGGTAGTGTCATCTGCATATCTGAGGTTATTGATATTTCTCCCAGCAATCTTGATTCCAGCTTGTGCTTCTTCCAGCCCAGCGTTCCTCATGATGTACTCTGCATATAAGTTAAATAAGCAAGGTGACAATATACAACCTTGACGCACTCCTTTTCCTATTTGGAACCAGTCTGTTGTTCCATGACCGGATCTAACTGTTGCTTCCTGACCTGCATACAGGTTTCTCAAGAGGCAGGTCAGGTGGTCTGGGATTCCCATCTCTTTCAGAATGTTCCACAGTTTATTGTGATCCACACAGTCAAAGGCTTACTCTTTCCCAATTTTGAACCAGTCTGTCATTCCATGTCTAGTTCTGTTGCTTCTTGACCCGCATAGGTTTCTAAGGAGGCAGGTAAGGTGGTCTGGTATTTCATCTCTTTAAGGAATTTTCCAGTTTGTTGTGATCCACACAAATGCTTTAGCATAGTCAATGAAGCAGAAGTAGATGGTTTTCTGGAATTCCCTTACAAAAAGACCCCAATAAAGAAAAAGGAATACCAGTAGGTTTTTTTTCCTAAAGTGTAGTTGATTGACATTTTTGTGTTACTTAGGTGTACAATGTAGCGATTCAGTATTTTTGCAGTTTATACTGCTTTATAGGTTTTTACAAGAAAATGGGTATAATTCCTGTGCATTCTTATTGCTTACCTATTTTGTGTGTACTATCTTGTATCTGTTAATCCTTTATCCAGATTTATTCCTTTCCCCTCCTCTTTGGTATCAAGTTTGTTTTCTATATATCTATTTCTGTTTTGCATATACATTCATTTGTATTATTTTTTAGAGGAAATAACTATTTTTAAATATAATACAGATAAACATAAAAGGATAGAAAATGTACTAAAATATGCTAGCTGATAAAAAGAAAACTGAATTGGCTATATTAACATCAGACAGTATACTTTAGAACTAGTAATGCTATTGGGGTAAGAAGTGATTTTTTATGATGATAGAAGAATCAGTTCATCAAGAGGATATAACAACTCTAGATGTAGAACTTTGATATGGCAGAAAAAGTAGACAAAATAGCAGAAAGATATGGAAAACTTTAACACTATTAATCAAATTAACCTAATTGACTTTTATAGTCCATTCTAACAGTGAATGGCAGAATACACATGGTTTTCTTTAATTTATTTTTTTATTGAAGGATACTTGCTTTATAGAATTTTGTTTCCTGTCAAACCTCAACATGAGTCAGCCATAGGTATATCCCCTCTGTTTTGAACCTCCTTCCCATCTCCCTCCCTATCCCACCCCTCTAGGTTGATACAGAGCCCCTGTTTGAGTTTCTTGAGCCATACAGCAAATTCCTGTTGGCTATCTGTTTTACATATGGTAATTAAGTTTCCATGTTATTCTTTCATACATCTGACACTCTCCTCCCCTCTCCCTATGTCCGTAAGTTTGTTCTCTATGTCCGTTTCTCCATTGCTGCCCTGTAAATAAATTCTTCAGTACCATTTTTCTAGATTCCATATATGTGTATTAGAATACAATATTTATCTTTCTTTTTCTGACTCACTTCACACTGTATAATAGGTTCGGGTTCATCCACCTCATCAGAACTGACTCAGATGTGTTCCTTTTTATGGCTGAGTAATACTCCATTGTGTATATATACCACAACTTCTTTATCCATTCATCTGTTGATAGACATCTAGGTTGCTTCCATATTCTAGCTATTGTAAATAGTGCTGCAATGAACAGTGGGATACATGTGTCTTTTTCAACCCTGGTTTGTCCTCAGGGTATGTGCCTAGGAGTGGGATTGCTGGGTCATATGGTGGTTTTACTCCTAGATATTATGAATCTCCATACCATCTTCCATAGTGGCTGTATCAGTTTACATTTACAACAGTGCAACAGCGTTCCCTTTTCTCCACACCCTCTCCAGCATTTATTGTTTCTAGACCTTTTGGTTTTGGCCATTCTGACCAGTGTCAGGTGATAGCTCATTGTGGTTTTGATTTGCATTTCTCTAATTAGAGTGATATTGAGCATCTTTTCATGTGTTTATTAGCCGTCTGTAGGTCTTCTTTGGAGAAATGTCTGTCTGGGTCTTTTCCCCACTTTTTGATTGGGTTGTTTGTCTTTCTAGCATTGCATTGTATGAGCTGCTTGTATATTTTGGAAATTAACCCTTTGTCAGTCATTTCATGTACTATTATTTTCTCCCATTCTCAGGGTTGTCTTTTCACCTTGCTTATAGTTTCCTTTGCTGTGCAAAAGCTTTTAAATTTAATCAGATCCCACTTGTTAACTTTTGTTTTTATTTCCCTTACTCTAGGAGGTGGGTCTTAGAGGATCTTGCTTTGATTTATGTCATCGAGTGTTCTGTCTATGTTTTCCTCTAAGAGTTTTATAGTTTCTGGTCTTACATTTAGATCTTAATCCATTTTGAGTTTATCTTTGTGTATAGTGTTCGGAAGTGTTCTGACTTCATTCTTTGACATGTAGCTGTCCAGTTTTCCCAGCACCATTTATCAAAGAGACTGTCTTTGCCCCATTGTATATTCTTGCCTCCTTTGTCAAAAATAAGGTACCCATGGGTGCATGGGTTTACTTCTGGACTTTCTACCTTGTTCCATTGGTCTATATTTCTGTTTTTTGTGCCAGTACCATACTGTCTTGATGACTAGCTTTGTAGTATAATTTGAAGTCAGGAAGGTTGATTCCTCTAGCTCCATTCTTCTTTCTCAAGACTGCTTTGGCTATTTGGGGTCTTTTGTGTTTCCATTTGAATTGTGAAATTTTTTCTTCTAGTTCTGTGAAAAATGCCATTGGTAATTTGAGAGGGATTGCATTGAATCTGTAGGTTACATTTGGCAGTATAGTCATTTTCATAATATTGATTCTTCCTACCCAGGAACATGGGTTTATGCTGTCTTTGATTTCTTTCATCAGTGTCTTATAATCTTCTGTGTACAGTTCTTTTGTCTCCTTAGGTAAGTTTATTCCTACATATTTAATTCTTTTTGTTGCAAAGGTGAATGGGATTGATTCCTTAATTTCTCTTTCTGATTTTTCATTGTTAGTATATAGAAATGCAAGTGATTTCTGTGTATTGATTTTGTATCCTACAACCTTGCTAAATTCACTGATTAGCTCTAGTAATTTTCTGATACTATCTTTAGGGT
This sequence comes from Moschus berezovskii, assembly GCF_049115385.1. Classification (NCBI taxonomy): domain Eukaryota; kingdom Metazoa; phylum Chordata; class Mammalia; order Artiodactyla; family Moschidae; genus Moschus; species Moschus berezovskii. The sequence continues at coordinate 91,455,703 of NC_142467.1, forward strand.
TTTCTATGTACAGTATCATGTCATCTGCACACAGTGAGAGCTTTACTTCTTTTCCAATCTGGATTCCTTTTAGTTCTTTTTTTTCTCTGATTGCTGTAGCTACGACTTTCGGTACTCTGTTGAATAATAGTGGCCAAAGTGGACACCCTTGTCTTGTTCCTGATCTTAGGGGGAGTGCTTTCAGTTTGTCACCATTGAGAACAATGTTTGCTGTAGGCTTATCATATATGGCCTTTACTGTGTTGAGGTAGTTTCCTTCTATGCCCATTTTTTGAAGAGTTTTAATCATAAATGAGTGGTGAATTTTGTCAAAGGCTTTTTCTACATTTATTGAGATTATCGTATGATTTTTATCTTTGTATTTGTTAATATGGTGTATCACATTGATTGATTTGTGTATATTGAAGAATCCTTGCATTCCTGGAATAAACCCAACTTGATCATGCTGTATGAGGTTTTTGATGTGTTGCTGAATTCTGTTTGCTAAAATTCTGTTGAGGATTTTTGCATCTGTGTCCCTCAGTGATATTGGCCTGCAGTTTTCTTTTCTCGTGTTGTCTTTGTCTGATTTTGTTATCAGGGTGATGGTGGCCTCGAAGAATGAGTTTGGAAGTGTTCCTTCCTCTGCAATTTTTTGAAAGAGTTTAGAAGGATAGGCATTAACTCTTCTCTAAATGTTAGATAGACTTCTCCTGTGAAGCCATCTGGTCCTGGGCTTTTGTCTTTTGGGAGATTTTTGATCCCAGCTTAAATTTCAGTGCTTGTAATTGGGTTGTTCATAATTTCTATTTATTCCTGCTTCAGTCTTGGAAGATTGAGCTTTTCTAAGAACCTATCCATTTCTTCCAGGTTATCCATTTTATTGCCATATAGCTGTTCATAATAGTCTCTTATAATCCTATGTATTTCTGCATTGTCTGTTGTAACCTCTCCTTTTTCATTTCTAATTTTGTTGATTTGATTCTCTCTTTTTTTCTTTATGAGTCTGGCTAAGTGTTTGTCAATTTTGTTTATCTTCTCAAAGAACCAGCTTTTAGTTTTATTAATCTTTAGTACTGTTTCTTTCATTTCTTTTTCATTTATTTCTGCTCAGATCCTTATGATTTCTTTCCTACTAATTTTGGGGTTTTTTTGTTCTTCTTTCTCCAGTTGTTTTAGGTGTAAAGTTAGGTTGTCTATTTGATGTTTTTCTTGTTTCTTGAAGTAGGATTGTATTGCTGTAAACTTCCCTCTTAGAACTGCTTTTGTTGCATCCCATAGGTTTTGAGTTGTGTTTTCATTGTCATTTATTCCTAAAAATTTTTTTATTTCCCTTTTGATTTCTTCAGTAACCTGTTGGTTATTTAGATACATGTTGTTTAATCTCCATGTATTTGTGTTCTTACAGTTTTTTTCTTGTAATTGATATCTAGTCTCATAGCATTGTGGTCGGAGAAGATGCTTGATATGATTTCACTTTTCTTAAATTTACTGAGGTTTGATTTGTGACTCAAGATGTGGTCTATCCTGAAGAATGTTCGATGTGCATTTGAGAAGAAGGTGTATTCTTCTGCATTTCGATGGAATGTCCTGAAGATATCAACAAGATCCATCTCATCTAATGTATCATTTAAGACTTGTTTCTGCTTACAATTTTCTGTTTTGATGATCTGTCCATTGCTGTGAGTGGGGTGTTAAAGTCTCCTACTATTATTGTGTTACTATTTCTCCTTTTATGTCTGTTAGTGTTTGTCTTCTGTATTGAGGTGCTCCTATGTTGGGTGCTTGTTTACAATTGTTATGTCTTCCTCTTGGATTGTTCCCTTGATCATTATATAGTGTCCTTCCTTATCTCTTGTAATCTTCTTTATGTTAAGGTCTATTTTGTCTGATATGAGAATTTCTACTCCAGCTTTCTTTTGCTTCCCATTTGCATGGAATATATTTTTCCATCCTCTTACTTTCAGTCTATATGTGTCTTTAGGTCTGAAGTGGGTTTCTTGAGAAGTGAAGTTGTTCATTCAGTCGTATTTGACTGTTTGCAACCCCATGGAGTGTAGCCTGCCAGGGTCCTCCATCCATGGAATTTTCCAGGCAAGAGTACTGGAGTGGGTTGCCATTTTAGACAGCGTATTTATACATCTTGTTTTTGTATCCATTCAGCCAGTCTGTATTTTGGTTGGAGCATTTAATCTGTTTACATTTAAAGTAATTATTGATATATACGTTCCTATTGCCATTTTCTTAATTGCTTGAGGTTGATTTTGTAGATCTTTTTTTTTTAACTCTTGTATTTCTTGACTATATAAGTCCATTTAACATTTGTTGTAAACCTAGTTTGGTGGTACTGAATTCTCTTAACTTTTGCTTGTCTGAAAAGCTTTTGATTTCTCCATCAATTTTGTATGAGATCCTTGCCGGGTACAGTAATCTTGGTTGTAGACTTTTCCCTTTCAGTACTTTAAATATATCCTGCCATTCTCTTCTGGCCTGCAGAGTTTCTGCTGAAAGATCAGCTGTTAAGCATATGAGGTTTCCCTTGTATGTTACTTGTTGGAGTCTCCCTTGTTGTTTTTAATATTCTTTGTGTTTAGACTTTGTTAGTTTGGTTAGTATGTGTCTTGGGGTGTTTCTCCTTGGGTTTATCCTGTATGGGACTCTTTGTGCCTCTTGGACTTGATTGACTATTTCCTTTTCCATGTTGGAAAAATTTTCAACTATAATCTTTTCAAAAATTTTCTCCTAGCCTTTCTTCTTCTCTTCTTCTGGGACCCCTGTAATTTGAATGTTGGTACATTTGATATTGTCCCAAAGGTCTCTGAGACTATCCTCAATGCTTTTCATTCTTTTTACTTTATTCTGCTCTTCAGAAGTTATTTCCACCATTTTATCTTCCAGGTCACTGATTCATTCTTCTGCTTCAAATATTCTGGTATTGGTTCCTTCTAGAGTATTTTTAATTTCAGTAATTGTGTTGTCTCTGCATGTGTATTCTTTAATTCTTCTAGGTCTTTGTTATTTGATTCTTCATTTTGCTTTCAAGGTTTTTGATCATATTTACTATTATTATTCTGAATTCTTTTTCAGGTACTTTGCCTATTTCCTCTTCATTTATTTGGTCTTCTGTGTTTCTAGTTTGTTCCTTCATTTGTGTAGTATTTCTCGGCCTTTTCATTATTATTATTATTTTTTTAACTTATTGTGTTTGAGGTCTCCTTTTCCCAGGCTTAAAGGTTGATTTCTTTCTTCCTTTTGGTTTCTGCCTTCCTGAGATTGGACCAGTGGTTTGTGTAAGCTTCTTATAGAGTGAGATTTGTGCTGAGATTTTGTTTGTTTTTCCTCTGATGGGCAAGGCTGAGTGAGGTGGTAATCCTGTCTGCTGATGATTGGGTTTGTATTTTTGTTTTGTTTGTTGTTTAGATGAGGCATCCTGCACAGGGTGCTATTGGTGGTTGGATGATGCCAGGTCTTGTATTCCAGTGGTTTCTTTTATGTGAGGTCTCACTATTTGGTACCCCATAGGATTAGTTCTAAAAGGTCTTGTAGGTCTTCATAGAACCGTTCAACTTCAGCTTCTTCAGCATTATTGGTTGGGGCATAAGCTTGGATTACCATGATAATGAATGGTTTGCCTTGGGAATGAACAGAGATGATTCTGTTGTTTTTGAGATTGCATCCAATTACTGCATTTTGGACTCTTTTGTTGACCGTGGTGGCTACTCCGTTTCTTCTAAGGGATTCCTGCCCACAGTAGTAGATATAATGGTCATCTGAGTTAAATTCACCCATTCCAGTCCAATTTTAGTTTGCTGATTCCTAGAATGTCTATGTTCACTCTTGCCATCTCCTGTTTGACCACTTCAAATTTGTCTTGATTCCTGGACCTAACATTCCAGGTTCCTATGCAATATTGCTCTTTACAGCATCAGACCTTGCTTCTATCACCAGTCACATCCACAACTGGGTATTGTTTTTGCTTTGGCTCCATCCTTTCATCCTTCTGGAGTTATTCTTCACTGATTTCCAGTAGCATATTGGTCACTTACCAACCTGGAAAGTTCCTCTTTTAGTATCCTATCATTTTGCCTTTTCATACTGTTCATGGGGTTCTCAAGGCAAGAATACTGAAGTGGTTTTCCATTCCCTTCTCCAGTGGACCACATTCTTTCAGACCTCTCTACCATGACCCGCCTGTCTTGGGTGGCCCCACATGGCATGGCTTAGTTTCATTGAGTTAGACAAGGCTGTGGTCCGTATGATCAGATTGGCTAGTTTTCTGTGATTATGGTTTCAGTGTGTCTGCCCTCTGATGTCCTCTCGCAAAAAAGATGTCCTTTACATTATAGGGGACTGGAATGCAAAAGTAGGAAGTCAAGAAACACCTGGAGTAACAGGCAAATTTGGCCTTGGAATGAAGCAGGGCAAAGGCTCATAGAGTTTTGCCAAGAGAATGCACTGGTCATAGAAAACACCCTCTTCCAGCAACACAAGAGAAGACTCTACACATGGCCATCACCAGATGGTCAACACCGAAATCAGATTGATTATATTCTTTGCAGCCAAAGATGGAGAAACTCTATACAGTCAGCAAAAACAAGACCAGGAGCTGACTGCGGCTCAGATCATGAACTCCTTATTGCCAAATTCAGACTTAAATTGAAGAAAGTGGGGAAAACCACTAGGCCATTCAGGTATGACCTAAATCAAATCCCTTATGATTATACAGTGGAAGTGAGAAATAGATTTAAGGGACTAGATATGATAGAGTGCCTGATGAACTATGGACAGAGGTTCATGACATTGTACAGAAGACAGGGATCAAGACCATCCCCATGGAAAAGAAATGCAAAAAAGCAAAATGGCTGTCTGAGGAGGTCTTACAAATAGCTGTGAAAAGAAGAGAAGTGAAAAGCAAAGGAGAAAAGGAAAGATATAAGCATCGGAATGCAGAGTTCCAAAGAATAGCAAGGAGAGATAAGAAAGCCTTCCTCAGTGATCAATGCAAAGAAATAGAGGAAAACAACAGAATGGGAAAGACTAGAGATCTCTTCAAGAAAATTAGAGATACCAAGGGAACATTTCATGCAAAGATGGGCTCGATAAAGGACAGAAATGGAATGGATCTAACAGAAGCAGAGGATATTAAGAAGAGGTGGCAGGATACACAGAAGAACTGTACAAAAATTATCTTCACGCCCAAGATAATCACGATGGTGTAATCACTCACCTAGAGCCAGACATCCTGGAATGTGAAGTCAAGTGGACCTTAGAAAGCATCGCTACGAACAAAGCTAGTGGAGGTGATGGAATTCCAGTTGAGCTATTTCAGATCCTAAAAGACGATGCTGTGAAAGTGCTGCACTCAATATGCCAGCAAATTGGGAAACCTCAGCAGTGGCCACAGGACTGGAAAAGGTCAGTCTTCATTCCAATCCCAAAGAAAGGCAGTACCAAAGAATGCTCAAAGTACCGCACAATTGCACTCATCTCACATGCTAGTAAATTAATGCTCAAAATTCTCCAAGCCAGGCTTCAGCAATACGTGGACCATGAACTTCCAGATGTTCAAGCTGGTTTTAGAAAAGGCAGAGGCACCAGTGATAAAATTGCCAACATCCACTGGATCATGGAAAAAGCAAGAGAGTTCCAGAAAACCATCTATTTCTGCTTCATTGACTATGCCAAAGCCTTTGACTGTGTGGATCACAATAAACTGGAACATTCTGAAAGAGATGGGAATACCAGACCACCTGACCTGCCTCTTGAGAAACCTGTATGCAGGTCAGGGAGCAACAGTTAGAACTGGACATGGAACAGCAGACTGGTTCCAAATAGGAAAAGGAGTACATCAAGGTTGTATATTGTCACCCTGCTTATTTAACTTATATGCAGAGTACATCATGAGAAACGCTGGGCTGGAAGAAGCACAGGCCGGAATCAAGATTGCCGGGAGAAATATCAATAACCTCAGATATGTAGATGACACCACCCTTATGGCAGAAAGTGAAGAGGAACTAAAAAGCCTCTTGATGAAAGTGAAAGAGGATAGTGAAAAAGTTGGCTTGAAGCTCAACATTCAGAAAACTAAGATCATGGCATCTGGTCCCATCACTTCATGGGAAATAGATGGGGACACAGGGGAAACAGTGGAAACAGTGTCAGACTTTATTTTTTGGGGGCTCCAAAGTCACTGCAGATGGTGATTGCAGCCGTGAAATTAAAAGACGCTTGCTCCTTGGAAGGAAAGTTATGACCAGCCTGGATAGCATATTAAAAAGCAGAGACATTACTTTGCCAACCAAGGTCCGTCTAGTCAAGGCTATGGTTTTTCCAGTGGTCATGTATGGATGTGAGAGTTGGACTGTGAAGAAAGCTGAGCACCAAAGAATTGATGCTTTTGAACTGTGGTGTTGTAGAAGATTCTTGCGAGTCCCTTGGACTACAAGGAGGTCCAACCAGTCCATTCTAAAGGAGATCAATCCTGGGTGTTCCTTGTAAGGACTGATGTTAAAGCTGAAACTCCAATACTTTGCCACCTGATGTGAAGAGTTGACTCATTGGAAAAGATCTGATGCTGGGAGGGATTGAGGGCAGGAGGAGACGGGGACGACAAAGGTGAGATGGCTGGATGTCATATCTGACTCAATGGACATGAGTCTGAGTAAACTCTGGAAGTTGGTGATGGACAGGGAGGCCTGGCGTGCTACGTTTCATGGCATCGCAAAGAGTCGTACACGACTGAGCGACTGAACTGAGGATTTGTTCTCTGGTCATCTAGGGTCTTGGAGTCAGTGCTCCCACTCGAAAGGCTCAGGGCTTGATCTGTGCCATGTACAACAGCACCGTCCTCACCCACAGCTGATGCTCACAACATCCACTTCTGCTCCTAGTGAGTCTGCAGTGAGTCTACAGGGCTTGGCTAGGGTACACAGTATTTTTAATCACTCTAAAACATTCACAAATATTTTGAACTGTAAAACAAGTGTAAATAAATTGCAACAGATTGAAGTCATACAGAATGTATTCTCTGACCACACTAGAATTAAGCTAGAAGTCAATAAGAAAAAATCTCGAGATACTTGAAAATTAGACAGTACATTTCTCAATAACCCATGGATCAAAAAAGGAATCATGAAAGTAATTTGAAAAATACTTTAAATAAAATGAAAGCATACCATATAAATATTTGTGAACTGCAGATAAGTAATGGTTAAAATTTTATGGGATAACATGTTTATATTAGAAAAGAAAAAAATTGCATAGATTTAATGACCTGAGCTTTTATCTTAAGAAACTTGGAAGAGAAGAACTAATTAAATTCAAAATAAGTACAAGAGGGACATTAAATAAAGATAAGAGCAAAATCAGTGATATAGAATACAGAGACAGTAGAACTAGTGAAAGCAGAATGTGATTTTTTTAATCAATAAAATGAATAAACATCTAAGCAAAGTGATAAATAAGATACACATTACCAATATTAGGAATGAAAGAGACAACATCACTGTGAATCCTACAGACATTATATAGGTAATAAGGGAATATTGCTAGGAGGTTTATGCCAGTAAATTCAACAACTTAGATGAAGTGGGCAAATTATTTTAAGAACATAAACTGCCAAAGTTTACTCAAAAAATATACCTACTGAAGAAACTGAAAATCCTCACAAGAACTTCAGGTTCTGATAATTTTACTGGTGAATTGTAAAAAAACATTTTAGGAAGAAATTGTGTCAATTCCACACGAACTGTTCTTAGAAAAGAGGCAAAGGAAATATGTCCTAACTCATTTTATGAAGGTGGTATTACTGTGTTACCAAAAACTAGACAAAGGCATTACAAGAAAACTACAGATGAGTAACTCTCACAAATGCAGAGATCCATAACAAAATATTAGCAAGTCAAGTTCAGCATTATATACGTAAAGGTAATACACTATGACAGAGGTCCAGAATTTAGTAGTAGGAGGAGAGCATCCACGAAATCCTGATTGGGAGTCAGAGCCCAAGAGAAGAATGTGTTAGTCCATAGTGATAGTTTAAAAATGAAAAACAAGGTGGCATTTGCAGGGGGGTGGGTGTGGGGCAGGGTGTAAAGGATAAATCCCTTCCTTATAGTAGAATCTTAACCAGTAAATACAGGAGGAATAATGAAATTAGAAAATTATTCTTTGATAGCTATCACAGTAATAATTCATACAGGAAACATTAATAGAGGTGCTAAAACTGATGGAGGAAAAGCTTGATGAGATATGAGATATATACACAGTCTCAATGTATCTGTCTCCCAAATATTGACAGCAAAGTAAAAAAAATAAATAATATGATGGAGAAGCCTGGCAGATACCACCTTTACCAGGAGATAGAAGGTAACATCCTCAGTAATGACACAAATTGAAATAGTGCCCATCTGATAAGATGCAGTGTAAAGAATATATCATCACTTCTGTGATGTTGCTGTAGAAAAGTGAAGTCGCTCAGTTGGGTCCTACTCTTTGCAACCCCGTGGACTGTAACCTACCAGGCTCCTCAGTCCATGGAATTTTCCAGGCAAGAGTATTGGCATGGGTTGCCATTTCCTTCTCCAGGGGATCTTCCTTACCGAGGGATTGAACCCAGGTCTCCCACATTGTGGGCAGATGCATTACCATCTGAGCCACCAGGGAAGCCCAGTATTGCTGTAAAGATGCATAATCTGATTCTAGTCCTGAAGAAATAGTAAAAAAATATATAAATTTGGGGAGCCATTCTATAAAATAATGTTCAGTAATTTTAAAAATTACCAGTCATGAAAGTCAGGGAAAATCTGAGGAACTGTTCCAGACTGAAAGAAACTAAAGAGACGTGACAACAGTGTGTAATTCTGAATAATGCATAATATAATGTGTAATTCTGAACTGGATCCTGTTATCGTAAAGGACATATTGGGACAGTTGCCAGAATTGAATGGGAACTGAGGACCATATGGTAGTAATATTTCATTCTCAATTTCCTGATTTTTACAGTAAAAAATGCCCTTGTTTTATAGGAAATACTGGTGTTTGGATGTCAAATCAGCAATTCATTCTCAGGTGGTTTGAGTGGAAAAGTCATGATGTATCGTGTATTTCTGTTTTTCTGTAAGCTTGTGATTGTTTTTTAAAATACTAAAAACAAACACTTGGTGCTTAAAAAGATAGAATTCATTTATTTGAAAAATAATCGAGGTCGATAATACAGTTTTGGTAAATTGAACTGTAGTTTTCCTCATGCATGTATTTTTTTAATTTACTTAAAAATTTAAATTTATTTATGTGGTTCCACTGGGTCTTAGTTGTGGCACGCGGGATTTTTCTGTTGTTGTTGCAACACGCATATTCTTAGTTGTGGCATGTGATCTAGTTCCCTGACCAGGGGTCAAACCTGAGCCCCCCACTTTGGGAGTACAGAGTTTTAGCCAGTGGACCACTAGAGAAGTCCCTTAATTTACTTTAAAAATTTTTAATTTTATATTGAGGTATAGTTGATTTCCAGTGTTGTGTTAGTTTCAGGTGTACAGCAAAATGATTCTCTTATACAATACATACGTCTTTTTTTTTTCCCCCAGATTCTTCTCCTGGGTAGATTATTACAGAATATTGCTTAGAGGCTGTTATGATTGCTGACTGCCTATTCTGTATATGTGTGTGTTAGTTGTTCAGTCGTGTCCGACTCTTTGCGACCCCATGAACAGTAGCCTGCCAGGCTTCTCTGTCCATGGAATTCTCCAGGCAAGAATACTGGAGTGCATTGCCATTCCCTTCTCCAGAGGATCTTCCCGACCCAGGGATTGAACCCTGGTCTCCTGCGTTGCAGGCAGATTCTTTACCATTTGAGCTACAGGGAGGTCCTGTATTTTATATATAGTAATATGCTAATCTCAACCTCATAATTATCCCCCACCCCTAGCCTTTCCCTGTTGGTAACTATAAATTTGTTTTCGAAGTCTGTGAATCTTTCTGTTTTATAAATGAGATTTTTTTAGATTTCATATATAAGTGATATCATATTTTTCTTTGTCTCACTTAGTATGATAATCTCTAGGTCCATCCATGTTGCTCCAAATGGCATTATTTCATTCTTTTTTTTTTTTATGGCTGATTACTACTCCATTGTATATATTACCACACCTTCCTTATTAGTTCTTCTGTTGATGGACATTTAGGTTGCTTCCATGTCATGGCTATTATAAATAGTGCTACAGTGAACATTGGGGTGCATGTATCCTTTTGAATCATGGTTTTCTCTGGATATATGTCCAAGAGTGAGATTGTTGTGAATGGGATTGCTGTATAATATGGTAGTTCTATTTTTAGTTTTTTAAGAAACTTCAATACTGTTCTTCATAGTGGCTGTACTAATTTAAATTCTCACCAACAGTGTAGGAGGTTTCCCTTTTCTCTTCACCCTCTCCAGCATTTATTGGTTGTAGACTTTTTGATGATGTTCATTCTGACCAGTGTGAGGTGATACCTCCTTGTAGTTCTGATTTGCATTTCTCTAATAATTAGCAATGTTGAGCATCTTTGATGTGCCTGTTGGCCATCTGTATGTCTTTTTTGGAGAAATGTCTGTTTAAGTCTTCTGCCCATTTTTTGTTTGGGTTGTTTTTTCTGTTGTTGAATTGTATGAGTTTGTATATTTTGGAAATTAGCCCTTGATCACATTGTTTGCAGATATTTTCTCCCATTCTATAGGTTGTCTTTTCATTTTGTTTATGATTTCTTTTGCTATGCAAAAGCTTGTAAATTTGACTAGGTCTCATTTGTTTATTTTTGCTTTTATTTCTAATGCCTTGGGAAACTGACCTAAGAAAACGTTGGTACGATTTATGTCAGAGAATGTTTTTGCTAATGTTCTCTTCTGGAAATCTTATGGTGTCGTGTCTTATATTTAAGTCTTTAAGCCATTTTGAGTTTATTTTTGTGTATAGTGACAATGTGTGTTCTAAGGTCATTGATTTACATGTGGTTCTCCAATTTTGCCCACACCACTTGCTGAAGAGATTGTCTTTTTCTTGTTGTAAATTCTTGTCTTGTCAATTAATTGACCATAGTTGTGTGGATTTTTCTGTGCTATCTGTTGCATTCCATTGATCCATGTCTGTATTTGTGCCAATACCACACTGTTTTGATTATTGTAGTTTTGTTAGTGTTGTCTGATAATCTAGGAGGGTTATGCCTCCTGCTTTGTTCTTCAGGATTGCTTTGGCGATACTAGTCTTTTATGGTTCCATATGAATTTTAGAATAACTTACTCTTGTTCTGTGAAAAATGTGGGTAATTTGATAGGGATTGCCTTAAATCTGTAGATTGCTTTGGGTAGTATGAACATTTTAATATTAATAGTTCTTCCAGGTCAAGAGCTTGGGATAGCTTTCCATTACTCTGCATCATCTTCAGTTTTCTTTTTTTTTCTTAATATATATATTTTATTGAAGTATAGTTGACTTAATGTTTCAGATGCATAGTAAGGTGATTCAGTTATACATATATGCAAATATTAGTTTTGAAATTATTTTCCATTATAGGTTATTAAAAGATACTGACTATAGTTCCCATCACTACGAACAAAGCTAGTGGAGGTGATGGAATTCCAGTTGAGCTATTTCAAGTCTTGAAAGATGATGCTGTGAAAGTGCTGCACTCAATATGCCAGCAGATTTGGAAAACTCAGCAGTGGCCACAGGACTGGAAGAGGTCAGTCTTCATTCCAATCCCAAAGAAAGGCAATGCCAAAGAATGCTCAAACTACCGCACAATTGCACTCATCTCACACGCTAGTAAAGTCATGCTCAAAATTCTCCAAGCCAGGCTTCAGCAGTATATAAACCGTGAACTCCCAGATGTTCAAGCAGGTTTTAGAAAAGGCAGAGGCACCAGAGATCAAATTGCCAACATCCGCTGGATCATGGAGAAAGCAAGAGAGTTTCAGAAAAACATCTATTTCTGCTTTATTGACTATGCCAAAGCCTTTGACTGTGTCGATCACAATAAACTGTGGAACATTCTGAAAGAGATGGGAATCCCAGACCACCTGACCTGCCTCTTGAGAAACCTGTATGCAGGTCAGGAAGCAACTGTTAGAACTGGACATGGAACAACAGACTGGTTCCAAATAGGAAAAGGTGTACGTCAAGGTTGATTATTGTCACCTTGCTTATTTAACTTATATGCAGAGTACATCATGAGGAACGCTGGGCTGGAAGAAGCACAAGCCGGAATCAAGATTGCCGGGAGAAATATCAATAACCTCAGATATGCAGATGACACTACCCTTATGGCAGAAAGTGAAGAGGAACTCAAAAGCCTCTTGATGAAAGTGAAAGAGGAGAGTGAAAAGGTTGGCTTGAAGCTCAACATTCAGAAAACAAAGATCATGGCATCTGGTCCCATCACTTCATGGGAAATAGATGGAAAAACAGTGGAAACAGTGTCAGACTTTGTTTTTTTGGGCTCCAAAATCACTGTAGATGCTAATTGCAGCCATGAAATTAAAAGACGCTTGCGCCTTGGAAGGAAAGTTATGACCAACCTTGATAGTATATTAAAAAGCAGAGACATTACTTTGCCAACCAAGGTCCGTCTAGTCAAGGCAATGGTTTTTCCCGTGGTCATGTATGGATGTGAGAATTGGACTGTGAAGAAGGCTGACCGCCGAAGAATCGATGCTTTTGAACTGTGGTGTTGGAGAAGACTCTTGAGAGTCCCTTATACTGCAAGGAGATCCAACCAATCCATTCTAGAGGAGATCAATCCTGGATGTTCATTGGAGGGACTGATGCTAAAGCTGAAACTGCAATACTTTGGCCACCTCATGCGACGAGTTGACTCACTGGAAAAGACTCTGATGCTGGGAAAGGTTGGGGGCGGGAGGAGAAGGGGACGATGGAGAATGAGATGGCTGGATGGCATCACCGACTCTGTGGACATGAGTTTGAGTGAACTCCGGGAGTTGGTGATGGACAGGGAGGCCTGGCGTGCTGTGATTCATGGGGTCGCGGAGAGTCGGACACGACTGAGCGACTGAACTGAACTGAACTGAACTGACTATAGTTCCCTGTGCTATCCAGTAAACCTTTGTTGCTTGTTGCATACCTATTTTTTTAAATTGGAAATCTAGCATTTTATTCATAAGTCAAACAAGTGGAATAAAAATATCATAAATGTTTTAGTTAGAGAAACATTCATAAGTTTTCTAAAATATATATAATACATATTATTTATACATATATATACAAAAGCTTTTCTACTATGCTTGATAAAGTTTTGAGAAAGAACATCCAAAAAAAAAAGATGGAGAAGTTGGAAAACATAAACTAAATGAGATAGGAGCACTGAATATGTAATAGAAAAAGTGAAACTAGATAAAAGTAAAAGATCATCATATAGTCCTGCTGCTAAGTTGCTTGAGTCGTGTCCGACTCTCATATAGTCCAGTTCTGTTTAAATATGGTTGCATATTAGAAATATACCTGGAGCTCTAGCCAAAAAAACCCCAATATCTGGGCCTTTGTATTTTTCAAAAAATTTGAAGATAATTCTGACATGCATCTGGATTTTAAAAAGTGATTACAGATTTTTCTGTTAAACAGTAGTTCTGGTGATACTGAATTCTATTATTTTTCTGTTGACCAATCATGATGCAGTGGTATTAAGGGAGTAATAGTTACATGATCACAATAGTAAAAGATATTTATCAGTTTTCACAATCAATAGCTAGACAAAAAATAATTACAATGGCAAGCCATAATGGGAACATGATTAATCTATCAATATAAAAATAGTCACATACAATTTGAGGGGTCAAGCAGAGTGATGTGGTAAGTGGAAGTGCACACATGCACATGTTTTCACCTGCCCAGCCAGTCTGTGTCTTTTGGTTGGTGCATTTAATCCATTTACATTTAAGGTAATTTTCAATATTATGATCCTTTTACCATTTTCCTAATTGTTTAGGTATATTTTCTGTAGGTCTTTTCCTTCTTTTGTTTTCCTGCCTAGAGAAGCTTCTTTTAACTTTTGCTTGTCTGGAAAGATTATGATTTCACCATCAAATCTAAATGAGAATCTTGCTGGGTGGAGTATTCTTGTTTGTAGGTTCTTTCCTTTCATCACTTGAAATACATAATGCCATTCCCTTCTAGCTTGTAGAGTTTCAGTTGAGAGTTGCCTGATGGGAGTTCCCTTGTATGTTATTTGTGATTTTTTTCCTTATTGCTTTTAATATTTTATTTTTGTCTTTAATTTTTGTCAGTTTGATTACTATGTGCCTTGGTGTGTTGCTCCTTGGGTCTTTCTGGTTTGAGGCTTTGCTTCTGGGACTTGGTTGACACTTTCCTTGAAGTTTTCAGCTGTTATCTCTTCAAATATTTTCTCAGATCCTTTCTATCTCTCTTCTTCTGGAACCTCTATAATGCAAATGTTGATGTGTTTAATGTTGTTCCGTAGGTCTCTTAGGCTGACTTCATTTCTTTTCATTCTTTTTTTCTATATTCTTTTCTGTGGCAGTGATTTCCACCATTCTGTCCGCTAGGTCATTTATCTGTTCTTCTGCCTCAGTTATTCTGCTGTTGATTCCTTCTAGTGTATTATTCATCTCTGTTCTTTAGTTCTTGTAAGTCACTGGTAAACATTTCTTGCATCTTCTCCATTGTTTTCCCAAGATCCTGGGTCATCTTTACTATCATTTTGAATTCTTTTTCTAGAGGGTTGCCTATCTCCACTTCATTCAGTTGTTTATCTGGGATTTTATCTTGTCCCTTCATCTGGGACATAACTTTCTGCTTTTTCATCCTGATAAAACTATCTGTAATGTGGTTTTTGTTTTAGATGCTGTGGGACTGTGCTTCTTCCTGCTGTTTCTGTCAGTTCTCTGATGGAGGAGGCTGAGAGGCTTCTTTAAGCTTCCTATGGGAGGGACTGGTGGTGTAAAAAACTGGGTCTTGCCCTGGTAGTATTATATGTACTACTGTGGGCTGGAATCACTTACAAGAAATGGAGTAGCCATCATGGTCAACAAAAGAATCCGAAATGCTGTACTTGGATGCAATCTTAAAAACGACAGAATGATCTCTGTTCGTTTCCAAGGCAAACCATTCAATATTACAGTAATCCAAGCCTATGCCCCAACCAGTAATGCTGAAGAGACCGAAGTTGAACGGTTCTATGAAGACCTACAAGACCTTTTAGAACTAACACCCAAAAAAGATGTCCTTTTCATTATAGGGGACTGGAATGCAAAAGTAGGAAGTCAAGAAACACCTGGAGTAACAGGCAAATTTGGCCTTGGAGCACGGAATGAAGCAGGGCAAAGGCTAATAGAGTTTTGTCAAGAGAACGCACTGGTCATAGCAAACACCCTCTTTCAACAACACAAGAGAAGACTCTACACATGGACATCACCAGTGGTCAACACCGAAATCAGATTGATTATATTCTTTGCAGCCAAAGATGGAGAACCTCTATACAGTCAGCAAAAACAAGACCAGGAGCTGACTGTGGCTCAGATCATGAACTCCTTATTGCCAAATTCAGACTTAAATTGAAGGAAGTGGGGAAAACCATTAGACCATTCAGGTATGACCTAAATCAAATCCCTTATGATTATACAGTGGAAGTGAGAAATAGATTTAAGGGACTAGATCTGATAGATAGAGTGCCTGATGAACTATGGACGGAGGTTCGTGACATTGTACAGGAGACAGGGACCAAGACCATCCCCATGGAAAAGAAATGCAAAAGAGCAAAATGGCTGTCTGAGGAGGCCGTACAAATAGCTGTGAAAAGAAGGGAAGCAAAAAGCAAAGGAGAAAAGGAAAGATATAAGCATCTGAATGCAGAGTTCCAAAGAATAGCAAGGAGAGATAAGAAAGCCTTCCTTAGTGATCAGTGCAAAGAAATAGAGGAAAACAACAGAATAGGAAAGACTAGAGATCTCTTCAAGAAAACTAGAGATACCAAGGGAACATTTCATGCAAAGATGGGCTCGATAAAGGACAGAAATGGTACGGACCTAACAGAAGCAGAAGATATTAAGAAGAGGTGGCAAGAATACACAGAACTGTACAAAAAAGATATTCATGACCCAGATAATCACGATGGTGTGATCACTGACCTAGAGCCAGACATCTTGGAATGTGAAGTCAAGTGGGCCTTAGAAAGCATCACTATGAACAAAGCTAGTGGAGGTGATGGAATTCCAGTTGAGCTATTTCAAATCCTGAAAGATGATGCTGTGAAAGTGCTTCACTCAATATGCCAGCAAATTTGGAAAACTCAGCAGTGGCCACAGGACTGGAAAAGGTCAGTTTTCATTCCAATCCCAAAGAAAGGCAGTACCAAAGAATGCTCCAACTACCGCACAGTTGCACTCATCTCACACGCTAGTAAATTAATGCTCAAAATTCTCCAAGCCGGGCTTCAGCAATACATGAACCATGAACTTCCAGATGTTCAAGCTGGTTTTAGAAAAGGCAGAGGCACCAGAGATCAAATTGCCAACATCCGCTGGATCATGGAAAAAGCAAGAGCGTTCCAGAAAACCATCTATTTCTGCTTCATTGACTATGCCAAAGCCTTTGACTGTGTGGATCACAACAAACTGGAAAATTCTGAAAGAGATGGGAATACCAGACCACCTAACTAGACTCTTGAGAAACCTGTATGCAGGTCAGGGAGCAACAGTTAGAACTGGACATGGAACAACAGACTGGTTCCAAATAGGAAAAGGAGGACGTCAAGGTTACATATTGTCACCCTGCTTATTTAACTTATATGCAGAGTACATCATGAGGAATGCTGGGCTGGAAGAAGCACAAGCTGGAATCAAGATTGCCGGGAGAAATATCAATAACCTCAGATATGCAGATGACACCACCCTTATGGCAGAAAGTGAAGAGGAACTAAAAAGCCTCTTGATGAAAGTGAAAGAGGATAGTGAAAAAGTTGGCTTGAAGCTCAACATTCAGAAAACTAAGATCATGGCATCTGGTCCCATCACTTCATGGGAAATGGATGGGGAAACAGTGGAAACCGTGTCAGACTTTATTTTTTTGGGCTCCAAAATCACTGCAGATGGTGATTGCAGCCATGAGATTAAAAGACACTTGCTCCTTGGAAGGAAAGTTATGACCAACCTAGATAGCACATTAAAAAACAGGAACATTACTTTGCCAACCAAGGTCAGTCTAGTCAAGGCTATGGTTTTTCCCATGGTCATGTATGGATGTGAGAGTTGGACTGTGAGGAAAGCTGAGCACGGAAGAAATGATGCTTTTGAACTGTGGTGTTGGAGAAGACTCTTGAGAGTCCCTTGGACTGCAAGGAGATCCAACCAGTCCATTCTAAAGGAGATCAGTCCTGGGTGTTCATTGGAAGGAGTGATGCTAAAGGTGAAGCTCCAATACTTTGGCCACTTCATGCGACGAGTTGACTCACTGGAAAAGACTCTGATGCTGGGAGGGATTGGGGGCAGGAGGAGAAGGGGACGACCGAGAATGAGATGGCCGGATGGCATCACAGACTTGATGGAGGTGGGTTTGAGTGAACTCCGGGAGTTGGTGATGGACAGTAAGGCCCGGGGTGCTGTGATTCATGGGGTCGCAAAGAGTTGGACACGACTGAGCGACTGAACTGAACTGCCCTGATGGGCTGGGTCTTGCTCAGTAAAGCTTTAATCCAGTTGTCTGCTGATTGGTGGGGTTGCACTCAAACCTCCCTCACAGTTGTTTGACCTGAGGCTACCCAGCCCTGTGGTCTGTGGGCTCTATGGTAGGGTTAATGGTGGCCTCTAAGAGGGCTGATGCCCAGGGGGGACCTTCTCGGACTGCTGCTGCCAGTGCCCCCTTGCCTGTGGTGAGCCCTTGGCGACCCATGCCTCCACAGGAGACCCTCCAACACTGCTAGTGATTTTGGTTCAGTGTCTTGTGGAAAGACCGTGCTCCTTTCCTCTGGGTCGTGGTGGGCACAAGAGTTTGTGCTCTCCAAGACTGGAGCCTCTGTTTACCCTAGTCTAGAAGGAGTCAAGTAATCAAATCCCACTGGCCTTCAGTCATCAAATTCCCAGTCCCTTTGTCAGATCCCCAGGCTGTGAAGCCTGATGTGGAGGTCAGAACCTTCACAACAGTGGGAGAACTTCTTTGGTATTATTGTTCTTCAGTTTGTGGGTTGCCCACCCAGTAGGTATGGAATTTGATTTTACTGTGATTGCGGCCCTCTGCCGTCTTGCTGCGGCTTCTTCTTTGTCTTTGGACGTGGCGTATCCTTTTTTGGTGGGTTCCAGCGACCTCGTGTCAGTGGTTAGTCAGCAGATAGTTACAGTTCTGCTGCTTTCGCAGGAGATGAGCACACGTCCTTCTATTCCACCATCTTGACCGGAACCTCACTTTTCTTTACTAAGGTTTTATAGTCCTCAGTGTATAAGTTTTTCACTTCTTTGATGATGCTTATGTCTAAGTATTTTATTTTTGAGATTGCAATTTTAAAAAGTATTTTCCAGTTTCCTTTCTGAGATTTCATTGTTGGTGTAAAGAAATTCAGCCAATTTCTGTCTGTTAATCTTGTATCTTGCTACCTTGCTGGATTCTTTTTTTAGTTCTGGAAGCTTTTGTGTGAGTCTTTAGGGTTTTCTCTGTTACTGTTATTGTTCAGTCGTGTCCATCTCTTTGCAACCTCATGCAGTGCAGCACACCAGGCTCCCCTGTCCATCACTATCTCTTGGAGTTTGTTCAGATTCATGTTCATTGAGTTGGTGATGCTATCTAACTATCTCATCCTCTGCCATCCCCTACTCCTTTGGTCTTCAATCTCTCCCAGCATCAGGGTCTTTTCCAATGAGTCGGTTCTTTGCATCAAGGGACCAAAATATTGGAACCTCAGCATCAGTCCTTCCAATGAATATTCAGGGTTGATTTCCTTCAGGGTTTGATCTCCTTGCATTCCAAGGGAGTCTCAAGAGTCTTCTCCAGCCCCACAGTTTGAAAGCATTAATTCTTTAGCACTCAGCCTTCTTTATGGTCCAACTCTCACATCCGTACATGATTGCTGGAAAAATGATAGCTTTGACTATATGGATCTTTGTCAGCAAAGGTATGTCTCTGCTTTTAATGCACTGTTTAGATTTATCATAGCTTTCCTTCCAAGATCAAGCATCTTAATTTCATGGGTGCAGTCAACATCCACAGTGATTTTGGAGCCCAGGAATAATAAAATCTGTCATTGCTTCTGCTTTTTCCCCTTCTGTTTGTCATGAAGTGATGGAACCAGATGCCATGATCTTAGTTTTTTGAATGGTGAGTTTTAAGTCAGCTTTTTCACTCTCCTGTTTTACCATTATCAAGAGGCTCTTTAGTTCTTCTTCGCTTTCTGCCATTATAGTGGTATCATGTGTGTATCTGAGATTGTTGATTTATCTCCTGGCAGCCTTGATTCCAGCTTGTGATTGATCCAGCCCTGCATTTCCCATGATGCACTACTCTGCATATAAGTTAAATAAGCAAGGTGACAATATACAGCCTTCTACTCCTTTCCCAGTTTTGAACCAGTTCATTGTTCCATGTCTAATTTTAACTGTTGCTTCTTGACCTGCGTACAGGTTTCTCAGGAGACAGGTAAGGTGGTCTGGTATTCCTATCTCTCTAGGAATTTTCCATAGTTTGTTGTGATCCACACAGTTAAAAGCTTTAGTGTAGTCAGTGAAGTAGGTATTTTTCTGGAATTCCCTTGCTTTCTCTGTGACCCAGTAAATGTTGGTGATCTGATCTCTGGTTTCTCTGCCTTTTCTAAATCCAGTTTGTGTATCTGGAAGTTTTCAGTTGATGTACTTGAGGAGTCCTAGCTTAAGAATTTTGAGCATAACCTTTCTAGGATGGGAAAAGGTCAGTTTTTCATTCTAATCCCAAAGAAGGGCAATGCCAAAGCGTTTTCAAAGAGGTATATAATATCATCTGTATACAATGGCAATTTTACCTCTTTCCTTCCAATTTGGATACCTCCCCTTTTTTTTGTCTTACTGATAAGCCATGGCTAGGTTTTCTGCTACTGTATTGAATGAAAGGTGAGAGTGAGCATCCTTGTCTCATTCCAGATGTTAGTGGAAAGACTTTCAACTTTTCACCACTGAGTATTATATTAACTGTGGATTTGTCACGAATAGCTTTCATTGTCTTGAGATGTGTTCCTTCTATATCCAGTTTGGTAAGACTTTTATCGTGAATGGATGTTGCTTTTTGTCAGATGTTTTTCTCTGCATTTATTGAGATGATCACGTGGTTTTTGTCTTTTGTTTGTGTCTTCTATCACACTGATTCATTTGCTTTTGTTGAACCAACCTTATAAACTTAGGATGAATCCCACTTGATTGTGGTGGGTGATATTTTTTATGTGTTGTTGGGTTCAGTTTGCTAATATTTTGTTGAGAATTTTTGCATCCATAGAAACCAAATATATTGGCCTGTAATTTTCTTTTTGATGGTGTCTTTGTCTGGTTTCTGTATCAGGGTTGAGAGTGTTTCCTGCTTTTCCATTTGTTTCAAGAGGATCAGTGTAAGTTCTTTTATGTTTGATAGAAGTCTTCTGTGAAGCTATCTTGTCCTGGACTTTTGTAGAGTGCTTTTTCGTTTTAAAAATAATTTTATTTTTTTTGGTGGTGCTGGGTCTTCGTTGCTGCTTGGGCTTCTCTCTGGTTGCAGTGAGTGGGGCTACTCTGGCTGCAGTGTGCGGACTTCAGTAGTGGTGACTCACTAGTTGTGGTGCTCAGTCTCAGTTGCTCCTCAGCGTGGCATCTTCCTGGACCAGGGATCGAACCCGTCTCCTTTACTGGCAGGCAGATTCTTCACTTCTGAGCCACCAAGGAAGCCTTATAGAGTACTTTTTAATTACAGATTCTGTTTTGCTTCTAGTGATTGATCTATTTCTTCTTGATTCAATTTTGGTGGAGTATATGTTTCTAGAAACTTGTCCATTTCTTTTAGGTTGTCGAATTTGCTGCCATGTTCATAGTATTCCCTTCCTTTTTTTGTATTTCTGCGGTATTAGTTGTTACATCTCCTTTGTCATTTCTAATTTTGTTGATTTGGATTCTCTGTTCTTCCTGGTCAGGCTGGCCAGAGGTTTGTCAGTCTTGTCTATCCTTTCAAAGAACCAGGTCTTGGTTTTATTGATTTTTTTTTTTCTCATATTTTTAAAAAAATTTGTATTTTACTCTTTTTCTTTCACATCTTTATTATTTCCTTCTTTTGGCTGATTTTAGGTTTTCTTTTCCTTTTTTTTTCTTTTTTTTCTGATTGCTTAAAGTGATAGTTTAGGTTGTTTGTGATTTTTCTTGTTTTTGAGGAAGGAATGTATCACTATGGACTTCCCTCTGAGAACTACTTTTGCTGCATTTCAGAGATTTTGCATGGTTGTGTTTTCATTGTCATTTGTCTCAAGGTATTGTAAAATTTCCTTTTTAATTTTGTCATTGACCTATTGGTTTTTTAGTAACATGTTGTTTGCTGCTGCTGCTGCTAAGTCACTTCAGTCGTGTCCGACTCTGTGTGACCCCATAGACGGCAGCCGACCAGGCTCCGCTGTCCCTGGGATTCTCCACGCAAGAACACTGGAGTGGGTTGCCATTTCCTTCTCCAATGTGTGAAAGTGAAAAGTGAAGTCGCTGAGTTGTGTCCGACCCTTAGCGACCCCACGGACTGCAGCCTACCAGGCTCCTCCATCCATGGGGTTTTCTAGGCAAGAGTATTGTAGTGGCTTGCCATTGCCTTCTCCAAACATGTTGTTTAATCTCCAGTAATTGTTTTTTTCTTATTTCTTTTTCTGTGGTTGATTTCTAGTCTCATGCTGTTGTGGTCAGAAAAGATGCTTGAGATAATTTCTGTACTCTTAAATTTGTTGAGGCTTGTTTTTTGTCGTAGTGTGTGATCAATCCTAGAGAATGTTCAACGTGCACTTGAAAAGAATGTGTATTCTGGGATTTTTTTGGATGTAATGTCCTGAAAATATCAATTATGTCTAACTGTTTTATCGTATCATTTAGGATTTTTGTTTCCTTACTGATTCTCTGTCTAGAAGATCTGTCCATTGATGTGAGTGTGGTGTTATAGTCTCTTATTATTGTATTCCTGTCAGTTTCTCCCTGTATGTGTGTTAGTATTTATTTTATGTCTTTGGATGCTTGTATCTTAGGTGCATATATGTTGTGTAAAATCCTTTTCTTGTATTGATCCTTTTCTCATTGTATAGTATCTTTCTTTATTTTCTTTATGGCCCTTTTTAAGAGGAACCGAGTCATATGCATTTCTTTCTTTTCGGATGTGCTGGGTCTTCATTGCTGTGTGTGGGCTTTCTTTAAGGTGGGCAGTG
The DNA here is from genome assembly GCF_049115385.1 of Moschus berezovskii. NCBI lineage: Eukaryota > Metazoa > Chordata > Mammalia > Artiodactyla > Moschidae > Moschus > Moschus berezovskii. Next base: position 91,478,053 of record NC_142467.1, read on the forward strand.
GTTACTGTCCAGTTGCGGTGTACTGGCTTCTCATTCAGTGGTTTCTCTTGTTGAAGAGCCTCGGCTCTAGAGCTGCAGACTCAGTAGTTACAGTGCACATAGGCTTAGCTGCCTTGCAGCATGTGTGGCCTTCCTATTCCAGGGATCGAACCCCTGTTCTCCACATTGTCATATGAGTTTTTTACCCGTGGACTACAAGGGAAATCCTGTGGCCTTTGTTTTAAATTCTGTTTTGTCTGATACAAGTATTGTAATCCCTGCTTTTCTGTCATTTCTGTTAGCATGAAATATCTTTTTCCACCCTCTCACTTTGAATCTATGTGTGTCCTTTGCCCTGAAGTGGTTATCTTTAGGTATATTATAGGCTCTTGTTTTTTTTTTTTAATCCAATCTGCCACTCTGTCTTTTGATGAGAGCATTTAGTCCATTGACACTTAAGGTAATTATTGATAGATGTGTATTTGTTGCCATTTTAAACCTCATTTTCCTCTTGATTTTATATTTATTTCTTCTTTGTTCCTTTCTTTTTTTCCTGTTGTTGTTTGATGATTTTTTTTTGTATTATACTTACATTCTTTTTGGTTTTTGTGAATCTATTTTATGTTTTGATTTGTGGATACCCTGTTTTTCAAGTATGTCAACCCCTTCCTTTTATGTGTTTCTCTTAGACTGGTAGTCGTATAGGCTGAAAGACATTCTAGGAAGAAAACTACATTTTCTTACATTCCTCTTCCACATGTTATGATTTTGATGTCCTGTTCTACATCTTCACGTTCATCCTTTTGTTCTTCATTGTGTTATCATCACTTTAATAGAAGTTTTTAAATTTTTTTATATGTGTAATGGTTTATTTAAGTGATTTACTTTCCAATTTTGCTTTTCTCCTGTAGATTCTTCATTTCTTTAGAGATTTAGAGAAGATCTTTCTTTTTTTTTTCCAGTTCATAATTTATTGTACAAATTGAGTATCACATGATGAGTTGACATTAACTTCTTCAGGCATGGGAACTTAACAGATAACGTACAGTTCAGAATCTGTTTATGTTGCTTTCACAGCTGGAGTTTTTTAGACCTTAACTTGAAGTATAAGACTATCAAAGCAATACTTCCGTATGTGGCCAGCACACAATTCATTCTCCCTGTGAGAGTGTAAGAGTTGAAATATTTTTTGATACCAGTGAAATGGAACTGGGCATCAGCTTCTGGACCTGCCATGATTTCAATCTTTCAAGGGGTTCAAACTCCACGGCCTGTGTCCTTCACCGTACGCTGCTGCCCCTCGATCCCACCGGAAGACACCACCTCCCCCTCACGCGTTCAACGGGCCTGAGATTTAGAGACGATCTTTCAATATTTCCTTTAAGATAGGTTTAGTAGTGCTGTATTCTTTTAGTTTATGCGTGTCTGAGAAGTTCTTTATCTCTTCTATTCTAAATGATAATCTTGCTGGGTAGAGTATTCTAGGTTGTGAATTTTTCCCTGTCAAGACTTTGACTATATCTTGCCACTCCCTTCTGGCCTGTAATGTTTTTGTACAGGTGATACACCTTATGAGGGTTCCTTATAATTAAATCTTTGTTTTTTTTCTTTCTGCCTTAAGAATTTTCTCTTTAACTTTTGCCATTTTTATATAATATGTCTTGGTGTAGATCTGTTTGGGTTAATCTTATTTGGGACCTCCTGTGCTTCCTGTTAGGGCTTCGCAGATGGCTCAGTGGGTAAAGAATCCATCGGCAATGCAAAAGTCAGAGGAGATGTGAGTTCAGTCTCTGGGCTGGGAAGATCCCCTGGAGGAGAGCATAACAACGCACTCCGGTATTCTTGCCTTGAGAATCTCATGGACAGAGCAGGATATCTGTTTCCTTTTATAGGTTTGGGAAGTTTTTAGCCATGATTACTTCAGGTAATTTTAGATGCCCTTCTGGTAGCCATCTTATTGGTGGATTTGCATGCGTTATACTATCCCATAGGTCTCTTATATTGCTTTCATTTTTTTTGTTTGGCTTTCTATCTGCTGTCCTGATTCAGTGATTTCCATTATTTTATCTTCCAGGTCACTTATTCATTATTCTGCATTGTTTATTCTGCTGTTCATTGGTTTTAGCTCAGCTTTCATCTCTGCAAATGAGTTTTCTAATTGTTCTTGGTTCTCTGTAGTCCTTTATTTCTTTTTACAGTAGTCTGCATTTCTGTTGATAGCCTTTCTTAATTCCTTCAGTATTTTCGTTACCTCCTTTTTGTTTCTTCTTTTTTCCCTTTTTTTTTTTTTAATTCGAGGCTAATTACTTTACATTAATATATTGGTTGTTTTTGCCATACATTGACACGAATCTGCCCTGGGTGTACATGTGTTCCCCTTCTTGAACCCCCCTCCCACCTCCCTCCTCCCCATATCCTCCCTCCAGGTCATCCCCGTGCAACAGCCCCAAGCATCCTGTATCATGCATCGAACCTGGACTGGTGATTCATTTCACATATGATAATATACATGCTTCAGTGCCATTCTCCCAAATCATCCCACCCTCACCCTCTCCCACAGAGTCCCAAAGACTGTTCTATACACCTATGTCTCTTTTGCTGTCTCGTATACAGGGTTAAGGTTACCATCTTTCTAAATTCCATATATATGCGTTAGTATACTGTATTGATGTTTTTCTTTCTGGCTTACTTCACTCTGTATAATAGGCTCCAATTTCATCCACCTCATTAGAACTGATTCAGATGCACTCTTTTTGATGGCTGAAAAATACTCCATTGTGTATGTGTACCAAAGCTTTCTTACCCATTCATCTGCAGATGGACATCTAGGTTGCTTCCATGTCCTCGCTATTATAAACAGTGCTGCAATGAACATTGGAGTACATGTGTCTCTTTCAATTCTGGTTTCCTTGGTGTGTACGCTCAGGAGTGCGATTACTGGATCATATGGTAGTTCTATTTCCAGTTTTTTGAGGAATCTCCACACTTTTCTCCATAGTGGCTGCATTCTCACCCTCTCCAGCATTTATTGCATGTAGACTTTTGGATAGCAGCCATTCTGACTGGTGTGAAATGGTATCTCATTGTGGTTTTGATTTGCATTTCTCTGATTATGAGGGATGTTGAGCATCTTTTCATGTGTTTGTTAGCCATCTGTATGTCTTCTTTGGAGAAATGTCTGTTTAGTTCTTTGGCCCATTTTTTGATTGGGTCATTTATTTTTCTGGAATTGAGCTGCAGGAGCTGCTTGTATATTTTTGAGATTAATTCTTTGTCAGTTGCTTCATTTGCTATTATTTTCTCCCATTCTGAAGGCTGTCTTTTCGCCTTGCTTACAGTTTCCTTTGCTGTGCAGAAGCTTTTGATTTTAATTAGGTCCCATTTGTTTATTTTTGCTTTTATTTCCAATATTCTGGGAGGTGGGTCTTGGAGGATCCTGCTGTGATTTATGTCGGAGAGTGTATTACCTCCTTTTTGAAGTTGATGTTTATTAAAAGGGGTCTGTTTCATTGTTCTTTCGGGGGATTTCTCTTGGTCTTTTAATTGAGAATGGTTTTTCTGCCTCTTCATTTTACTTATACTTTTCTTACTCTGAGTTTAGGAAAACTAGTTATATTCTGTGGCCTTGGAGGGCTGTTTATATGTGGGGTTGTTCCTTTGTAGCTTTTATAGGATTAATACATTTGGTATGAGGGCGCTTTCTAGTATGGATGCCTAGAGCCTCTTTCTTCAGTGTGTACTGGTTTTTATCCCCTTGATGGGAGTGTGAAGATGCAGGAGCTTATTGCCCAGTCCTGAGGTTCGCAGTGGTGGCCCAGGGGCACCCCTGGGGCATGCCATGGAAACAGAGGTGGCTCATGACTATTCCTGGAGTCTGCACAGGCAGCAGCAGGGGGGGTATGACTACTCCTGGGTTCTGGGAGGGAGGTGGTGGGGGCTTGCAACCATTCTTGGTGTCTGGAATGGAAGTGGTGGGGGCCAAAGAGCACTAGAAGTCCATGCTGCAGGCAGTGTCCTGTCCGCTACTAGTACGCACACCGGGGAAAGGGCTGCAATCCGTGTCTTATCCCTCTTCTCATTGCACCCCCTAAACAATGGCAGCTAGCCTCTAAGGTCACCTAGGCTTCCTTTGAGTTGAGCTCAGAGTGGATTCCAGGCTGTTGGGCCAACCTCTGTTCTCTTTGGTTCTGATCTCTGAAGCCCGACTGTCAGCACTCAGTCCTCATCTGTACCAACAGAAGAGCATCTCAGGCTGGGAGTGCAGGTTGGCAGCACCGACCACCTGTGCCGTTGTCCCCCTGGCCTGACTATACAAACCAGCTGCACATTCTTCTCTGAGACTCAGAAACTGCCCTTATGTCCTGGCCAATCTCCCTGCCAGTGAGGGAGGTTCACAGGGTGCAGGAACCTTTCCTCTTTCATGGCTCCTTTCCATAGGTGCAGGTCCCATCCTGATTCCTTTCTTTATTTCTTTTTGTTCTTTTTTTCCTACCTGGTTATGTGGAGATTTTCTTAACCTTTCAGAAGTCTGAGGTCTTCTGCCAGCTTTACAATAGATACTCTGAGAATCATTCTACATGTAGATTTATTTTTGATGTGTTTGTGGGAGAAGGTAAACTTCAAGTCCTACTACTCTTCCATCCTGATGGCTCCACTGTATGTCTTTTTTGGAGAAATGTCTAGTTAGATTTTCTGTCCATTTTCGGATTGGGTTGTTTGTTGATAGTGAGCTGCATGAGCTGTTTGTATATTTTGGAGGTTAATCCCTTGTCAGTGACAGTATTTGCAAATATTTTCTCCCATTCTGTGGCATGAATTTTCCTTTTGTTTATGGTTTCCTTTGCTCTGCAAAAGCTTTGAAGTTTAATTAGGTTCCATTTGTTTTTGATTGGTCTAGGAGGTGGCCCTAAAAAGATACTGCTGTGATTTATGTCAAAGATTGTTCTGCAACAATTTTCCTCAAAGAGTATTATAATATCCAATCATACAGTTAGGTCTTTGATCCATTTTGAGTTCATTTTTGTGTCTGGTATTAGAGAATGTTCTAATCTCATTCTTTTACATGTCACACACCAGTTTTCCCAGTACCAGTTATTGAAGAGACTGTCTTTTCTCCATCATATATTCTTGCCTTCATTGTAGATCAATTGACCATTGGTACGTGGGTTTATTTCTGATCTTTCTAGCCTGTTCCATTGATCTGTAAGTTTGTATTTGTGTCATTATGTACTGTTTTGATTACCATAGCTTTATAGTATAGTCTGAAGTCAGGGAGCCTTATTCCTCCAGCTCTGTTTTTCTTTCTCAATATTCTTTGGTTATTTGTGGTCCTGCTATATTTTGAATAGCATATAATAATCTCATTCATTTTTTTTCCATTTTTGATAAGTAAAATTGCTTGAATATTTTCTTTTCAGAAGTAATATTCTGATACTTATTAAGGTTGCATGATTTTCCTCTTTTTACCTTCAAAGGTTGCTCAAGAAACAGATGTTAGAGCCCAGATTCGTCTACAGTTTCGTGATGTCAATGGAGAACTTGTGGCTGTGCAGAGATCTATGCTTTGTACTCAGAAAAGCAAAAAGACAGAATTTAAAACCTTGGAAGGAGTCATTACTAGAACAAAGTAGGTGTTTATTTTATATTTGAATGTTTTGATCCTTCTACATTTTATTTTAAGGGAACTTATTATTTTTTTGCTTTTTAAAACTATTTCAACATAACTATCCTGGCGTGCTGTGATTCATGGGGTCGCGGAGAGTCGGACACGACTGAGCGACTGAACTGAACTGAACTGATGCTTACAGAAATACACTCATATGGGTTAATAGAATACACAGTTTGGACCAAAAACCTGGTACAAAAACAAAACACCAAAGGATTTGCAGTCTGGTTTTTTAATCTATTAAAAATGGAACTTATTATAACAGACCTTACCTTTAAACCTGGTTCGTTTCTTAGCACAACTGAGCAGAAAGTAGAGTTTCATCCTATCTCTACACCTGCACAGCCTCATCCACTATCATCGTTTAATTTTTTATTTGATACTGTTTATCAGTTAAACAGAGTGATCCCATTAAAGATTTAGTAATCATGGTCCATTCCTTTGAGTAATTTATGGACAGTTGCTGAATTGAAGATGTGTAAGGCTATGGTTTTTCCTGTGGTCATGTATGGATGTGAGAGTTGGACTGTGAAGAAAGCTGATCACCGAAGAATTGATGTTTTTGAACTGTGGTGTTGGAGAAGACTCTTGAGAGTCCCTTGGACTGCAAGGAGATCCAACCAGTCCATTCTAAAGGAGATCAATCCTGGGTGTTCATTGGAAGGACTGATGCTGAAGCTGAAACTGCAATACTTTGGCCACCTCATGCGAAGAGTTGACTCACTGGAAAAGACTCTGATGCTGGGAAAGGCTGGGGGCGGGAGGAGAAGGGGACGACCGAGAATGAGATGGCTAGATGGCATCACCGACTTGATGGACATGAGTTTGAGTGAACTCCGGGTGTTGGTGATGGACAGGGAGGCCTGGCGTGCTGTGATTCATGGGGTCGCGGAGAGTCGGACACGACTGAGCGACTGAACTGAACTGAATCACTCCAATATAGATTGAATGAGTGAAGAGCGCTAGTAATCATGTCTATAGGGAAAGATGAGGTAAGCAGACAGATAGGAAAGCATATTGTCCCTTTCAACTGTTGTCATTCTGTTAAGGGCAGGTATCATCTTGTAATGGGTTTGGATGTTGGAATTAGGCTGCCCTGAGTTCAATGCTTTATCCTTATTGAGCAAGTTATTTATCATCTTATCCCTTTCATTTGTTAATTTGTTAAACTAATTAAATAATCTGTTAACCAATAATGTGTAGCACCTATTGTGTGCTAGAGACAGTGGCTTTTGAACACACTCAGGTCTCGCCTGCAATCTCAGGTTTCATTTCACTTCAGTTACAGTCTGTCTTCATCTTCCCCTTTATGGTCAGTTTTTTCAGAAGAGTTATTGATACTCACTATCTCCATTTCTTCACTTCCTCCTGACTCCTCTTGCCCCATTCTTATATTGAAACAGCTACAACTGTCACAACCTCTGTATTAATTAGTATAATGCTATTGCTTTACCAAATAGACCTTGCAGTGAGTCTCTGTTTTTCTAATTTGTAAAATATGGCTTCATTATCACTGTAGATATCTTAGAAAGATGTTAAGGGTTGAAGTAAAGGACATAAAATGCTTAATGTGTCATTGGGACTCATGTATTAGTTTTCTGTGATTGCTACAACAAATCACAAACTTAGTGGCTTAAAACAGTGCAAGCTTATCTTATAGTTCTGTAGTTTAGAAGTCCAAATTGGATCTCACTGTCTTAAAATCAAAGTGTTGGCAAGGCTTTGTTCCTTTCTGGAAACCCTAGGGAACATCTGTTTCTTTGCCACTTTCATCTTTCAGGGGCCACCTACATTCATTGGATCATGAAAGTCTCCAACAGTGAGCAAAGTTATCACATCATCCTTATTTCCTCTTCTGCCTCCCTCTCCCACATTTAATCCCCTGTGATTACCTTGGCCCCCACCTAGATAATCTCTCTGTTTAAAGTGAGATGGTACAGTGAAATGCTACTAAGCAGTTAAAAAAGAATGATCTGTTGATACAGCAGCATGGATAAATCTCAGAGAAGTAAGACAGAATATATACTTACTCCATTTATATAAAACTTGAAAATATAAATCTGTAGTGATTAAAAAGATCCGTCTTTGGCTGAGAGTAAGGGTTGGGATAGAGGAAGGTCACAATTATACAGGGACGTGATGAATATGTTGGAGATGATAAATATGTTCATTGTTTTTACTGTGGCAGTGGTGTCACGATTATATGCATATTTCAAAAGTAAAAGCCATTGTACAGTTTTAATATGTGAAGTTGATTATGTGTAATTTGAAAATATTTTAAAATGAAAATTGTAATAAAATACACTTAACATCAATTTCCAAAAATAAAGTCAGATAAGAAACAGTCCACTTAGCCAACTAACGCATTTACAACTTCCAGGAATTAGACTATAACTATCCTGGAGGGTCTATGTTCTGTGTACAACTCAGTAAATGATAGCTGTTAATTAATTCTTGAAAATTTTTTTCTAGACTTCCGTTTTATAACACATTATTGTTGCCTGTTTCTCTCTCTCACTCACATCCTACCCAGTCAATTATTTGGAGTTCCATAGGCTCTGTCTTAGATCCTCTCCTCTTTTTGCTCTACATTCTCATTCTTTTTCAATTGTATTTGTTCATATTCATATATATTTGTAGGTGACTCAGACGTGAACGTCTCTAGACCAGACCTGTTTCCAGACCCATGTACGGAGCTGTCTCTCTCATTTTCTACCAGTTCTTCCAAAGAAACCTCAGTTTCAACATATTCAAAACCAAGTTCATGATCCTTTCCCCCTTGGCTCCCCGTTAGAAAGGCTCCTACAACATCCTGATCTGTCTTTGGCCATTTTGTCCCCCTATAAAACATTTTCAGTAAATTCAGTGTAACATTTTCAGAATACATACAAAAGTGACAGTAAAGACAGACATTACCTCTACTGACTGGATACAAGACAGATTTGAAAGAAAATGGTCACTTTACCCTTCTGAAGAAAGGTATTGAGAAATCACTTGGAATCCCTAAGGCTAGGGATGCTCCTGACCACAGGTGTAATGAAATAGGGAACTTATTTAAAAGGCCCTGAGGCAATTCTGTTTTGATTGTTTTTTCATTGTGACCCTAGAACTTAGGTCTGTTGATTAAGAATCTTCTAGGATTTATTTTGGAGAAGGCAATGGCAACCCACTCCAGTACTCTTGCCTGGAAAATCCCATGGATGGAGGAGCCTGGTGGGCTGCAAGTCCATGGGGTCGTGAAGAGTCAGGACTGAGCGACTTCACTTTCACTTTTCACTTTCCTGCATTGTAGAAGGAAATGGCAACCCACTCCAGTGTTCTTGCCTGGAGAATCCCAGGGACAGCAGAGCCTGGTGGGCTGCTGTCTATGGGGTCGCACAGAGTCGGACACAACTGAAGTGACTTAGCAGCAGCAGGATTTATTTGGATGGGCATCACTAAGGTTTGCCTTTACACTCCTTTTATTGTGTCTTTTACTAAACAGTCCCTTATCTAATCAGCACAGTATCAATATTTTTTGAAGTACCTTTGCCTGTCTGCTGCGTATCATCATGCTTTATTCTTTTGAGTCTCTTTATTTTCCTTTTTTTAAAATTTTGAGGATGGAAGATAGTTTATTTTCCTTTATGTGTTACCTATAAATGTTTTCCAACTACTTAAAAAAACAATTCTAGCACCTGTTCCCTACCACCCTGTTTTACATACTTTTTCATTTCACTTTTACATACTGAAACACTTGAGAGTTGTACTTTTTAGTATTAGAAGGCCATCCACTAGGGATGGATGAGGGGGATTTTTTTGGCTTTTTTGTAAGTACGGGCACGAAGAATTAATTAAGTAACAGACTAGATACAACTGGATGCCATTTTACATAAATTCTTGATTTTTCTTTTCTGCAGGCATGGTGAAAAGGTCAGTCTCAGCTCCAAGTGTGCAGAAATTGACCGAGAGATGATAAGTTCTCTTGGGGTTTCCAAATCAGTGCTAAATAATGTCATTTTCTGTCACCAAGAAGACTCTAATTGGCCTTTAAGTGAAGGAAAGGCTTTGAAGCAAAAATTTGATGAGATTTTTTCAGCAACAAGGTTTGTAACCTGTAATTCGATTTTGTAGTCCATTAAGTTATTGAACCAGAATTGCAATTTTGATGCTTCTTTTTCTAAACAGAAAGTCAGCAGTTATACCACTTTATCCTGTGGAAACCAGTGGGCCTATTTCCTTTCATTTTTCTTTCTTTGCATCTTTATTCACTTGGTTGACAGAATATACGTAACATTTGTACTTACTATTATGTCATAAGCATTTTCTGAGTTATTAAAAACTCTTTTTACATGTTATCTTAATGACTGCATAATATCCATTGTTTGAATGTATTATAGTATGCTTACCAAGAAATATGATTTTTATTTAATATCTTCAAAGGTACATAAAAGCCTTGGAAACGCTTCGGCAGGTACGGCAGACACAAGGTCAGAAAGTAAAAGAATGTCAAACAGAACTAAAATATCTGAAGCAAAACAAAGAAAAAGCTTGTGAGATTCGTGATCAGATTACTAGTAAGGAAGCCCAGTTAACATCCTCAAGGGAAATTGTCAAATCCTATGAGAATGAACTTGATCCATTGAAGGTAATTTGATCTCTTGTATGCTGAGGAGAAGGTCACCATTTATCTATCTCTTACCCTAAAGTACTTATTTTTTTGTGAATGGTGTGTGTATTTCTTGAAAAAATGATCAGAGACTATGTTATGGTTATGTCTTAGGTCTGTGTTAAGATAGTCTTATTAAAGTTGCCTGAAGGTCTTGCATTTGAGAGTAAACAAATTTATAGTATCATATTAAATGAGTCATGTCACTAGTTTTTAACAGTGTAATGACTCAACCTTACAGTTCTGTATTCTTAAGATTATTTTTTTAATCATTTATTTATTTATGGTTGCACTGAGTCTTTGCTGCTGCATGCAGGCTCTCTCCAGTTGCTGTGAGCAAGGGCTGCTTTTTGTTTCAGTGCACAGGCTTCTCATGTGGTCGCTTCTCTTGTTGCGGAGCACAGGCTGTAGGTGCATGGGCTTCAGTAGTTGCGGGATGCAGTAGTTGGTGGCTCATGGGCTCTAGGGCAGATAGGCTTCAGTAACTCTGGCTGTGGGCTCAGTAGTTGCAGCTCTCAGGCCCTGGAGCACAGGCTCTGTAGTTGTGTGTGGGATCTTCCCTGCATTGGCAGGTGAATTCCTAATCACTCTACCAGCAAGGAAGTCCAAAAGAGATTATTTTTTAATTAACAGGTCTTTCTTTGCAATTTTTATAATTTGTAGGATGTTCTTGACATTGTGCAAAATTTGAAATTGATGTGTAGCATGTTGATATATTTACAAATGAGTTAGATTTCTAAATTCTGTGATTTGTAAGCAAGACTTTAACAGAATCCGATTCATTCATTTCATAAGCATGCATTGTTTCCAGTGTGTCAGGGTATACTATGTTTGGAGCTACAGGTGCAAAGAGAACGACAGTAGTGTCCTTTCCATTTAAGGTATTACTGGTCTAAAAAAACATTTTTTAAAATGGCTTTTTAAAATAGCAGGTAGAGGAAAGTTTAAAATTTTTTAAATTATTGATTTGGTTTTTTAAAACTCTTATAAATACTGGTATAGATATTTGAATTGTAATCTGAAAATAGCTTGGTTTTCTGTCCCAGTGCCTACTGACATGAATGCATCCTTTAGTGAGTATTTATTGTTTTGTGCATAGCACTGTGCTAGGTACTCTTTAGGATTGTCGTTGTTGATCAGTCGCTAAGTCATGTCCAACTCTTTCCGACCCCATAAACTGCAGCATGCCAGGCTTCTCTGTCCATCACTATCTCCCTGAGTTTGCTCAAGCTCGTGTCCGTTGAGTCAGTGATATCCAGCCATCTCATCCTCTGTCACCCACTTCTTCTCTTGTATTCAATTTTTCCCAGCATCAGGGTTTTTTCCCATGAGTCAGATCTTTGCATCAGGTGGCTAAAGTATTGGAGCTTCAGTTTCAACATCAGTCCTTCCAGTGAATATTCAGGGTTGATTTCCTTTAGGATTGAGTGATTTAATCTCCTTGCTGTTCAAAGGACTCTCAAGAGTCTTCTCCAGCACCATAGTTTGAAAGCATCCATTCTTCGGTGCTCAGTCTTCTTTATAGACCAACTCTCACATTCATTCGTGACTACTGGAAAAACCATAGCTTTGACTATACAGACCTTTGTTGGCAAAGTGATGTCTCTGCTTTAAAACACTGTCTAGGTTTGACATAGCTATTCTTCCAAGAAGCAAGTGTCTTCTAATTTCATGGCTGCAGTCACCGTCCACATTGATTTTAGAGCCCAGTTCTCTTGAGGATAGGGAAGCCAAAGACTTAGACTTTGTTTTTTAATGATCTAATAGTCTAGTTGGAGAAATAAAGAATATATTTTGAAAGATATTTAGGATTACAAAGAAGATGAAGAGCTGTAGCAATGTGAATGATATACTTTAAACATAAGTTCTTTAAGAGCTCGAAGATGGTGATTGTGGCATAATTGAGAAATGAAAAGAAAATAGATAAATTGGATTTCATCAAAACAAAAAACTTTTGTTCAGCAAACTGTACCATCAAGAATGCAAAAAGACCACACACAGAATGGGAGAAAATATTTGCAAGTTACATATGTGGCAAGGAACTTTTATCTGGAGTGTATAAAGAATCCTTGTTGTTGTTGTCTAGTTGTTAGGTTGTGTCCAGCTATTTTGCAGGCCTTTGGACTGTAGTCCACCAAGCTCCTCTGTCCATGATATTTCCTAGGCAAGAATGCTGGAGTGAGTTGTCATTTCCTTTTCCAAAGGATCTTCCTGACCCCCGGGATCAAACCCACACCTCCCACACTGGCAGGCAGACTTCACTAAGCCACTAGGGAAGCCCCAGCCAAGATAATGTTAATGCTGCCACAGCACAGTGAAAACACTGATGGAAGCTGACAAGTTTCTGAGAAGTAGAAACTCCTCTGTTACAGTAACAGAGGTATTCCTGTTTATATATTTTATATATTTTCTGAATACAGTTTTTTCCCCACAATTGATATGAATGATCACATTCATGAAGGACTTTCTGTATGCCCAGTCACTGATCAGAATGCTTTAGAACATATTATACAAGCCCCATGGTAACCCTGTGACGTTTTTCAGACAAGAAAACTGAGGCACAGGTATTCATACTGGAAGTAAGGGGTAAACCTAGGATTTAATTCCAGGCCTCTCTGATTCCTAAACCCATACTTTTCTTCTTTGGTCAGATTTATCAAAATATAATTTACTTTTAATAAAATCCACACTTTTGAAATTACTATTTGATGAATTTGGACAAACGCATACAGTAGTATTACTAGTAATAGTTCAGTCAATATATGGAAACTTGCCATCACCCCCAAAAGTGCTTTCAAGTCTGTTTGTAGTCAGTATGCTACCTCCACTCCCAGCCTTTGGTAGTCACTAAGTTGTTTTGTGTTTTCCAGAATGCCGCATCAGTGGAATCATGCATTATGTAGCCTTTGTGTCTATTAGTGTAATACTTCAAAATCTACCTATGTTGTTGCATGTTTGAGTAGTTCATTCCTTTTTATTGCTGAGGATATTCCAGTGTAAGGATATATTGCAGTTTGTTCATCTCTTCTTTTGTTGATGGACATTAGGTTGTTAACAGCTTTTAGCTATTACAAATAAAACTACTATAAACTTCTGGGTAGAGGTCTTTATTTGGAGATACGTTTTCATTTCTCTTGGGTAACTCCCTCAGAGTGGGTTGTTAGGTTATATATTAAGTGTGTGTTTTACCTTAGTTGCCAAACTATTTTTCAGAGTGTCACTTTGGTAGTCCCACAACAATGTTTAAGAGTGTAGTTGTGCTTCATCCTTATCAGCACTTAGTGTTACTGTTTTTTATTTTAGGCATTAAAATAAATGTGTGATTGCTGCTGTTGTTGTTCAGTCATTTAGTCCTGTCCGACTTTTTGCGACCCCACGGACTGAAGGATGACAGGCTTCCCTGTCCTTCACTGTCTCCCATAGTTTGCTCACATTCATGTCCATGAGTTGGTGATGCCATCCAACCATCTCATCCTCTGTCGCCCTTATCTCCTTTTGCCCTCAGCCTTTCCCAGCATCAGGGTCTTTTCCAGTGAGACAGCTCTTCTCAGGTGACCAAAGTATTGGAGCTTCAACTTCAGCATCAGTCCTTCCAGTGAATATTCAGGGTTGATTTCCTTTAGAACTGACTGATTTGATCTTGCTGTCCAAAGAACTTTAAGAGTCTTCTCTAGCACCACAGTTGAAAAGCATCAATTCTTTGGTGTTCATCCTTCTTTATGGTCCAACTCTCACATCCACACATGACTGCTGGAAAAACCATAGCTTTGACTGTATGGACTTTGTCAACAAAGTGATGTCTCTGCTTTTTAACATGCTGTCTAGGTTGATCATAGCTTTTCTTCCAAGGAGATATTTACTTCATCAAAATTAACATTTTCTTATAGTTTTTGCTTTTTGTTTCCTATCTAGGAAATCTTTGCCTTACCCAAGGTCACAAAAATTTTCTTCTTGAAGTTTTATGGTCCAAGTTCTTACATTTAAGTATATTTCAGGTTAATTTTTTAATACAGTGTGAGGTGAGGTTGAGATGTACTTCTTTACATAGATGTCCAATCATTCCAGCTCCCAGAGCCTATAGTCTTAATTGTTATACCACCTTGCCTCCCAGTGTCATCTCCCATTTTTAAGTAAGGCACTCTATACAAGTCCTCTGAGTCTCCTACTATACTTAGCATGAACAGGCACACTTTGCTTTATTGTGCTTTGTAGATAACTGCTTTTTTTTTTTTAATTGATTTTTTTGTAGTGACTCTATTTCAAGCAAGTGTGTTGGTGTCATTTTTCCAACAGCATTTGCTCATTTTGGAAGACAGCTGTGCTCACCACTGTATCACCAACCCTGTTTGCTCACTTTGTGTCTCTATCACATTTTGGTAATTCTTGCAATATTTCAAGCTTTTTCATTGTTATATTATTATGGTATTTTGTAATCAATGATCTTTGGTGTTACTACTGTAATTGTTTTGGGGTGCCACAAACCACACCCATATAAGACAGCAAATTTTATTGTTGTACTTAATTAAATTTCTTTTTTTTTAAAGACAACCCGTTTAATCGATAAATGTTGTATGTGTTCTTACTGCTCTGCCAACTGTCCATTTCCCTTTCTCCCTCTTCTGAGACACCCATTGTTGAAATTAGACCGGTTATTAACCCTGTAAGGGCCTCTCACATCTTCAAGAGACAGGAAGAGTCGCACATCTCCCACTTTAAATCAAAAGCTAGAAATGATTAAGGTCATTGAGGAAGGCATATCAAAAGCCGTCACAGGCCAAAAGCTGGGTCTCATATGTCAAGTGGTTAGCCAGCTTGTGAATGCAAAGAAAAAGTTCTTGAAGGAAATTAAAAGTGTTACTGTAGTGAACTCATAAATGATAAGAAAATGAAACAGCATTATTGCTGATGTGGAGATTTTAATGGTCTGGATAGAAGATCAAACCAGCCGCAACATTCCCTTAAGTGAAAGCCTAATCCAGAGCCAGGTCCTAACTCTCTTCAATTCTGTGAAGGCTGAGAGGTAAGGATGCTGCAGAAGAAAGGTTTGAAAGTAGCCAGAGGTTCTTAAGGTTTAAGGAAAGATGCTGTCTCCTGAGACTTCAGAGTGCAAGGTAAAGCAGCAAATGCTCATATAAAAGCTGCAAGTTGTACAGAAGACATAGCTAAGAACATGAATGAAGTTGACTTCATTGTACAATAGATTTTCACTGTAGGTGAAACAGCCTTATACTGATAGAAGATACCGTCTAGGACTTTCATGGCTAGAGAGAAGTCAATGCCTGGCCTCAAAGCGTCAAAGGTCAGGCTGACTGTTGTTAGGGACTAACATAGCATGTGACTTTTAAGTGGACGCCAGTACTCGTTGACCATTCTGAAAATCTTCAGTTCAGTTCAGTTCAGTCGCTCAGTCGTGTCCGACTCTTTGTGACCCCATGAATCACAGCACGCCAGGCCTCCCTGTCCATCACCAACTCCCGGAGTTCACTCAAACTCATGTCCATCGAGTCAGTGATGCCATCCAGCCATCTCATTCTCTGTCGTCCCCGTCTCCTCCCACCCCCAATCCTTCCTAGCATCAGAGTCTTTTCCAGTGAGTCAACCCGACGCATAAGGTAGCCAAAGTAATCTTAAGAGCCCTTAAAAATTATGCTAAATCTACTATGCCTGTGTTCTATAAATGGAGCAACCTGGATGACAGTGTTATCTATTCACAGCATTGTTCAGTGAATATTTTAAACCCATTGTTGAGATCTACTGCTCAGAAAAAAAAATTTTTTTTTTTTTTTTTTCCAGAATATCCATGATTTTGCTCATCTGGTCACCCTAGAGTGCTAATGGAGATGTACAATGAGATTTATGTTTTCATGTCTGCTAACATGGCATCCATTCTGCAGCTCATGGATCAAGAAGTCATTTTCATATTTCATTTTCATGTCTTTTTAAGAAATACATTTCATGAGGCTGTAGTTACCATAGATAGTAATTCCAATGATGGATCTGGGTAAATTGAAAACCTTCTGGAAAGAATTTACCATTCTAGATGCCATTAAGAATATTCATGATTCATGGGAACAGATCAAAATATGAACATTGTTTTCTTTTAAGACATAATACTATTGCACACTTCTACATGGTAGTGTAAACAACTTCTATATGCACTGTGAAGCCAGAAGATTTGTGTGACTTAGCTTTATTCCAATAGTCACTTTATTGCAGTGGTCTGGAACTGAACCCACTTTGCCTGGGGTGTCATAATGATTAGAGGGAATATATAGCAGCACTTAGTACAATGTCTGGAATATAGCAAGTCTTCGATTGCTGATAGCAATGACTGTTATTGATAATTGTTTTTTAATCTCTCATTCAGCTAACATACTAAACACTTGTTACATGTGCTGGGGAAGCATTGGTGAACAATGTGAACAATGTTTCTATGATGATAACACATTACCTACTAACACATAAATCATAAGATATGGTATTAGTGAAGTGAAAGTTGCTGAGTCATGTCCAGCTCTTTTTGACCCCATGAACTACACAATCCATGGACTTCTCCAGGCCAGAATACTAGAATACTGGAGTTGGTAGCTGTTCCCTTCTCCAGGGGATCTTCCCAACCCAGGGATCGAACCCAGGTCTCCTTCATTGCAGGCAGATTCTTTACCAGCTGAGCCACCTTAGTATAATTTAGTAAATGACATTGAAGTTGAGGACGCGTTTTGGTACAGGTATGAAAGTTTACAGTTATTATCTGTAATGTGTTAGTTTAAAAAGTGTCTTAGAAGAGGAATTGGTCAGCCAGTATCATACAAGGAGGGAATTTTCTGAGCTAGGTCACGCATATTCCTAGGAGGTGAGGCAGCCAGCTGTTGCTAGAAGCAGGCCACTGAGATCATTTGTCACATTTCACTTGTGATGCAGCATGAGTTTCTAGTCTAGTCAGTAGTTCTGATTTATTTTTTAATAAATTAAATAGCCTTTTAAGGATTAAATTCTTAAAATGTGGTACTTTACATAATGTGACTCCAGTTACCCAATGACTGAATGACTTTCGTGAGAGGTGTTGTAGGTAGGGCATGGGCTTTGGAGTTAGAAGAGAGTTTATTTCCTTCTTTTCTTTATGAACTGTAAGGAGTTGCACGAGTTACTTAATGTCTAAAATCCTCAGTTTCTCTGTGCTCCCTTTATAGCAATGTGACTAAGTGACTGGCCCTGGTACATGTTATTTATCGTCAGTTATTTGCAGTGTAAACTATAGTGAATTTTACTTACGCAGCGTGTTTATTTTCAGAATCGTCTAAAAGAAATTGAACAAAATCTCTCTAAAATAATGAGACTTGACAATGAAATTAAAGCTTTGGAAAGCCGAAGGAAGCAAATGGAAAAAGATAACAGTGAACTGGAACAGAAAATGGAAAAGGTTTGTGGTGGTTGAATTTTGTTCTACTTCAGAATTTTGAGATTATTGTAATGAACCTCATTTGATCCCATTTTGTCACTCATTTTCAAACATAGAAATCTTGATGTTTGTGTTACTTCCATGTTTATGTTAAAAGGAAGGATATTGAATAAGCTCTGGTTCATATTTTGTACCTCAGTGTGATACCTTGTTATACTTTTTTTTGGTTCTACACAGGTTTTTCAAGGGTCTGATGAGCAGCTAAATGATTTATATCACAATCACCAGAGAACAGTAAGGGAGAAAGAAAGGAGATTGGTAGACTGTCAGCGTGAACTGGAAAAATTAAATAAAGAATCTAGGCTTCTCAATCAAGAAAAATCAGAACTACTTGTGGAACAGGGTAGGACGGTGTTTACTTGTTTTTTTTCTATATTATAATATTATGCCTTTTCTGTATGAATGATGAATCTTCAGGGAATTATGCCGTGTGGAAAAAGTCAGTCTCAAAAGATTATATATCATATGTTTCCATTTTATGACATTTTGAAATAGTAAAATTTTAGAAATCTAGAATAGATTAGTGATTGCCAGGGTTACCCAGTATGAGGAAGAATGGGAGGAGGGTTAGCATGATTATGGTTTTATAATTTTATTTATTTTTGGCTGTGCTGGGTCCTCATTGCTGCACAGGCTTTTCTGTAGTTGCAGAGAGTGGAGACTACTCTCTAGTTGTGGTGCCTGGGCTTCTCGTTGAGGTGGCTTCTCTTATTGTAGAGCACAGGCTCTAGGACATGTGGGCTCAATAGTTGCAGTTCTCGGGCTCTAGAGAACTGGCTCAGTAGTTGGCACACAGGCTTAGTTGTTCCACAGCATGTGGGGGTCTTCCCAGATCAGGGATCAAACCCATGTCTCCTGCATTGGCAGGCTGATTCTCTACCACTGAGTCACTAGGGAAGCCCTGGTTATGGTTTTAAAAGAAAGAAGAGGGGTTCTTGTGGTATTTGAACTGTTCAATATCTTGACTGTCGTGGTGAATGTAAGAACCAACACAGCTGGTAAAATCGTATAATACTTACACACAGATACAGTTTAAACTGGGGAAATAAAAGATTGATGGATTGTATTAGTGTCATTATCCTTATTGTGATATACTATAGTTTTGCAAAATTACTAAAAGAGAACGTTGTTTTTCTACTCAACAACAGTTCTGACATCAGATGTGTAGGTTTTTCCACACCAAGCAATTTTCCAGTTATCAGTGGACACCAGGTATCCTGTAATTTCATTCATTTCTGACATTCCTGGTCTGAAATTAGCACAGACCCCACAGATTAAGAACTCAATCCCGTGAGACTGTCCCTCACTTTACTTCAGATGCCACTCCCAAGTCCCCGATTGTCTAGCACCTGTACTTCTAACCAGCTGGCTATATAAATCAGGGGTTTCCACAACTCCTTTCTCAGGTTCAGTAATTTTCTATAACTCTTCCTCTTCCTAGAACTCAGGGAAACACTATTACCAGGTTATTAAGAATAGAGCTCAGGAACAAACAGATGGAAAAGATGCATAGGGCAAGATATGGGAGAGGGGCATTGAGCTTCTTTGCCTTCTCCACATGTGCAACTTGCCCAGCACCTCGATGGAAGCTCTTTGAGTATCATTGCTTAGAGTTTTTATAAGTTGCATTAGGTAGGCCTGATTGATTAAGTCATTGGCCATTGGTGATTGAACCAATGACTTCAGCCCCTCCCCAGAAATGGGAGGGGTGGATATTGAAACTTCAGACTCTAATCACATAGTTGGTTCCTCTGATGACCAAGTCCCATCCTCCAAGAGTCACCTCATTAGAATAAACTCAGGTAAAGTTGAAAAGGGCTTACAGTGAATAACCACCAAAGATACTCTTCTCACCCCTGTCACTGGGAAATTCTAAGAGGTTTTGGAGCTCTGTATCAATAACCAAGGACAAAACCAAACATGGATTTCTTCCTGTAGCTCAATAATATAGTTACCATTGGGGAAACTGAGCAAAGGATATGAGATCTTCTTCTGTTATTTTTTTTACAATTACATGTGATGTACAATTATCTTACTTTTTTTAAAAAAATCAACTGATGAATAACTATGATTATGTTTTTGAAAGGCCGTCTACAACTACAAGCAGATCGTCATCAGGAACATATACGAGCTAGAGATTCATTAATTCAGTCTTTGGCAACACAGCTAGAATTGGATGGCTTTGAGCTTGGACCATTCAGTGAAAGACAGATAAAAAATTTCCACAAGCTTGTGAGAGAGAGGCAGGAAAAGGAAGCAGAAACTGCCAGCCAACTGTTGGTAAATACTGTTATTTTCTTTTGTTTGTATCACATTGTCTAGTTGAATTGTTTTAATTTTTGGGTGGATCTTATTTTGTCATATTTTTGGATTAATGTTATCCATTAAAATTAGCTATGAGGTAAAATTAAAACCTTTATGGAAGCAAATTTTGTAAAGTTTATAGTTATAAAAGTACAAAGGAAATACAGACCTATGTTTCTTATTTAATTTTAGGTAAAAATTCTTTTTAAAGCTAATTTTGAAGAAGTTTGCTCATAGTTAGTAATCATCTCTGAATGATGATCATTACATTTTTTATGCTTTTCTGTATTTTCCTCAGATTATATTACTTTTGCATCAAAGAAACTTTTCCTTAGTGGTGTTTTTTGTGAAAAATTAATACTTATGCTTCTTGTTATGTATTTAGAATGACTTCGCACGAAAAGAGGCTCTGAAGCAAAAACAAATAGATGAGATAAGGGATAAGAAAACTGGACTGGGAAGAATAATTGAGCTAAAGTCAGAAATCCTAACTAAGAAGCAGAATGAGCTGAAAAATGTGAAATACGAATTACAGCAGTTGGAAGGCTCTTCAGACAGGATTCTTGAACTGGACCAGGAGCTCAGAAAAGCTGTAAGATACTCTGTGTAATCCAATAATTTTAAGGTGTAAGATATTTGGAAGTATTTTATCTTTTGCTAGGCCTAAGATGATGGCATTTTAATAAAAATGTCAACCTTGTCTATCAGTCTCCTATAAAATGAATTTATTTGACTGTCTTAATCACCCATCTCTAATCCTGAAAGCTGGTGTGCTGAAAATTAGAATCATCTAAGGAAGGTTTTAAAAAAATACTTAAGCTTAGATCTTAAACCTTCCAAATAAAAGTCTCTTAAGAGTGGGATGCGGAAATTTGTGTTCAAAACAGAACTGGGTGATTCTTACGAGCACCTTAGTTGAGAACCACTTGTCTCAGTTTTTAAAAAGTAGTATTTTCCCTCTAGGTTCCACACACTGTAGATATTATGATTAGATATATGATTATTACCATGTTACCACTTTTTCTATGGTAGAAACTTTCTTAACCCACTTCTTCCTTCCATGAATTTCCAAAATTTCTTTTCCGTTCCTAATCTGTTCCCTTCCCTCGCGTCTCTGTTAGCAAAATAAGCATCCTAAAACTTGGCAAATCCCCCCTTTAGGTCCCATCTTGATAATTTAAATGTTTCTTTTTGCTCCCAAACTTAACAGATAGCGTATATTTTTGTCAGTTTAACCCTTGATTACAATATTGCTCTGTTGTGACGGAGAGATACTGGTCAGGGACCACATCACATTTTCTGTATGCTAGGCAATGTGTAGTAAGTTACATACTTCCTTGATAAATGCTGAATTATTGACCGAAGAGTCACTGAACTGCTTAGGCATATTTTTCTTAATTTTACACTAATTTTAATTTTCACTCCTGTTTGACTCTTGTCGATTTATTTACTAAGTCTCTACTCTTACAGTAAGGTAACTTTGTGAGATATTTCTTAAAAAGTTTATTCCTTCTGTTTTTCTGTTGTTGAATAAAATCAAACTAGTATTTTGACCATTCTGAGGAGTAGCTGATTTCTAATACACTTTGCCGTCATTTTAACCCAAAACATATAAACCTGTTCATTTCTTTGAATTATCAATAAGGAACGTGAGCTAAGCAAGGCTGAGAAAAACAGCAATGTAGAAACTCTAAAAACAGAAGTAATAAGCCTTCAAAATGAGAAAGCAGACCTAGACAGGACCCTGCGTAAATTGGACCAGGAAATGGAGCAGTTAAACCATCATACAGCAACGCGCACCCAGATGGAGATGCTCACCAAAGACAAAGTATGGCCTTTCTTTTTATTCTAATTATACTCTCTGGTGTTTAAAACAGTTTATCTTACATGCATAAATGTTATATTATGAAGTATTTAGTTGGTATTGGCTTTATATTTTAAGGGTTAAGTGAGCTTTTCTGTAAAATAGACTTTCAGGCTTAAAAACTGTGCTCTAATTACAAAAAATAACAGTACAAAAGTGTTTACACAAACATATATCATACAGAAATTTTGATCTTCCCAAGTGACTCAGTGGTAAAGAATCTGCCTTCCAGTGCAGGAGGCTCAAGAGACTCAGGTTCGATCCCTGGGTCAGGAAGATCCCTGGAGAAGGGAATGGCAGTCTATTCCAGTATTCTTCCATGGAGACTTCCATGGAGAGAGGAGCCTGGCAGGCTAAAGTCCATGGGGTCGCAAAGAGTCAGACATGGCTGGGAGACTGAGCATACACGTACAGAAGTTTTAATTTTTGTGTCATCAGACCTGTTATTCTTTCCTCTAATACTGTAAGAAATTTTCAAGAGTTCCCTGGTGGCCAAGTATTATTGGCAGTTTCACTGCCATGGTCCAGGTTCAGTCCTTGGTGAGGCAACTGAGATATCCCACAAGCTTCATAGCACAGCCAAAATTAAAAATGATTTTTTTTTTCTTTTTCTCCTTGCATTTTCAGTTTTATTTTTAAGCCTAGAAATGTAATCAATCTAAAATTTGGTTTTATTCTTTATGTAATGTGGAGATGCTGAGTTTTATTTTTAAAATATTTTTTTTTCCCTTTAGACTGACAAAGATGAACAAATCAGAAAAATAAAATACAGGCATAGTGATGAATTAACTTCATTGTTAGGATATTTTCCCAACAAAAAACAGCTTGAAGACTGGCTTCATAGTAAATCAAAAGAAATTAATCAGACCAGGGACAGACTTGCCAAGTTGAAGTAAGTAGTTATAACATTTGAAGATGTAACAGAAGTCTCTTACGTCATGCTTTCATTTTTAATTGTTTTGAAATCGTTTATTGTCATTAAATGGTATGTCTTATTAATTGAATTTGATTCTCCTATATTTTACAAATTAAGTAAAATGGCAACAGTGATTTGAGCTTCTTGTTCCTTAAAAGTTTGCAGAACTAAGAGAAAGAATTAAAATATTCCTCTGTAAAAAGTGAGACTTGAAAATACAAAACTACTAAAAGGTAATGTGGGGACAAGTTTCATTATGTTGAAATTGGCAATGATTTCTTGGTTATGACCCCAAAAGTACAGGCAGCAGAAGCAAAGCTAGACAGACGGGACTACATCATACTTAAAAACTGCTACAGAGGGTAAAGGCAATCCACGTAATGGGAGAAAGCTTTTGCAGATGATATATCTGTTTAGGTGTGGTGGTGGTTGTTCAGTCACTAAGTCATGTTCAACTCTTTCCAGTCCCATGAACTGCAGCATGCCAGGGTTCCCTGTCCTTCACTATCTCCCAGACTTTGCTAAAACTCATGTCTTTGGAGTTTGTGATGCCATCCAACCATCTCATCCTCTGTTGCCCCCTCCTCCTGCCTCCTGCCCTCAGTCTTTCCCTGCATCAGGGTCTTTTCCAGTGAGTTTCTCTTCTCATCAGGTGGCCAGAGTATTGGAGCTTCAGTTTCAGCATCAGTCCTTCCAATGAATATTCAAGGTTGATCTGACTGACTGGTTTGATCTCCTTGCTGTCCAAGGGACTCTCAAGAGTTTTCTCTAGCGCCACATTTCGAAAGCATCAATTCTTCAGCACTCATCCTTCTTTATGGTCCAACTCTCACACCCATACATGGCTGTTGGAAAAACTATGAAATGAAATGATGAAAGTCAATCAGTTGTGTCCAAATCTTTGTGACTCCATGGACTAGCCTGCCAGGCTCCTCTGTTCTTGGGATTCTCCAGGCAAGAATACTGGAGTGGGTAGCCATTCCCTTCTCCAGGGGATCTTCTCAACCCATTAATTAAACTTGGGTCTCCTGTGGTGCAGGGAGATTGTTTACTGTCTGAGCCACCAGGGAAAAACCAGTTTTGACTATATGGACCTTTGTCGGCAAAGTGATATCTCTTCTTTTTAATACGTTGTCTAGGTGACCATACCATTGTGATTATTGGGATCATTAAGACCTGTTTTTGTAGTTCTTCTGTGTATTCTAGACACCTCTTCTGCTTCTGTTAGGACCTTGCTGTTTCTGTCCTTTATTATGCCCATCTTTGCCTGAAATGTTCACTTGGTATCTCTAGTTTCCTTAAAGAGATCTGTAGTTTTTCCCATTCTGTTGTTTCCTTTTATATCTTTGCATTGTTCACCTAAGAAGGCTTTCTTATCTCTCCTTGATACTCTGCAGAACTCTGCATTCAGTTGGAAATATCTTTCCCTTTCTCCTTTGCCTATCGTTTCTCTTTTCTCAGCTATAGGTAAGGCCTCCTCAGACAACCATTTTGCCTACTTGCATTTGTTCTTTGGGATAGTTTTGGTCACTGCTAGTGTTACGAACCTCTGTCCAGAGTTCTTCAGGGACTCTGTCCACGAGATCTAATCTCTTGAATCTATTTGTCATCTCCAAGGAAAGTTATGACCAACCTAGATAGCATATTAAAAAGCAGAGACATTACTTTGCCAACCAAGGTCCGTCTAGTCAAGGCTATGGTTTTTCCAGTGGTCAAGTATGGATGTGAGAGTTGGACTGTGAAGAAAACTGATCGCCGAAGAATTGATGCTTTTGAACTGTGGTGTTGGAGAAGACTCTTGAGAGTCCCTTGGACTGCAAGGAGATCCAACCAGTCCATTCTAAAGGAGATCAGTCCTGGGTGTTCACTGGAAGGACTGATGCTAAAGCTGAAGCTCCAGTACTTTAGCCACCGCATGTGAAGAGTTGGCTCACTGGAAAAGACTCTGATGCTGGGAGGGATTGGGGGCAGGAGGAGACGGGGACGACAGAGAATGAGATGGCTGGATGGCATCACTGACTCGATGGACATGAGTTTGAGTGGACTCCAGGAGTTGGTGATGGACAGTGAGGCCCGGGGTGCTGTGATTCATGGGGTCGCAAAGAGTCGGACACGACTGAGCAACTGAACTGAATTGTATAATCATAAGGGATTTGATTTAGGTCATACCTGAATCGTCTAGTGGTTTTCCCTGCTTTCTTCAATTTAATTCTGAATTAGGCAATAAGGAGTTCATGATCTGAGCCACAGTCAGCTCCAGGTCTTGTTTTTGCTGACTGTATAGAGCTTCTCCATCTTCAGCTGCAAAGGATGTAATCAGTCTGATTTTGGTATTGACAATCTGGTGATGTCCATGTGTATAGTCATCTCTTGTGTTGTTGGAAGACAGTGTTTGCTATGACCAGTGTGTTTTCTTGGCAAAACTCCATTATTTTTTGCCCTGCTTCATTTTGTACTCCAGGGTCAAACTTGCTTGTTACTCCAGGTGTCTCTTGACTTCCTAGTTTTGCATTCCAATCCCCTATGAAGAAAAGGACATCATTTTTTGGTTTTAGTTCTAGAAGGTCTTATAGATCTTCATAGAACTGTATGACTTCAGCTTCTTCGGCATTAGTGGTTGGGGCACAGACTTGGATTACAGTTATCTTGAATAACGGTTTGCCTTGGAAACAAATGGAGATCATTCTGTTGTTTTTGAGATTGCACCCAAATACTGCACTGATGCAAAGAGCTGACTCATTGGAAAAGATCCTGATGCTGGGAAAGATTGAGGGCATGAGGAGAAGGGGGCGACAGAGGTTGAGATGGTCAGATGGCATCACTGACTCGATGGACATTAGTGTGAACAAACTCCAGGAGATGGTGAAGGACAGGGAAGCCTGGCATGCTGCAGTCCATGGAGTTGCAAAGAGTTGGATACGACTGAGCTACTGAACACCAACATCGACTGCATTTTGTACTTTCTTGTTGACTATGAGGGCTGCTCCATTTCTAAGGGATTTTTGCCCACAGTAGTAGATATAATGGTCATCTGAGTTAAATTTGCTCATTCCTATCCGTTTTAGTTCACTCTTTCCTAAAGTGTCAGTGTTCACTCTTGCCATCTCCTGCTTGACCACGTCCAATTTACCTTGATTCATGGACTTAACATTCCAGGTTCCTATGCAATATTGTTCTTTACTGCATTGGACTTTACTTTTACCACCAGATATATCCACAACTGAGCGTCATTTCCACTTTGACCCAGCCTCTTCATTCTTTCTAGAGCTATTTCTTCACTATTTCCCAGTAGCATTTTGGACCCCTACCAACCTGGTGGGCTCATCTTCCAGTGTCATATCTTTTTGCCTTTTCCATGAACAATATGAACAGTATGATTAGAGATTAATATCCAGAGTATATAAAGAACTCCTACAATTTGGTAATGAAAAAACAAATACCCAGATTAAAAACTGTCAAAGGACTTGAAGAGCAATTTCTCCAGTAGATATACAACTGGCCAACTAGCATATCAAAAGATACTCAGATTTGAATTAAGGAAATGCAAATCAAAACCATGGTGATATATCACTCCATACTGGTTAGGATGACAGTTATCAAAACAATAGGAAATACAGTAGTGTGTTACAATAACCTATAATAGAAAATGAAAGAGTAATATGTATATAACAAAATCACTTTGCTGTGCAGCTAACACTAACACATTGTAAATCAACTATACTTCAATTAAATAAAATAAGTTTTTAAAAAACCCAGGAAACA
This sequence comes from Moschus berezovskii, assembly GCF_049115385.1. Taxonomy (NCBI): domain Eukaryota; kingdom Metazoa; phylum Chordata; class Mammalia; order Artiodactyla; family Moschidae; genus Moschus; species Moschus berezovskii. The sequence continues at coordinate 91,504,650 of NC_142467.1, forward strand.
AGTGTTGGTGAGGATGTTGAGAAATTGGAACTCTGTGCACTATTCGTGGGAATGTAAAATGGTGCAGTTACTATAGAAAACCTTGGAGGTGCTTCAAAAATTAGGAAAAGAATAACCAGATGATTGAGCAGTTCCACTTGTGGGTATATATTCAAATGAAAACATGATCTCAAGGAAATATTTGTTAGTCCATGTTCACTGCAGCATTATTCATAATAGCCACCAGGTGGAAGCAACCTGAATGCTTATTGATGGATGAATAGATAAAATTTGGTGTATGTATAATGGAATATTATTTATCTTTGCAAAAGAAGGAAGTCCTTCTGTGTGTTGATGAATCTTGAAGATATTAAGTGAAGTATACTAGTCACAAAAAGTACTACGTGGTTTCACTTAAATGAAGTATTCAAAGTTGTCAAACTCTTAGATACAGAAAATATGTATATTGGAGGTTCAGAGTGGCCAGAGGATGAGGGCGGAGTGGAGTGGGGTGTGTTGTTCAGTGGGTATAGGGTTCAGTTTTGTAAGATGAAAAAGCTTTAGAGATCTGTTACACAAAAATGTGCATACAGTTAACACCACCGTGCTGTACTATTTAAAATGGGTAAGGTGTTAAATTTTGTTTTTTCCACAGTTTAAAAAAAGTGATATTTTTTCAAATATCACCTTGAGTAGTGTTTAGATAGAAGGGTCAAAAATCCCACACATTTTTGAGGAAGATGGTGAATTTGGCCATGTTAAATTTGTATCTCTTGTGGAAATGTCTGTTAGGGAATAAAATATTGGAGTTTAAGGTTTAGTAGATTGGAAGTTGTCACTTTGCAAATGACATTGGCATCAGTAGTACATGTCAACTTGGAGTTATTCAAAGAGAAGAGAAAGAATTGTAGTCAGATTCCTGGAAAACACCAACATTTAAACTGTTGGCAAGCAAAGGAAGGGGAGCAAGAGAACCAAATGCCCAGGGAGCCAGGGTGAGAGCAAGAGAGGAGTGTTGTCTGGTTTGCCTTGAGAAAATATTCTTCCAAGGAGGACTCCAAATGTCTGTGGTGCTCTTAAAATTGTGATCTTAATGAGCAGTGCTCAATGGCTAGGATGGTGAAAGCATCATCTGCATGTTATTTTTTTCCCAAAATGTTACTGCAACTCAACTCACAATGGAAAGTATCAAGATGAGGCACAGTGTGCACTCATGCGTCTTTATCTGAAACAAATTTCTTAAAATAGTACCAGTACTAACTGCTCGATCCACTCCAATATATTCTACATACTATGTTCAGTTTTTCAAAATACGCTGAATATGATGCATTAAATTGATTACCTGACTTACCTAATGTATCAAAACCTATAAATTGAAAACCCCTGATTTGTATGGGCCTGGAAGCTGGCTAGGATGATATTTAAGAGTTGGAATGGAAATTAATTGTACTAGTGAGCAAAGACTGATGAATGAGAGGGAATGAGTGATCAGGTTGTAAAAGTTGGTTTGACCAAGATGTTCGGTTTTTCCTCTAAGATGGCTTTGGTAGCACTAGTTGTCTTTAACTTCATTCAGAGCAATTTTGTTAGATTGTATTGTGACAGCTGTCCCGTCAGCATGCTTTCTAAAATAAATAAAACGTTCCCAAATTGGTGAATTTTGTATAGCCATTTTAGTATTGAAGATGAAAGAGAAAAGCAACATTTTCAATATTATGCTTTGTTATTTCAAGAAAAAGTAAAAATGCAGCTGAAACATGAAGATTTGTGCCATATATATAGAGAAGGTACTCTGGTTGAAAACAGTCAATGTTATGTCACGTGGGATATAGTTGACATACTCAAAATATCCACATCAAGCTCTGAAAATCATTTGCACCAGCTTGGTTGTGTTAATCGATTTGATGTTTGGCTTCCACATAAATTGAGTGAAAAAAAAAAACTTCTTGACCATATTTCCACATGCAGTTCTCCACTTAAATATAACAAAAAGTTCCATTTTTAAAAGAAATTGTGACAGGCAATGAAGAGTGGATACTGTACAGTAATGTGGAATGGAAGAGATCATGGGTCAAGGAAAGGGAACACCAACCACACACTAAAGACCAATCTTCATCTCAAGAAGTTGATATTGTGTATATGGTGGGATTGGAAGTGAGTCCTCTACTATTAACTCTTTACCAAAAACCAAACAATTCCAACAAGTACAGCTGCAAATTAGACCAACTGAAATTCTCTTAATGGAAAAAATTTCAGTTCTTTGGAAGACCATAAGAGGCACCTGGAACAACTAGTTCTTTGCTCAAAAATATAAAAAGTTCTCAGAAGATGGAATTATGAGTTGCCTATAAAATGGCAGAAGGTAGTGGAAGAAAGCAGTGAATAGTGGAACAAAACAGTGAATATATTGTTCAGTAAAGTTCTTGGTGAAAATGAAAAACGTGTCTTTTATTTTTGCTTTAAAACCAAAGGAACCTTTTGGCCAACTCATTGGATGACAGCAACAAGGAGGAAACAAAGGAAAAATTTTTTACTGGAGGGAATGGAAGGACAGTTTTGAGAGGGTTCACACAGAGTTAAGTGAATGCTCTCCTTTTTTCTAATCTCCCTCCAGTAGATCTGTGAAGCATATTCTCCTTGCTAAGGTTGTTAATGCAAGATCTAAGATCATGATCCCCCCTCAAACCAAGCAGAGTTTGGTCTGTACACGTTTTTCTGGGAGCAGGTGTCTGGCCAGAGTGAGTCAGTGTACTACAGGAGTAGAGTGCAGGCAGAAGTGGACTGTTGCCGTGACTTCCAAAAAAAAAGCATTTGGTCACAGCAGACTTTTGTAGTGTTTCCTGGCAGAGTTTGTCTTGCATCTGCCTTCACACTTTGAATTCATTTCTCATATTTTTAAATTGTAATCTATTTTCTTATTTTAGCAAGGAACTAGCTTCAGCTGAGCAAAATAAAAATCATATAAATATTGAGCTAAAAAGGAAGGAAGAGCAACTGTCCAGTTATGAAGACAAACTGTTTGATGTCTGTGGTAGCCAGGATTTTGAAAGTGACTTGGACAGACTTAAAGAAGAAATTGAAAAATCGTCAAAACAGCGAGGTAAGTTACCTTCTTTATGTTATCAGGGCATTTTCATATTTTTGAATTTTTGTTCACAGGTAGCTATTAAGGATGAGAAATTTAAAAACTTGCTGCTGGAGCCAGGTTGCTCAAGTTTCAGTTCTGGTTCTACAACCTACTTGCTGTATGACTTTGGACAGATTATTGAAACTTTTTATACTTCAGATTCATTACCTGATAATTGCCTAGGATGTTGGGGAGGAGTAAATGAGATTATAGTGTTTGGCACATAACACGCTCTATAAGTTTGTTATATTTTTTTATACCAGAAAATAATTTATATAAATCTGAATGTATTGTGCCCTTGAGAAGATTTATATGTCAGAATTTTTATTTCTTTCATAGTGTGTTTATAAAGCAAGAGTATCATGTATTTACAGAAAAAGATAGAAATATATTAACAAAACCATATTTTATATGCATTTCACTGAGAATATATATATGTTTTTCAAATAGCCATGTTGGCTGGAGCTACGGCAGTTTATTCCCAATTCATTACTCAGTTGACGGATGAAAACCAGTCGTGTTGCCCTGTCTGTCAGAGAGGTTTTCAGACAGAAGCTGAATTACAAGAAGTCATCAGTGATTTGCAGTCCAAGCTGAGGCTTGCTCCAGATAAGCTCAAGTCGACAGAATCAGAGCTAAAGAAGAAAGAAAAGCGGCGTGATGAAATGCTGGGACTAGTGCCCATGAGGTGAGAATAGCAATTTCCCATTACCATGCCTGTATAGCAGCACTGTCGGGAAGATCCTCTGGAGAAGGAAACGGTAACCCACTCCAGTATTCTTGCCTGGAGAATCCCATGGACGGAGAAGCCTGGTAGGCTACAGTCCACGGGGTCGCAAAGAGTCGGACATGACTGAGCGAGGGAACGGAACGGAAGAGATACCTATCTACCTCCTAGCATAGGGTGGGTATTCAGTAAGCTGGAGTTGAATGAATAAAGGTTAAAGTCAGGAATCGAAGCCAGGATGTTCCTCTCATGTTAATTTATGTGATAAGAAAGAATTGTTTTGTTTCAAAATAAGTTTGTTTCTTAAAGTACTCATAGGATGGATACATTCTTTACTCTGTGTGAGTGTGTGTGTGTGTTTCATTCCTGAAACTTGGGTTGAGGGCAGAAATTTTAAAATCTAAATTTTCAGACTATTTGCTGATGTTTTACTTTCTAAACCCAACAGAAGAATTAAAGTACTGAAAAGCGCCCCCCTTAAGAGACAGATTTTAAACTGTACTTATGTTTTTCTCACTTCCAGAAAGAATGAATTATAGATCATTACTACTGTTTATTTTTCCCTGTCTTCTAGAAGAAATCCAGATGATGGTCTATTTATAAATAAAATCAAGTCAGAGAGTATGTGAAGATTGCCTTGGTATTTCCCAGAACTAGAGCACAAAAATGATCACAGAGACCAATAAGACATGACCTTCATGGAACTGATGATCTTTGTAAGGAAAAAAGCTCTCAGAATTCGAGGTGGAAAGCTAGACTTGGTAAAGAACTTAACTGGTTCAAACAAATGCGTTAGTTAGGAAGAAGCCAGTAAACTACAGAATGAGAGTAGAATTTTGAGGGAAGGAGGAGGAATGTAAAGCATAGAAAAGTCGATTTGACTCATTTAAGAGAAGGAAGGGGGAGAGGGAAATGAGACCAGTGGGTATAAAGGACAGGGAAGAGGGAAACATGTGCCACGGTAGAAATATTATCTGGAGTTTGAGTGACTGATTCCCATAAGTAGGGAAGACAGAGCTGCATTATGTTCATTCCTAGTTACAGCTCTGTCTTTTAGGTGATGGGGAGCCATCCTCAGGTATTTAATGAAAAATGTGTTTTAGGAAAATTAATGTTAATACATTGAATGGATGAAAGTGAGAAAAACTCTAAAAGCAAAATATGAGGAGGGTATGTTAACTTGGAAAACTGAAGAGGACTGCGAGGAAAAGGAGAAGGAAGGATGTAAGATGTGCTTTGTGGTGGCCTGTAAGATGGTCCCCAGTGATCCTTGCCTCCTGATACTCACATTCTTGCATAGTTGTCTCATGTTCCAGGATGGGTTCCAGGATGTGTAACCAGTAAAATACAGCAGAAGAGATCACATATTCCTTCGAGGATCAGGTTATATAAGACACTATAGCTTCCTGCCCTCCTTTTCTTTCTCTTGCATCTGGGGGAAGCCAGCTGCTATGTTGTGAGCAGCCCTGTGGAGGGACCCACTTGGTGAGGACCTGAGGCCTTTGAACAACCACATGAGTGAGTGTACCATTTGGAAGCAGATTCTCCAGCAGTAATACCTTCAGATGACTGCAGCTCACAGCTTGACCGCACCTTCAGTAACACACCCTGAGTCAAAAATACCCAGATAGTAGCTAATCCTCCTATCTGTGGGAAATAAGTGCTATTGTGTTTTAAGCTGCTAGGTTTTGGGGTGTTGTGTTATGTAGCAATAGATAACTAATATAATCATGAAGAATAAAAACCAGATCATTAAGGGCTACAGAGAGCATGTCATGTGGAGACAAAAGCAATAATTTGAGAAAGAAAAGGAATAAGGCAGGATCTTAAAAAGAAGACATCAAGTGAAAAATAAAATCTGGTAAAAGATAAAAGATAAAAGCTGGTAGAAAATACATGTAGTTCTGTGTCAAACTGATAAATTATGAAGAGCAGAAATCAGCACTATATTAATATTTTAGGACCCTTGCCAACACAGCTCCCCTTGTCAGAGTAAGGTACATATCTTAATCATTGTTGTGCCTCCATAATTCTTTGTGTTTTGTAAGTTTGGTAACTATTTGCTGAATGAATGAGAACTGTAGTGACTAGTTTCATGTATTTATTGCTGCGTAACAAACCCCCTCAGAACTTGGTACCTCACAACAATGATTTATTATGATCTTCCATGGTTCTGTGGGATAATTGGGCTTAACTAAGTAGTTCTTATTTGGGATATTTCATGCAATTGCAGTCAGATGTTGGCTGCAGTCATTTCAGGGCTCTGCTTGCCTGGTCATTCAGTGTAGTTGACTCATAGGCTGGTGATGATGCTGACTGTTGGCTGGGAGCTCATCTGAGGCTTTACTGGCCTGGGCATTCAGATGGTTCACTCATATGGTTGGCGGTGATGCTGACTGTTGGCCACAGGCTTACCTGGGCTGTCACACAGAACACCTTCATATGGCTTCCACCTGTGTCTTGGGTTTTTGGCAGCATTGTGGCTAGAATACCACAGGAAGTATTCTAAGAGCAAATGTGTTAAGGCCTGGGCCCAGAAACTGTCATAGTGTTACTTCTGCTGTTTTTTATTGGTCATAGTGTTACTGCTATTTTTTTACATAGACCACGTCTATGAGTGTGTATGGAAGTGTAAAAATGGGGTTAAAATTTAATGGATGCCTGTCAGTCAGTTCAGTTCAGTCACTCAGTCGTGTCCGACTCTTTGTGACCCCATGAATCACAGCACGTCAGGCCTCCCAGTCCATCACCAACTCCTGGAGTTCACTCAAACTCATGTCCATTGAGTCGGTGATACCATTCAGCCATCTCATTCTCTGTCGTCCCCTTCTCCTCCTGCCCCCAATCCCTCCCAGCATCAGAGTCTTTTCCAGTGAGTCAACTCTTCGCATGAGGTGGCCAAAGTATTGGAGTTTCAGCTTTAGCATCAGTCCTTCCAATGAACACCCAGGACTGATCTCCTTTAGAATGGACTGGTTGGATCTCCTTGCAGTCCAAGGGACTCTCAAGAGTCTTCTCCAACACCACACTTCAATTCGGTGATCAGCTTTCTTCACAGTCCAACTCTCACATGACCACTGAAAAAAGCAAAACCTTGACTAGACAGAGCTTTGTTGGTAAAGTAATGTCTCTGCTTTTTAATATGCTGTCTAGGTTGGTCATAACTTTCCTTCCAAGGAGTAAGCGTCTTTTAATTTCATAGCTGCAGTCAGCATCTGCAATGATTTTGGAGCCCAAAAAAATAAAGTGTGACACTGTTTCCACTGTTTCTCCATCTGTTTACCATGAAGTGATGGAACCAGATGCCATGATCTTAGTTTTCTGAATGTTGAGCTTCAAGCCAACTTTTTCACTCTCCTCTTTCACTTTCCTCAAGAGGCTTTTGAGTTCCTCTTCACTTTCTGCCATAAGGGTGGTGTCATCTGCATATCTGAGGTTATTGATAATTCTCCCGGCAATCTTGATTCCAGCTTGTGCTTCTTCCAGCCCAGCATTCCTCATGATGTACTCTGCATATAAGTTAAATAAGCAGGGTGACAATATACAGCCTTGACGCACTCCTTTTCCTATTGGGAACCAGTCTGTTGTTCCGTGTCCAGTTCTAACTGTTGCTTCCTGACCTGCATACAGGTTTCTCAAGAGGCAGGTCAGGTGGTCTGGTATTCCCATCTCCTTCAGAATTTTCCACAGTTTATTGTGATCCACACAGTCAAAGGATTTGGCATAGTCAATGAAGCAGAAATAGATGTTTTTCTGGAACTTTCTTGCTTTTTCAATGATCCAGCGGATGTTGGCAATTTGATCTCTGGTTCCTCTGCCTTTTCTAAAACCAGCTTGAACATCTGGAAGTTCATGGTTCACGTATTGCTGAAGCCTGGCTTGGAAAATTTTGAGCATGACTTTACTAGCGTGTGAGATGAGTGCAATTGTGTGGTATGGAGCATTCTTTGGCATTGCCTTTCTTTGGGACTGGAATGAAGACTGACCTTTTCCAGTCCTGTGGCCACTGCTGAGTTTTCCAAATTTGCTGGCATATTGAGTGCAGCACTTTCACAGCATCATCTTTCAGGATTTGAAATAGTTCAACTGGAATTCCATCACCTCCACTAGCTTTTTCGTAGTGATGCTTTCTAAGGCCCACTTGACTTCACATTCCAAGATGTCTGGCTCTAGGTGAGTGATCACACCATCGTGATTATCTTGGTCGTGAAGATCTTTTTTGTACAGTTCTTCTGTGTATTCTTGCCACCTCTTCTTAATATCTTCTGCTTCTGTTAGGTCCATACCATTTCTGTCCTTTATCGAGCCCATCTTTGCATGAAATGTTCCCTTGGTATCTCTGATTTTCTTGAAGAGATCTCTTGTCTTTCCTATTCTGTTGTTTTCCTCTATTTCTTTGCATTGATCGCTGAGGAAGGCTTTCTTATCTCTCCTTGCTATTCTTTGGAACTCTGCATTCAGTTGCTTATATCTTTCCTTTTCCTTACTATGGATACCTGTCATTCTCCACAAAGATGACCCAGTCAAGTGAATGCTTATCATTAGACAGTTGTAACTTTGTCATTTTTTAGATACTAGGCACATAACTTAAGACAAACTTCTGGTCCATAACATCAGGAAATAATGTGAGCATGAATTATTCATAATCTGAATACGTTCATATTTATTCAGGAATGTTTTTCATTGCTCTAGTATAAAAGATTACAGGTCTTCTGTCACCACAGATTGGTTGATTGGCATTTCTTGGTCATATAGTGGACTTTTAAAAAATCATTAAGTAATAACAGTGTAATAGCTAATGCTTGAGTTGCTAGTTTATTATAAGATTCTCATTAGAAACCATTTTAATTTATCATACTAAATTGATATTAAGAATTTAAAACTTTTCTGAAATAAGCTTAATAGCTTTTTATTTTTCAGATTAAATACAAGTTTTGTTGTTTCCGAGGTATTAACAAAAACCGGTTTGGGGCCAGTACCTGCTACAGAGGTGATAATTCATTGGCTAGAGTAGCAGTAGTAAAGTGGGTTTAACAACTTTTGTACCATAAACCCATGTAACATTTGACTGAATGGTTTGCTTCCTTCCTTCCTCTTTTCTTCCATCCTTCATTTTTTAACGTTTAAAGTTTTTATTTTAAAAGTTTTAAACTTTTAAAAGTTTTTATTTTGTAATTTTACACTTAAAATTAAAAAATTAAAAGATAGTATAGAGAGTTCACATATATCCTTCACCCTGTTTCTCTTGATGTTCACAGTTTATGTTACCATAATATGGCGATCAAAATCAAGAAATTAACTTTGGTATAATTCTATTAAACTACAAACCACATTTGAATTTTAGCAGTCTTTCTGTTAATATCCCTTTTTTATTTCAGGATCCAACTTAGGATCTCCACATTGCATGTATTAGCCTTGTTATTAATATTTATCCTTAGGCTCTTGTGTGGTCTCCCATAGTTCTTTGTTTTTCATGGTCTTGACACTTCTGATGAGTATGGTCTGGTAATTTGTAAAATATCCTTCAGTTTGGCAGACAGCATGGTAAAATTATTGCTATCAAGATCTCTTAATAGGTACTAAAATCAGTGGACAAAGGTTTGAGGACAAACAGAATGTTAACATTGTCTTCAGTGTATTTCTCCTAGATATTTATTGATTACATAGAAAAAAATAGTAACTTTACAGTGGATAAATCCAGCTGACACTGTCTTTACTAAGGAAGAGTAACATACTGACATCTTGTGCCCACTAAAGATGCCCTGAGAAGGATACAACATCACTTCTATGTATACTTGCCAAAAATATGTAACCTCCATCTCGTTATGAAGAAACATTACATTGCTTATTTTTAATTGTGTTTTCTGTGAAGGCAAAGCATAATTGATTTGAAGGAGAAGGAAATACCAGAATTAAGAAACAAACTGCAGAATGTGAACAGAGACATACAGCGCCTCAAGAATGACATAGAAGAACAGGAAACACTCTTGGGTGCAATTATACCTGAGGAAGAAAGTGCTAAAGTGTGTCTGACAGATGTTACAATTATGGAGAGGCTCCAGGTATAGTTACTGCAGTTTAAAGCAGAATAAAACTCGTTTCATGGTGATTTGAAAATGACATGTGAGTGTTTAAGTAGCTAGGTTTCTGGTACAAATTGTGTTTAGAGTTCCCTATTCTGAATTTCAGGGTAGTTTCAGGGAGTAACTGCTTAACTTACATTTCTGAGTTTAGTTCTTTTTATCCATAAGTTAGGAGAATTATGTTTATTTTCTTTTTTAGTCTGCTTCCTTTAATTTGTGTCCTCAGTTGGGTCTGACTCATTGTGGCCCCATGGACTGTAGCACACCAGGTTCCTCTCTCCATGGGAATTTTTTCAGGCAAGAATACTGGAGTGGATTGCCATTTCCTTCTCTACAGATCTTCCCAACCCAGGGATCAGACCTGCGTCTCTTGTGTTTCCTGCATTGGCAGGCAGGATTCTTTACCACTGAGCCACCTAGGAAGGTGTCTTTTATTTATTTTCATCATTTAAATTAACTTAAGCATAAAATTGAGAGACTAGAGAGCTTTTCAAGAAAATTAGAGATACCAAGGGAACATTTCATGCAAAGATGGGCACAATAATGGACAGAAATGGTGTGGACCTAACAGAAGCAGAATATATCAAGAAGAGGTGTCAAGAATACAGAGAAGTAGTACACAAAGAAGATCTTCATGACACAGATAATGACAATGGTGTGATCACTCACCAAGAGCCAGACATCCTGGAATGTGAAGTCAAGTGGGCCTTAGGAAGCTTCACTATGAACAAAGCTAGTGGAGGTGATGGAATTCCAGTTGAGCTGTTTCAAATCCTAAAAGATGATTCTGTGAAAGTGCTGCACTTAATATACCAACAAGTTTGGAAAACTCAGCAGTGGCCACAGGACTGGGAAAGGTCAGTTTTTATTCCAATCCCAAGGAAAGGCAATACCAAAGAATGTTCAAACTGCTGCATAATTGCACATGCTAGGAAAGTAATGCTCCAAGCCAGGCTTCAATAGTACATGAACTGTGCACTTCCAGATGTTCAAGCTGGATTTAGAAAAGGCAGTGGAACTAGAGATCAAATTGCCAACATCCATTGGATCATAGAAAAAGCAAGAGAATTCCAGAAAAACATCTACTTCTGCTTTATTGACTATGCCAAAGCCTTTGACTTTGTGGATCACAACAAACTGGAAAATTCTGAAAGAGATGGGAATACCAGACCACCTGACCTGCCTCCTGAGAAATCTGTATGCAGGTCAAGAAGCAACAGTTAGAATCAGCCATGGAAGAATGGACTGGTTCCAAATTGGGAAGGGAGCACATCAAGGTTGTATACAACAGTAACAGTATACCATGTTATTTAACTTATATGCAGAGCACATCATGAGAAATTCCATGCTGGATGAAGCATGAGCTGGAATCAAGATTGCCAGGAGAAATATCAATAACCTCAGATAAGCAAAGGACAAAAAAGCTAGCTTAAAACTCAGCATACAAAAAACTAAGATCATGGCATCCGGTCCCATCACTTCATGGCAAATAGATGGAGAAACAGTGAGAGACCTTGTTTTCTTGGGCTCCAAAATCACTGTAGATGGTGACTGCAGCCTGAAATTAAAGATGCTTGCTGCTTGGAAGAAAAGTTATGACCAACCTAAACAGCATATTAAAAAGCAGAGGTGTTAAGTTGCTGACACAGGTCCGAATAGTTAAAGCTGTGGTTTTTCCATTAATCATGTATGAATGCGAGAGTTGGACTATAAAGAAAGCTGCACACTGAAGAATGGACGCTTTTGAACTGTGGTGTTGGAGAAGACTCTTGAGAGTCCCTTGGACTGCAAGGAGCTCAAACCAGTCAATCTTAAAGGAGATCAATCCTGAATATTCATTGGAAGGACTGATGCTGAAACTCCAGTACTTTGGCCACCTGATTCATTGGAAAAGACCCTGCTGCTGGCAAAGATTGAAGGCAGGAGGAGAAGGGGACGACAGAGGATGAGATGATTGGATGGCATCACCGACTTGACGGATATGAGTTTGAGCAAGCTCCAGGTATTAGTGATTCACAGGGAAGCCTGGCGTGCTGCAGTCCATGGAGTCGCAGAGTTGGATATGACTGAGCAACTGCACTGACTGATTGACTGAAGCATAAAAATAATTTCATTTTTATCATGTTAAAATTTGTTAAAATAATATCTGAGAACAGTTACAAATTAGATTTTTGAAAGTAAAATCAGTTAATTTTTAAAGATTTTGAATAATGATAATGCCATAAATTTCCTAAAGGAAATAACTTTGATTTATTCTTAAGATGGAACTAAAAGATGTTGAAAGAAAAATTGCACAGCAGGCAGCTAAACTCCAAGGACTAGATTTGGATCGAAGTGTTCAGCAAGTAAACCAGGAAAAACAAGAAAAACAACACAAATTAGATACAGGTAATAGAGTGTGTTTCCTTATAAAGACTTCAACATTCCCAGCATATGGTTTTTACCATTAATTTTATAACTATTAGTGGACAAGGAACAGTCTTCCAGTCCACGGTATAGTCACTTTCTTTTCTCAAAAGCATCACTTCTCTGTTTCCTTTCTTTACAGAACAGACTTTGAATAATAGGAACTTTTGAATAATTAGTAACAGATGGAAAGTGAAAGTCGTTCAGTTATGTCCATCTCTTTGTGACCACATGGACTATAGAGTCCCTGGATTTCTCCAGGCCAGAATACTGGAGTGGGTAGCCTTTCCCTTCTCCAGGGGATCTTCCCAACCCGGGGATTGAACCCAGGTCTCCTGCATTGCAGGCAGATTCTTCAACAGCTGAGCCACAAGGGAAGCCCAAATAGATAAGCTATTCTCTTTCTCAGTCATACCTGCCCTGTGAGCTCACCCATGGCTGTTGGGACAGCAGGCGGGTTTGGGAGCTGGATAGATTGTTTTGGCATTTTTCTTGCAGTGGGTGGGACCCACAGAAACTCAACCTTTGTGAATGCCACAGACCTATAAACTGGAAAGATGTTACTTAAAGTATTTTCTGTGCCCTTCCATTAATCACTGTCTGGATGTGTTCTCATGCAGTTTCTAGTAAGATAGAATTGAACCGTAAGCTTATTCAGGACCAGCAGGAACAGATTCAACACCTAAAAAGCACAGCAAATGAACTTAAATCAGAGAAACTTCAGATATCCACTAACTTACAGCGTCGTCAGCAGCTAGAGGAACAGACTGTGGAATTATCCACTGAAGTTCAGTCCTTACACAGAGAAATAAAGGTAAAAACATTAATATGTATTTGTTTTTTAAAATTAGTTCAGATATATGAAGTGCTCTTTTGGGGACAGTGGCCAAAATATGGTTATTGTGAGAATCAAAATGGTATAAAGAACTTGTACTAATAGGTAAGGACTTCTGGGAGAAGATTTACTGGCCGTAATAAGAAAGAACTGGCTGCCTGGTTAAGTAGTAAACTTTCTATTACTGGGGGTGGTCTGGTGGTGGCTGCTAACTCCGTATAAGGATTCCTACTTGTATTGGAGATTTGTCTTATCTAAAAATCCTACATGGATGGCAGACACTGCCTCTCAGACACAGCAGTCTTCTTTGATCCCAGATGTAATTTCAGCCTACTTCCCACTACAATCAGCAGGCACTGAGTTGACACATTTAATGGAACCTAATTGGCATCCCTCATCTAGTTTAATCAAACCTAAGTAAAAAGTGATTCATGGGGTCGCGGAGAGTCGGACACGACTGAGCGACTGAACTGAACTGAAGTAAAAAGTGAAAGTGAGAATCGCTAGGTCATGTTCGACTCCAGGCGACCCCATGGACTATACAGTCTGTGGAATTCTCCAGGCCAGAATACTGGAGTGGGTAGCCTTTCCCTTCTCCAGGGGATCTTCCCAACCCAGGGATCGAAGCCAGGTCTCCTGTGTTGCAGGTGGATTCTTTACCAGCTGAACCACCAGAGAAGCCCCAAATCAAACCTGAGACTCAGCCAATTAAATTTTGAACAGTTTTAGAAAATATCGTCTTATCTAGGTTTGTAATTATGCACATTCAGTAAGAACAAAGTATATTACTGAATCTGTTGTTACTATAAATCTTTCTTAAGTAGTTTTAGATTACAGAATATCAGAGGCTTCGAGTATAGTATAAATAGTAGTACTACCTTTTTTATTTTTTTTACTGCTTATAAAACACTGACATTTAAACTATTGTATCTCATTTTGCATTCAGTGTATCATTTTGATAAATGTGACTAAATTTCCTTCTTATAGAAAAAGAAGTATATCCCATGATTTGTCCAAGTTCATACAGTTAGTAGGAGGCAGAGTTAATTTACTGGTATATATCTTATGATCTGTAAGACATTTGACTTCCTACCATACCTAACCAATTCCTAATATAAAATATACCGACACTGAACTAATTCTGAATAATTGTTTCTACCTTTATGAATTCACTAGGTACTTCAGGATCTTTTGAGGATCATGGTTTTGAACAGCAGTTATTATATTATGCTATAGAGATGTTGCAAGGCCAAATGATGTGGACTTCTGATTTTAAAAGTTTTTTGAAAACCCTTTTCTTTCCAAAATAAGTCAGGACATACCTACATTAGTGTACTAGTATGGTTTAATTACCATAAAATATCTAGTTAGCTTCAACAAGCTAAGCTTAATGTCAGAAGTTCCTTTATGATCATATTTCCATCTGTGAAAGAAAGAACTGGACTGAAAGAGCTTTCCTATTCTTCAGTTACACAGAGCTGATATGGACACCTACAAACTCAGGAAAATTTATACCTGAAGCCACATGCTCATATAATTCTAAGCACATGGCATAGATTGAGAATCAAGTCAGTGATCTAAAAAGAAATGATACAAATGAACTTACAAAACAGAAGGAGACTCACAGAGAAAGAACTTATGATTGCTGGGCTGGGGAGGGATGAGGGGAAGGGATAATTAAGAGTTTGGGATATACATGTACACACTACTATATTTAAAATGGATAACCAACAAGGACCTACTGTATAGCACATAGAACTCTGCTCATTGTTGTATGGCAGCCTGGATAGGAGAGGAGTTTGGGGGAGAATGGACACATGTATATGTATGGCTTAGTCCCTTCCCTGTTCATCTGAAACTATCACAACATTGTTAATTTGATATACCCCA